>NC_065567.1:26525882-26878232 GCF_022605725.1 Anthonomus grandis grandis
TTAGCCCTCGCTTCGTGCGAAGGGTGGACTTTTTTTTTATTTTTTGAAAATCTAATGGGGTGCTTTATTTGGGTGAATGAATTTAAACGGGGGAGGTGTTTTTGATAAACATTTACCTGGTGAACTTTTACATTTATACAGGTGCTTCATATATGCGTTCTTGCATAAAAGAGTCAGATTTTTAGTACAATCATGGTGCTCTTTTTTCCACGAATGCTTTGATTGAATCAAATTTTCTATAACATTAGCTTTGTTCTTAAAATTACTAATTGAAAAATTCTTCCAGGCAGTTTTTACGACTGCCTGGAATAAAACTTGAATTTCTTGTCAGAAATCGAAAGAGAATTCAACTGCCTGGACGAAATGAGCCATGCTACTCCAAATCCATCCTCGGGAAAAAAAAAATTGAAGAAAATTGTCTTCCGATAACTGATCTGACTTTAATTTGAAATGTAACTGCCCAATTTCCAGACAGTTAGTTCAAAAAAATGAGCTTGTAATGGGAACCTTTATTGCCTAGAAACAATACATTTTTTAACTCATTGAACTAGGAAAAAAATGGAAAAGTTATTTCTTTGAAATGTGTGCCTGGAAACTCTGACTGTAACTCGATATTAGTTGCTGAATTTCCAGATAATTAAAAAATTACTTCGATTAAGGCTTCGAATATTTCGAGTTTTGCCTTGAATAATTAAATCAATCAAAGCATACAGCTGTGTATAATTAAACATTTTCGTGCAGCCTTAGAAGTAAAAGACAATAAAGTGAAGCATTGTGAGAGTTGACAAAAGAAAGCATCAAAAACATAAACAGCACATTTTCCCCGTAAGAAAGCAGAAAAGCATCAGCGGTTTTTGGAGTATTTGCTTTGAAAGTCTAAGGGTCACAATGGGCTGGCTCGCCTGGAAACTCCCCGTTCGATGTTTGTTTGTTTGTTTCAAAGTTATTACTATGCCTTAGAGAAGGGAGTGGAGAATTAATTGTATTTATTCAAGAATATAATTGTTTCCTCTTGAGTCACCCCTACCGTTGTTAAAAAAAATATTTTTTACAGTTGATTACATTTGAATAACCACCCGCGGGACTTTTAATTGAACTTCTTTGAAAACTTTCCGTGTCTTATTTCGATAGTTTTCGTGTGTTACTGGACAGTAAATTGACATTTGAACCTCATTATGTACTTTCGTGAATTGACCGTTTTTGTTTTAAGATGCTTTACTTCAGTTGCTTGTTCTAGGATTGAGTATGCTGTGGCGTTAACTTTACAGTGTTACTATTTTGCCAAGAGTTTGCAGACGGTAGCTCAGAATTATTGGAGGCTTGGGATTGTTCGAAGGTTCACTTATGACTGCCTATTAAAGAATCTAAACTTGATTATAACTATTAAATAAGAGGGCGCCACTTTTTTTTTGTAAATGAAAGAAAACTAAGAAAAAAGATTTGGTATATGGGTTTCAATTAACAATTAAATGACCCTGGATAAAGTAGATTTAAAGAGGCAAAAAAAAAATCTCAACAATACAACGAAATTATATTTACATCAAAGACATGTACACACCTCACTTTCCAATCTGTCAAACGTTAACAATCTATTATGAACCAAAACATGAACAATGTTGATATGATCAAATCACATAAGTTTGTCAAAAGCAACAATCAAATTATGATTAAGCTACTAGGCAGATTTCAGCACTTGAAAAATAAATTGCAATTATTAAAGTTTCCAATAAATATTTGTATTACGCAGGGGAAGGTTCATGACCTTTTTACCTAAGGCATATTAGCCTTAACCATGTTATATCTACTTAATTACCGAAAAGGGTACTGAAAAATACTGAACAAAAAATAACTAATATTATAGATAAGAAATTGACATATTAAATTATGACATTAATTAAATATTTGTAAGGTTAAATTGAAATAAAAGATATATTAATAAAAATTTAAATAAATGAGACAAATCTATGGTTAGTAATATTTAAATAAATGAAATAAACTGGCCTGTATATCCCTCCAAGAAATGAACGGCTCGACTTCAAAACCAAGGCTGTGAATGTATGCCATTTGTAGCTTAGCTATCTGGACTGGGAATATCTAGTACTAGCTCTAGTTCTGGCTCCAACTCCACCGCTTTCAGCAATTTCCCGGGGAAATCAAAAGCCTGCAGCCATCAACAATTGAAAAAAAAAGAGGAAAACGGAAAAGTAAAACCCTAAAACAACGGTTGCCATTGTATTCACTGTCGATAAAAATGAATGGCGTTCAAAATGTGACACACTCACCTTGCTAAGTTTCATTATCCATCCATCAAAATCTCGGGCATCCTGCACCAGAATTATGAAATAAACAGTTCCCTAAAGGAACAAGATTAAGGACTATAAATTATAAACCATATTGGCCACTTCCTGCTTCACAAATTTCGGAAATAAAAAACTGGCCTTTTACGTGCGCTTCTACCTGCGACACGGGAACAAGTCCTCGAAAAATGGATGCAGTACCGACTAAAGAGAGTTACAGTAGTAATGTGTCATTGACATTGTGAATTTAAAGAAATATCGATAAAAGAAGTTGACTATATTATTAATATAATTATTGAAATTAATGAAATATCAATGGAGCGTTAGTTAACATAAGAAATAGAAAAATAAAACGCTACAATGCATCGTAACACTTTTTTAACCATGTAAAAGTAATTGAAGCCATACAAAAACCATTTCTTCATTCCCTAGCTACCATTGTCCATTCAATATCAACAGCAAGGCTCCGTTTGTCTTTCCATCATGCTAATTACTGACTCTTTTCTCCAATCACATTAAACACACAACTTAATCTTGACTCTACTGATAACTCTACGTGTACTAATTTTATTATATCTTGTAAATTGAATTTAAAATATATAAGTGTACTAAGAAATTAGTAAAAAGATAAAATACTAAGAAAGTTTTTTTACTGCGCAGGAATCGACGCATCTTCATTAGGGTTGACGGATGTTTCAAACATTCCACGTCTGCGCATTCAATAACGTGCAAAAAACCTCGCGCTACTTTTAAAGCAAATAAAGAAACTAAAGCGAATACGTGATAAAAACCACACGACCCCCTCGGATTCAGGATTCGTACGTGTAGGTACGTCCATTTAATAAAACATTCATAGCTGTCCGGCTGTTAAACAAGAATTCAGCAATAACTGGCCTAATTTCTCTCCTGCTTCCGACACGTATGAAAGAACCGTTTGCTTTATAAGCAGCGGATGGCTTTCCTGCAGGGCAACGCCTTCAAATTGCTGCACGTGCACATTTTTAAGTGTTAGTGACGTCTTTGCTTTAGTGTTTATTTGTTTTAACTGTCATACGCATGTGTGAACTTTGACAGTAACATTCTGGATCTTTCCGAATGGGATGGAGATTTAGAAATTATTATTTTTTTACTGGACTTGACGGATGTTTTTTCATTAGCAATTTATTGTTTAACAATGTTTGGTAAACAAATAAATAAAATATTGGCAACGTCGTTATAACCACCTGTTCTTCGTCATTCCGGAGCATACTGCGCGACATCTCTGGAGACGCGTTGAAAGTTAGCGAATGTTGGCATCGCCGCTAGGAGGTCAGTTGACACTTCGTTTATTAATATTGGCGCGACTTTTAAATCGAAACTAATAAATATGGTGTAAATAATTATTTCTAGTAGTCTTGAGTGCCAGTGTTTAGTGTGTACGTGTAAAATAAATCAGTTGACATTTTTGTGTATCAAGTATTTTAATTCATACCTTAAAAAACGTCATATTTAATCAAAAGTTTTCTCATCTACAGGGTTTATGGCTCACAAAGCTGTCAAAAGCCCTATGATAACAAATACGAAAATAATGATTTTTCTATAATTTTAATGAAAAGTTTTAAGATCAAAGCTCAGCCGCAGAGGGACCACACCGCCCAGTTTAGCATTTCCGCAGAAACTCAAACCGCGACGCTTTGAAGTTCGAGGAAATATGGCGGCCACTTGCTTTAATTGCTTGAAAGCCCCCCTTTAAAATTCCACCTGCTTTTTGCAAAAGAAAGAACGGCTTGAAGGGCACTTTTATTGGTTTTACCGAGAAAAATATTTCGGTCAGATATGTGCAGCGTATATTTAATTTTATTTCTGCATAAGAGTGTCTCTCATAACCTCAAACTAAAAACATGGGGTGTTATTTGTTTTATAACTGCTCGAACTTGTCACGTGATGAGCTACCTTGAATAAGAAACATAAAAGTCATTAATTGCTTTGCATTCAGCATGAGTCAATTGAATTTTGGTAATAAACAGGCGCAGTCGGTAGGATAGTTCGGGGTTCGGCCGGTTATAAGTGCATCGAGTAACGAATACAGACAAATATTCGTTGATTTAGTTTAAATATCTCAAGCATTAATGATAATCAAGATAATGATACTTTGCTATATTTACCTATGTATACTGTAGCCAACAGAAACAATAACAAGTTCAGAAAGAGTTAAATTCTTTACTCTATCATTTTTACAGGACAGGTTGGAACAAATGTAGTCAATATTTGTATGTAGTTTAAATATGCTCTATAGCTATAGAGAAATTATAGGGCAAGTCAAGAAACTTGACGATGGTGAAGTCCACTGGCTTTGAAAGTATTATGGTAGAACACTTAGATTCATATCCTGAGGGCACAATGTCTATAAATTATTACAAAACTCACTACGAAGCTTTGAAAGATATATTGCAAAACCTCTTCCTGAAGCACAGTGGGCGAATGATGAAGATTGTGTTCAAGTTATTTGTCTAAATATTTCATGAGCACTTTGAGTGTCTCAACAACCAGCTCAAAGCATAGATACACCAAATAAAAGAGATAGGTAACACAATTTATAACCTATAAAACCGACTTTTCGACATTCTACCGCATCTCAGGTCCCAGTAACATTCCGGATATTCTGGAAATGTTACTTTTCTGATGTATTTAGACCGAATACAGACGGAAGGCATAATTTCATAGCGATCGTCAATAATTTCTGGAGGTATGACGGAGATTAATGCAGATTTAGTGGTCAAAGTTCTACTTTTCGACTTTCTACCGCATCTCAGGTTCTAGTAACATTCTGGATATTCTGGAAATTTTACTTTTATGACGTATTTAAGCCAAATATAGACGGAAGGTATCATTTCATAGCGATCGTCAATGATTTCTGGAGGTATGACGGAGATTAATGCAGATCTAGTGGTCAAAAACCGACTTTTCGGCTTTCTACCGCATCTCAGGTTCTAGTAACATTCTGGATATTCTGGAAATTTTACTTTTATGACGTATTTAAGCCAAATATAGACGGAAGGTATCATTTCATAGCGATCGTCAATGATTTCTGGAGGTATGACGGAGATTAATGCAGATCTAGTGGTCAAAAACCGACTTTTCGGCTTTCTACCGCATCTCAGGTTCCAGTAACATTCTGGCTATTCTAGAAATATTACTCTTCTAACGTATTTAGACCGAATACAGACGGAAAGCATAATTTCATAGCGATCGTCAATGATTTCTGGAGGTTTGACGGAGATTAATGCAGATTTAATGGTCAAAAACCGACTTTTCGACTTTCTACCGCATCTCAGGTTCTAATAACATTCTGGATCTTCTGGAAATGTTACTTTTCTGATGTATTTAGACCGAATGCAGACGGACGGCATAATTTCATAGCGATCGTCAATAATTTCTGGAGGCATGACGGAGATTAATGCAGATTTAGTGGTCAAAAACCGACTTTTCCACTTTCTACCGCATCTCAGGTTCCAGTAACATTCTGGATCTTTTGGAAATGTTACTTTTCTGACGTATTTGGACCGAATACAGATGGAAGGCATAATTTCATAGCGATCGTCAATAATTTCTGGAGGTATGACGGAGATTAATGCAGATTTAGTGGTCAAAAACCGACTTTTCGACATTCTACCGCATCTCAGGTCCCAGTAACATTCCGGATATTCTGGAAATGTTACTTTTCTGATGTATTTAGACCAAATGCAGATTGAAGGCATAATTTCATAGCGATCGTCAATGATTTCTGGAGGTATGACGGAGATTAATGCAGATTTAGTGGTCAAAATTCTACTTTTCGATATTCTACCGCATCTCAGGTTCCAGTAACATTCTGGATCTTCTGGAAAGGTTACTTTTCTGACGTATTTAAGCCAAATATAGACGGAAGGCATAATTTCATAGCGATCGTCAATGATTTCTGGAGGTATGACGGAGATTAATTCAGATTTAGTGGTCAAAGTTCTACTTTTCGACTTTCTACCGCATCTCAGGTTTCTGTAATATTTTGGATATTCTGGAAATGTTACTTTTTTGATGTATCTAGACCGAATGCAGACGGAAAGCATAATTTCATAGCGATCGTCAATGATTTCTGGAGGTATGACGGAGATTAATGCAGATTTAATGGTCAAAAACCGACTTTTCGACTTTCTACCGCATCTCAGGTTCTAGCAACATTCTGGATCTTCTAGAAATATTACTCTTCTAACGTATTTAGACCGAATACAGACGGAAAGCATAATTTCATAGCGATCGTCAATGATTTCTGGAGGTATGACGGAGATTAATGCAGATTTAATGGTCAAAAACCGACTTTTCGACTTTCTACCGCATCTCAGGTTTTAATAACATTCTGGATATTCTGGAAATGTTAATTTTCTGACGTATTTAGACCGAATACAGACGGAAGGCATAATTTCATAGCGATTGTTAATGATTTAATTCTAATTTAATTGATATGACATAAATTAAATGTTTGACACTATGAGTGCAATTAAGGATATTAAAAATATCAAAATTAACTACTTTTTTTATGCTATAAAAAAGCCTTTTTGCCACTTTCTACTTATAGCAGAGGAAAGCTTAAAGTTTCTTTTGTTGGTATAGCGCATTTATTAAGAAATTTAAGCCATTTTAAGCAACTTTTTAATTAAATTAAAATGTCAGTCCCTGCGTTATTGTTTGAACTTCACTTTGGGCCCGGAAACTTTCGTAGGCAACTTTTGAACTTTTAACATGAGATTTTACACTGAGTACAAGAAATATGGGTGTAGATTGTAGATTTATTGTTCAAGTGTAAACTGTGTGTAGTAGCAGTTTTATGTTGTTTGTCTGTATTTTTGAAAAACACACAATTTGGACACGTGGCCATAATTAGGAAAACTTAACCTCACAAAACCAGTGTGGCCAACTATGAAATTTCAGGATTCTCAAAAGTTAACCTTGAAAATCTCCCGATTTCACCAAAGATTAAGTCATTCAAGGGAAGGCTATTTAAACGAATCAGAAGTTTAAACTTACAGGATTAATAAGAAGAAGTAGTTTTAAAGCAATTAACTCTAGGATAACAATGACACTATATTTTAATGGTAACTGTTCTGGGATTCTGTGTATGTACTCTAAAGTTCGATTTCCACAGTTGTCGTCTTTGTTTAGTCGATTTTAAATTGCCTAAGAGTGAAAAGGATGACACTAATTATACGAATAGAGTTCCACAATCCACTAGGTCCCATTAGGGTTTTATAGGGAAGGGTTTTCTGATATTTATTCTTTCGCTGAGTATCCAGCAGGTGGATATCCGTGTAATTGGATTTTGGATTGCCTAATTAAATATAAATTGATACAAAGGCTATTAATAAAATATTTATTAAATGAAACAATTGTTTACAAGTCAACATAACATCCAGACGTAATCCTTTTTCTATAAGTAATCCTAATTTTGTTTAAAAGGAATTGATAAAATCAACAGAGGTATTAAATAAAATCGAAAATCCAATAGCTTCGAAATATTCGTCTTAAAATTCTCTTTGAAATACTCCGAGTTGGCAACGCTGCGACTACTATTGACATATTATAAAAACGACAAGTTTGACAGTGCTATTTTTACATTGTTGCCTAATTCAAATTAATCCTATTTTAATGAATAATAGACAGTTTTCGAAGATGTTTTGAAGATTAAAATAGACATAAACGTTATCTTAGCCGTTGTTTGACAGCTCTTCAAAAAGTGTTTTTCAAATAGATAACATGTTTACCGCTAACCTAAAGATAGCAACTAATTTTCCAGAAATTCGTTTTCTTTGTTTTCTTTGTGATTGTTACCTCTTAGATTTTCTATCCTTATTTTTATGTGATGCTAAAGAAATGATTTATATTTTATTAATATTTGCTCTACAATACTATATCTAAGTTAATAAGGTAGCGTTATTTAAAAATTGAAAAGTTACAATATGATTGAGGACTTTGAAGCCTCCAGATCTGACAGCGACTTAGATGATGCTCTGTTAGAAATAATTATTCCACCTATTAATAATATAAACCGAGCCAATATCTATGGCAATTTCAATTTAAACAATTTAGCCAACAAAGAATGTAAACATTAAAGCATGCAATAAATCAAACTTCAAATGTCATATATGTCAATTACTAGTTACCGGTGCTACATTTTAATGGTTTCGAAAACTGTCTAATATTTGGAGGTTATTAAAGCTGTTATCCATAATAACACCCAAGGACATTTTAAAAACCTTTTTACTTTAATATCTTTTATATTTTCCAGTGATATAATTCGGTAAACGCAATTTCCCTGTTATATCGTACACAAAAGCGGCTTTTTCATATGAGAGCTCGCAATTTGATCGCGTTATAAGAAAATTTTTGAGGGAGGAAAATCATCTTATTTGCCTTTTCAGAATTTTATATTAGGTAAAGTGAGTACGAGAATACACAATATTGTTCCTTTTTTTTTCGCATCAAAGTGATTCTAATGTTAAGAAGACAAGGATGCTACATAAAAGTAGCGCAAGCTTCATTGTAAGTTATTAGTTGCGCAGAAGTGAAGGTGTTGTGACATCATTGTCTGATTAATGAGATAAATGAATAATTAGAGGTTAAGTTGATATCGCCTTTGTACATTTTGGTGTAATAAAGACATTATTTATTTATTTATAGTGATAATTAAAAAAATCAAATATAATGCATTTCTTGCGCACTCTAAAAATGTATGTAGAGAATATAGATACTTATCTTAAAAAAAATTAATTTCCACTTATTTGCGATAAAAAAATGGCACAAGATTTTTTTATCACATATAATTTTCTTAAAAACCATTTTTTTCTTAGGCAATTATTTTCTGCAAAAAACCGTTTTTCACTAATTCTACCCTTAGCCCCCCACCCACCCTACACCGCTTACCTATAAGAAATTGTTTTCAAAAATCCTTGTTTTCCAAAATAATACTCAGGAATAACAGCTGGTTTTACTGTTAATATTCAATCTACTAACACAGTTTGTTTATTAAAATTTGATATAATTATCTATATGTATATTAATAAATATTTAATAGAAATACAGTGCAATTAGATTAGATATTATGGACGAAAACTGGTGATTTTTCAAAAGAATTTCTTACTGGGAAAATATTTGGGGTGGGTGGGGGGGTTAAGGGTTGTGTTGATGAAAAACAATGTTTTTGCAGAAGATATATATGAAATATTTAATCTAATAATACTGTTTATTTAAATTGGAGATAATTTTATATATAAATATTTAGTACGAAAACAGCGTTATTAGATTGGATATTATGGACGAAAAACAGTGATTTTTTAGAAGAATTTCTTGAAATCTTAAGTAATCGAGTTTAAAAACTAGATATGTAAATCTCGTATCAATTTTTTAAATGCCGAAATTTTCTCTCTTTTGTAAACAGATATAGGTGCAGTTTAATAAATATGCCCTTACCATATACTGTTGATAAATATTCCAAAACCAAACATTTACTAAAAAATGGTTGAACAATAAATATATACTTAATGATAATAGTACATTATGATGTGTTGCTTGGGGTGTCAGCACGTGGGAGTCCCTCTGAAAATATCGACTGGCCCATTATACAAGGGATACCCCTCGTGTAAACGAGGATGGAATAAAGGTTGATTCAATGGATCCACCTCCAGTTCTTCTGCAGCTTCGATATTTAGTGCTAATCCACCATGGTGCAGTTTTCTATATACAGCTGGTCGGAGTAGAAATAACATCTCTTGTGATTTAATTCTGATAAATGATAATCCTTAATTATTTTTTTTAAAGAGAATTATATGCATTTACCGTCGGCCAGTCCTGTAGGCTTCTTGTAAAGTTGCTTTGTCTAGATCCTTCAGCAGAACTTTTCCAAAATGCTTTATTGACGTAAGAGGGCCCTTGGTGTTTAAGACGGCTTCATATGGTGTATTTTTAATTTTTGTGATGTTCATGTATCCTGAAAAATCATTAGTGAGGTTAGTGTGCAAGCATTGGACTTCAGTCTCTAACACTTTTATGCTTACTTGGTATAATTGTTACGTTGGTCGCTTTCTTAATGTCCTTAAAGGCTTCTAAGAATTCATTGATAATTCGTTTTATGTTATCTAGAGTTAATGCCTAAAAATAAAAAAAAATTAGTTAAACCAGACATTTTTTTGATAAGACACCCTCTAGGACGAGGAAAAATTATTTGGCGATGCAAGGCCTTTGGCCACGCACAAGGCGATTTCAGTACAAATTTCAACCAGTTTTATATTATAATTGTACTAAAAAAAATGTTATGTGTGTCAGTCAAAATTCAAGAAACAAAAAATGTTTTCAACTCAATTTATGAATGGCCAGATAAAGCTTCAAATTTGGAAAGAAATTAAAGCCAGGAAGAATAGTCGCATTTCTAAATGAATTCAATATTCTCAATCTAAGCAATTTGGATTTTAAGGCAAGAAAAGCACGAGCAATTTTAATATAGCCGACTCAACTGTAGTGATGTTGCGGCAGCAGTGTTCTGCGATATATCGAAGGCATTTGATTGTGTGAATCACATTAAAATACTTTTGCCTCAACATCACCAAGAAATTTCTGAATTGTTTTAATTTAAATGCAAGAAATTTACAAATTAAAAGAATTGCGCTTTTAGTACAATTTATCAAATAGTGCAATGTTTGTTTTAATATTTTTGTAATTTAACACGTTAACTGCCATGTGTACCATATATGGACACAGTCAATTTTTATTCAGCGCCATGTGTACCTCCAGTGGACACAGAACTTCTTACCTTCCAAGCCATGTGTACATGGGATGGCCACATTAAGCGTTGATTGAAATGTATGTATGGATTGGTCTGGCGTAGGAAATAGTTTGTTTGAGAATGGCTCGGGAATATTTTTGTTTTTCGAAATAATATGACACAAAATATTGACGTTTTTAAATGATACGTTTATTTTTTCAATGGGCAGTAATTTAACATGTAAAATTGTTATTTATTACCATAAAATAAATAAATTAATTTTAAAAACTTGTTTTTGGAACACACAACCTAGACATACGTAGGAAACTCTTTTGGTATTTTTTACAGCATAATTACGCCCCTGTTCTTGTGAGTTTTTTTCGTAGCAATATCTGCACCTGCCTCTTTTTAGCCTTTTCTCGTTATCTTTCTTTTCGGAAACTTTGTGCTCTTTTGAGGGATTCATTGGGATTGGCGGTACTGCCATTTCCAAAATTTGCATGGCAAGATTTTCTTTGAAAGTCGTTATTGAAATTTTTTCTCGTTAACTTTATTGTACAGATTTAAGGCATTTACGACTGAGGTACCTGTGATAAATTCAAAGGCCAATCTTCTGTACCATTTAATTGACTCTCTAAGAGAATTTGAATAAGCTGACATCAACAAATGATTTGGCCTTATTATAGTCGATTATTGCAGAAGGTTTGAGCCTAGGACCCTCTCTGTGGTGTACTTCATTTAGTTCATCTGTATGTTTTGTGGATAAGAAGAGCACGTCCCTCTTGTCATGCCACTTCATAACAACAACTTTATTTTTATTTTGTTTTGCAACAATTTCCCCTTTTATTCATTTTGCATCAACTACAGACTTTGGTAGGTTTCTTCTGTTTTTACGAATCGTTCCAACTAGATGAGTTGATCTATTTTGCAAGTTTTCCGCAAGAGGAATAAAGGTGTACCAATTGTGTGCAAAAAGGGTCCGACCAACATTTTCATAACAATAGATTCCGCAACCGATTGTCCATTTATTTTCTTTTTACCACAATATACTTTTAGGCTGTAAGTAAATCCTCCATCTAGACATACTTTATAAACTTTAATGCCGAACTTATGTCGTTTTCCTTTTATGTACTGTCAAAAGGATAATTTACCTCGGAAAGGTATCATGGTTTCATCGATGCAAAGAGACTCTTCTGGAATAATGCAAAAAGAAGCATTCTTATTCGGCATATCAACAAGGCATTGAATTTTATGATGCCGGCCATTGGGAGGACAATCTTCATTATTTGCCAAATAAAACATACGTAAAAGCAGCTCAAATCTATTCCGCGGCAAATATTTTGATATTTTGTTTTTATATAATGGATGTCTGCGCCAATAATCTTTTAGTGATGGTTTTTTATCCAATCCCATCCAAATTAAAATAGCAATCAATGTTCGTATTTCGTTATAATTAGTATCCACCCATGCATTTAGGCGAGAATATTGGCCAATATTTTCATTCATTATGGCAAGAATAATTTGCTATTCCGCATTTATTCCGATTTCCGATCTTATTAATAACATCGTCGGATACAAGTAATTCAAAAAAATGAAGTTCATCCTTACCGCGCATTTGGGTCTGCAAGGCTAGTGGAATTCTAATAATCATTGGTAGAGTGAATGTCGAAAAATTTCCTGAAGCTGGTCTCCACTCCGGTCTTTCATCATTGCCTGAAGAATCTATGTCTATATCTAACTGAGCAGATGTTGAAGGCTCGGAAGTATCTAAAAAAATGGAGGGTAGTGTATAAGAAGATAATCATTACTAGGAAGAGAAAATATGAATTTTAGACGTTAAATTTGATATACATAAGTATTCCACTTAGTTTCGTACGCGAGTTAGTATATTGAAACTTTTTACAACACTGTTTTTTTTCTAATAACATTTTAGAAAATAAACTATGTATAAAAAATGGAATTGCCAAACCTTCTACATACCTAACTGACGTACATACTTCATCTTTTTCTTTTTAGGGCGGTCTTCTTCAGAACTGCTTGAAGATATCTCGCCGGACAAATATGTCGGATCCAAATCAGAATCTGAGATATTTGAAAACTCGTCACTCATGTCGAGGTCTCTATAAATCTCTATTTCTTCTGCTGCAGCCTCCACTGCTTGTTGCATCTCAGTATCAGAAATAATTCTTTTCTTTGCCGCCATTGACACAAAACAACATATTTTTACACCGATTTTTATAGAAAGAATGACTGAAGAAGGCAACAAACATAAAATGCACGTGGTATTTGCGCTTCTAGTGAAAACCGTACAACTGCTGCCATCTCTCCAGGCAAATCAACATGGACCTTGTACGTGTCCAGATAAGGTGCACATGGCACACGACATCAAAAATTAAAACCTGTACAAACAGGTGCCATGTGTCCCATATTTGGACACAGACTTTTTTAAACTAAAAAAGCAAAAATTACATAAATTTTTTCACATGCGTTCGTTTTGATGCACACAGACACACTGTTTTTAATAAAAAAGTGACGTGGCCCGTAGGACCCGGTTATTTTTTTTCTAATTGGGACTGGCAGTTAACGTGTTAAATCAAGTTTTTCTAGAAAATATTGTGGCCAGAGGCCTCACATCACTAAGAAATTCCTGAATTGTTTTAATTTAAAGCAAGAATTGTACAAATTAAATGAATTGTGCTTTTAGTACAATTCATCAAACGGTACAATGTTCTTTTTACTATGTTGTACATAAACTTAAGTTTTTCTTCTTAACATTGTACTACAAACGTCTTATGCGTGGCCAGAGGCCTCGCATCACTAAGAAATGTATAAATTGTTTCAATTTAAATGCAAAAATTGTCCAAATTGAAGGAATTGGTTCTAGCCATGCACAAGATGTTTTCAGTATAATTTATCAAATAATACAATATTTCTTTTATCATATTGTACAAATTGAAGGTACTGCATGATGGTGGGAGTCTTTGTGGGCGCACACAAGGTCTTTTAGGTACAAATTTTAAATGCTCTAAAATTTTATATTGAAACTCACATATTTTCTTTTAAACTGTAGGTACTTAAAACGCCTCATATGCGGCCAAATGCGTCACTAAGAATGTCTTCATTTATGTAAAAAAAAATATGATAAAGCGGGGAATTATTTGGTAATGAACGTATTTAAACAAATAAGTTTATACTATAAATAAAAAACTTACCGGCATTTTACTCGCTATTAATTCTTGAATAAAAATCGTTTTTACGATATAAAAACTCTAACCTAACCTAAAAATAATCAATTAAACGTCATATAACTTCAGCGGCTTTCAAAATGACCGCGGTTGCTAAGCAACGAACCATTTTAATTTTTTATAACAAACTTAAGCCATTTTACTTAAATATTTACTTACAGGCAGACAATTTAATCAAAATTCACCTCGGCACAATTAAGTTTTCACAAATTTAAAATAAAAGCGCGTTATTATTTGTTTATCATCATCTGTCAAACAAGTCAACATGGTGGTTGGCCATGAAAAAAACATGGTGGCCATTATTTCGGAATTGTTAACGGAAGATTCAAATACGCGGAGTGGCTGCAACCCGCTACACAACACTCCTGAGTTCAAATGGCGGGTGTTTTGTTTATATAATAAATTAATGGATAAAAACATTAATTGCTATATCACCGTATTCTCTTTCTCACAAAGTAAATAATACCTGCCTATCTTAATAATTTTCCGATCTACATGAACCCCCGATGCCGTTTTGGGCAAAGTTTGATTGCCACTTAAGTAGGAAAGCATGTCAGGCAAGTTTAAACAGCTTTTTGCTTTTAGTGAGTGGAAGTTTCTGGGATTTTGAGGAGCTTTACACTTTAAAATACGCCGTAACGCGGAAATTTAATTCACGTTTTATTATGCTAAGTTTAACTTAAATCTCTCGCTCGTTTAACTTTTTCAATTCTATTGAACGTTTGAATAAACTCGACTCTTGTTTTATTTATTTCCTTCTGCACTTTTTTTTTACGGAACTGCTCAATTAATCTTCCAGATTTATTCAAGGGGGGTTGGAACGAACAATTTGCCCTCGTAAATCATTAGCCTACTCGCTTAGAGTTCTTAGAGCTAAAATTGACATCAAAATATATGTTTCAAGATATTCGAGAAGTTCTCCGCACGGAAATTGCCTGTATATTCTTCCAAATTTCATTGCCTTTATATCCAGTCTCTTTTAAACGCGAACACAGGCCGTTCACGTCCACGGCGACTAAATTGAAAGAAAAATATGATGAAAAAGAAACCTAAAAAGGAGGGTTATTTAATATCATAGGGAGCCCTTTTATTTTCCTATACAGGCACAACATTGTCGTGTTAGAGCTTATTTTATCGACATCGCTGGCGCAAGTCACGACGATAAAAAGACTCTCTGCTGTGCTCTAAGATGACAACAACAAAAAAATGAAAAAAAAAGAAGAAGTGGATAAAGGAGATATTACGGGGGGCCTTTAGTAACGACCTGGGCGAGGAATTACCAGGCAGGGGTGTAAGACGCTATTACCATTTATGCAAAAATATCGCTCCGTAAGGAATTATATTAAAAACTCCTCTGGTCAAAGAAGTTCTTAAAATAATTTAATGTAATTTTCCAACTTTTTTTTTTGTTATTTGCATTAAGGAATTGAAAAAGGAGTCTGCGCAGAAGAGTTATTTTTCATTAAGACAATGCTCGAGTTTCGAATTGTCCAGTTGCAATTCCACACTTCTAGTCGGTTTTAATAGTTGGTACCCCATCCACTTTACTCGCCAGATTTGGCACCTGGTGACTATTTCCTCTTTCCTAACCTAAAAAAATTAAGCGGTTTTTTAGAACTATAGAAGAGTGGACCAAATATATAGAATACCAATATGTTGACAATTATTGTAATAAATACCTAATTATTAAAAAGTATTCACGTCCTTTGCTTTCAAAGTATACCACAAAGCATAGGTATAGAACATAGGTTGATTTTGTTACATCAGTTATAACTAGAGCTCTTAAAAAACCAATTATTTGTAAGTATGCCAGGAAGATTTGACGTCATTTTTTTATGCATTTCAGGTATGTGAAATAATATTTTATTTATTCCAGGTATTTGACGTCTTTTTTATACATGTCAGATATTTGAAATAATTTTTTAAATATGTCAAAGCTTTAAGACTCATTCTCTCAAGTGTTTCAGGTGTTCATTATTTAAAATAATTTTTCCTTTTTTTATTCCGAGCAATTGAGGTCCTTAGGAATAATTTTCGCAGTTTCCAGGACATAGGAATCAAGTATATCTTTCAATGCATGATGATTTTCTTTTATTCCAGGCATTGCACCAATTTTTTAATTTATTCCAGACATTTAACTTCATTTTTTTTTCAGACCTTTGTGGCAACTTTTTTTAATGCATTTCAAACATTTGCAATAATAGTTTATTTATTTCTGGCATTTAAAGTCACTTTTTTTTATACATTTCAGGTATTTTAAAAAAGTGTTTTTAATATATTCTAATACTTTGGGCATTTAAAATAATTTTTTTATTCCGACTATTTTAAGTCTTTTTGCGTGTATGTCAGATATAAAGTTTACATTTTCCACGGTTTAGAAGTCAAGTATTTCAATAATTGAAGGTTTCTTGTAGGTGTTGCAGACATTGAAGCAATTTTTTAATTTATTCCAGGCACTTGATTTTATTTTTCTTTCAAACTTTGAAATATTGTTTTACTTATTCCAGGCATTTCATATAATTTTTTGTGCATTTGAACTAATCATTTTAAAATATTTTAGGGCTGTTGGAGTCATTGTCTCACGTGTTTCAAGCATTTAAAATAATTTTTTCCCATTTTTATTCAATGAGTGTTTGAGGTTTTTTTGAGGGTATGCGAGGAATAAATGTCACATTTTCCAAAAATTAGGAGTCAACTATTTCAGGCCCTTAAAAGAAAATTCAGTGCCTGAATGTTTTCTTGTATGTCTTCCAGGCATTAAAGGAATTTTTTCATTTTATTCCAGGCGTTTGACTACATTTATTTTTCTTTCAGAATTTCGAAATAATGTTTTTATTATTTCAAGAATTTAATGTAATTTTTTGTGCATTTTAAATAATTATTTTTTAATAATAATTTAAGGCTTTTGGATTATTCTTTTACTTGTTGGATGCCTATAAAAAGAAAGCGTTGTATTAATTTGGAATTTCTGGTAGATGGAAATATAAAGAATGAGGTCAAATGTTAAACTGCAAGGAACTTAATTTTTGCATGAAAAATATAATAAAGTGACTAAAAAATTGCTTTTAGATCTGAAATTTTGTGTCTGGAGCGGTTGATTCTAAAACCCTGAAAAACGTGAAAATTTATTTCAAATTCCAGAAAAACATGAAAAAAAAATCCTGAAAACAGGAACCATGATGTTAAATTTCTAGAATAAAATCATCAAATGCTTGGAATAAAAAAAAGAGAAAATTATTTCAGATGCCGGAGAGCTAAAAGCCTTTAAAACTCTTAAAATATTAAATAGTTGAAATGCTTAAAAAATTACATCAAATGCTTAAAGTAAATAAAATATTTGTTAGTATTTAAAATAATTTTGCCGAGCATTTGAGGTCTTTCTGTATGCCAGGAATAAGTTTCACCACATTCTCTAGGATTTGGGAGCCAGTCATTCCAGGCACTAAAAAAACATTATTTGAAATAGTTGGAATGCTTAAAAAAAATTACATAAAATGTTTGAAGTAAATAAAACATTATTTGAAATAAATTTTTAATTTCAAGCATTTACACGAAGAATAGGGTCAAATGCTGGGACTACAGAGAACATGATTTTTGCATGAATGACTAGAAGATTTAAAAAAATTAATAAAATAAATAAATATTTTGTTATTAATATCAATACAAAGCATTACACACAAAAATGTGTTAATTTACTGCGAGTTTCTGCAATTTTAATTTTTTAGAATTTAATTATTAAATGTTCGGAATAAGTGCCTAAGCACGAATGACTGTAATAGCCTTGAAATATTTTTAAAAAAATATTTGAAATAGTTGAATTGCATAAAAAAATTACGTCATCTGCCTGGAATAAATAAAACGTCATTTCAAATACCTAAAATGCATTAAAAAAAATTAATGCAAATAAGATGAGAAAACACTTCAATGCCTGAAAGAGAATCTTCCGCAAATCCTGGAAAATGTGAAATGTATTCTTTCTTTTATTTTCTTTATGCTTTCATGTATTTGAAATAGTTTTTCCCTTTATAATTGCAAGCATTTTTTTATGTATCCCAGGAATTCGCAGTAAATTGTCACATTTGACAGGTTTTATAATCAAATATTCTAGTCATATTATTCTATATATAAAAGCAATTTTTCAGCGTTTTATTTAATTTATTAAATGTTCCAGGCATTCATGCAAGCATTTGACCTCATTCTTCATGTTTCAATCTATTAAGAATTCAAAATCAATACAACACAGTTATTGTAAACAGCATTCGTATCCAACAAGATGGCGCCTATCCGCCATTTTGAAAAATATTTGTATAAAAAGGGAAAAATAACGTCGTTAAATTAAGTATATCGGAATGGTATCATTACAGATTTGAGTTCATATTTCTTTTAAATACGTGAATAAGTCCATTTTCTTCTTCCTTTCAATTTTTGGGCGTCTGAGATAAAAATTTCAAAATTGATTTTTGCTGTAAGTGACGTAATACCCAATATAATAAGACTCATTATGAATTCGTCACAACAATACAGATTTTACTTAAATCAAAGAGTTTTTTTAGGTTAATCGTTAAAAATATTCCCTATAAATGTACAAAATCCATTTGGTCCAAAAGACGTTATAATGGGACACTCGGTACGGTGTAGCCAAGCATCTAAAGTGAATACGTAGGGATGATTTATGGGACGTTATTGTTCTAGGGTTGTGCTTTTCTTGAATATTCTAACATGATTAATGGCCTTAATGTCTCCTTAAATTGACAACCATTAATTCAGTATGTGATTGTATTTAGATAAAGATTTACTTACCCACCTATATACGTGTGCGCTATTAACATTTGTGTTTATTCAATTTGGATGTGCAGTTAATTGCTTTTAAAGCCACCGGAGCGTAAACAATTAATCGTAATAATGTTAATAATTTAAAGTTTATGTCGGATTATTGATTAGGTATTTAAGCGTTATTTTACGTATGATTGACTCATTGGGTTTTTTTATGCGAATTAGGCTTGTCTGACAAGGCAAGAAGATTTTGAAAATTGTAGACCAGGGAATTTTTTCATGAAAATGATGGTTTGCAAGTTATAACACTTGGAAGTTAACGTTTAATATTACCAATGAACCTTTTCCTCAATAACCCTCCTAATATTGATCTGACGTGATAAAATAATTTTTTTTGTGTGTCTTAGTTTTAAGTTTGTGATGTAAGAGATATAAGAAAAATGTGACTGGCTGAATGGCGAAAAACTGGCCCAAGCTAAAAAAAAAGTATTATTTTAACAAACTTTAAAAAGAACTATAAAAATTGTTCAAAGGATGTTTCAAAAAAATTATGGTTAACAATTTATATTTCCTGGACAGCGACTTTTAGTACTATCAATAAACTGTTTCCTGAATCACTCTGTTATTATTAATAAGATTCTACAAAATTAGGTCAGAAAATGTTTTCCTAAAAATAATATTTTGCAAGTTATAGCTCCTGAAACTTGACCTCCATTACGCTCAAAGAACCCGTTCTTTAATAACTCTGTTAATATAAATCCGACGGTATAAAGGATTATTATGAAATTCGCAGATTTTAATGAGGTCTACAAAAGTTGTTTAGCAAAATTTCCTGTGAAAATTATACCTGCTAAGATATGTTTTTAATGGGCCCCTTTAAAGTACAAACAAAATCACTTTGTATTACTAAAAGATCCTAAAATCACAGGATAAAGCCGTTTCGCGATACAAAGCAGACAATTTCATAAATTTCAATTTAACGATTTTCAAAGGAACACGTTTCGTTCAACTTTATACGGTCTTGTGTTACATTTCGATACTTTCTCCTTAATCTGGTTATTTTTTTATGTTACCTGAGCAGGCATAAAGGTTTTAGTTTATAAATAAAAACAGCACAAGCCCACTCCCTTATTTATCCCTTTTTATACAAATATTTTATTCAAAATGGCGGATGGGCGCCATCTTGTTGGATACGAATGCTGTTTACAATAACTGTGTTGTATTGATTTTGAATTCTTAACAGATTGAAACATGAAGAATGAGGTCAAATGCTTGCATGAATGCCTGGAACATTTAATAAATGAAATAAGATGCTTTTATATATGGAATAATGTGACTAGAATATTTGATTATAAGACCTGTCAAATGTGACAATTTACTGCGAATTCCTGGGGTACATAAAAAAATGCCTGCAATTAAAAAGGGAAAAACTATTTCAAATACATGAAAGCATAAAGAAATTAACGTCAAATGTCTCGGAATAAAAAAAGGAAAAATTATTTTAAATAACTGAAGCACATGATTTTCTCATATGCTTCAGATATTTCCAAAGGCCTTGAAATTTTAAAAACAAATATATTTCAAATAATTAAAGTGCATAAAAAATTACGTCAGTTACCTGGAGTAAATGAAACAATATTTCAGATATCTGAAATGAATTAAAAAAATTACCGCAAACAGCTGAAAAAAAATGTCACTTGAAATGCTGAAAATGTTTTATTTATTACTCCTTTTTTATTCCGAATATTTTAGGTCTTTCCTAGGCGTGCCAGGAATAAATTTCACATTTTCCAGGATTTGCGGAAGATTCTCTTCCAGGCATTGAAGCGTTTTCTCATTTTATTTGCATTAATTTTTTTTAATGCCTTTTAGGTATTTGGAATGATGTTTTATTTATTCCAGGCAGATGACGAAATTTTTTTATGCAGTTCAACTATTTCAAATATTTTTTAAAAAATATTTCAAGGCTATTACAGTCATTCTTGCTTAGTAATAATTCTTCCTTTTGTATTTCGAACATTTAATATATACATTCTAGAAAATTAAAATTGCAAAAACTCGCAGTAAATTAACACATTTTTGTGTGTAATGCTTTTGTATTGATATTAATAACAAAATATTTATTTATTTTATTAATTTTTTTAAATCTTCTAGTCATTCATGCAAAAATCATGTTCTCTGTAGTCGCAACATTTGACCCCATTCTTCATGTAAATGCTTGAAATTAAACATTTATTTCAAATAATGTTTTTTTAGTGCCTGGAATGATTGGCTTCTAAATCCTAGAAAATGTGGTGAGACTTATTCCTGGCATACAGGAAGACCTCAAATGCTCGGCAAAATTATTTTAAATACTTAAACAAATATTTAATTTATTTTAAGCATTTGATGTAATTTTTTAAGCATTTCAACTATTTAATATTTTAAGAGTTTTAAAGGCATTCCAAGCATTTGATGATTTTATTTTAGAAATTTAAGATCATGGTTCCTGTTTTCAAGATTTTTTTTTCATGTTTTCTGGAATTTGAAATAAATTTTCACGTTTTCCAGGGTTTTAGAATCGAACGCTCCAGGCACATAATTCCAGTTCTAAAAGCAATTTTTCAGTCACAAATTTTTCATGCAAAAATGATGTTCTTTGCAGTTTAACATTTGACCTCATTTTTTATATTTCCATCTACCAGAAAATCTAAATTAATACAACGCTTTCCTTTTATAGGCATCCAACAAGTAAAAGAATAATCCAAAAGCCTTAAATTATTATTAAAAAATAATTATTTCAAACATTTGAAATGCACAAAAAATTACGTCAAATTCTTGACAATAATTGGTATAATAGATTTTTTATATACCTAGGAGCTGAGGTTCAATATACCTCAAGTAAAATATTGTATTTAAAACTTATCAAACTAATTCTTTTAAATACGTAAATAAATCCATTTTCTTCTTCGTATGTACGTAAATATGACGTAATGACGTAATACCCAATATAATAGGTAACTCACAAAAAAAACTCATTGAATTTTATTATCGTAATATCCGGTACAATGTCAAACATTAAAACCCATGCGCTCTTTGACGGTTTAATCAAACATCGAGGGCCTTGATGACGAATTAGGCCCCGAAAAGCTTTAAATAGAAGTGTAACAGTTAATGTTTTTTAAAAGGATTGAAAGGAAATTGGATTTTCAAGATTTATTAACTAAATGTGACCAAGCTATTATACTTACCGTAAATTAATTAATATTACATCCACCGCCGCATAAATAAATTAACTTTTATCCATTAGCACGAGATCCCAAATGAGCAGAATTAATACGATGGAGCTGTATCTAAAGTGTTTTGCTTGCAAATTCACGGTTTTGCACAAAACACGTAAAATAAACAGTTGTTTTACCGCAAGATCTGCGTAATTTTAACCCGTAGCTTTTAGTGTAAATAGTGGATGCGCCTTTGGCGTTACATTAAGCAACCGTTTTGAAATTAACGGCGCATATTTTAATTAATTGTTCGTTTAGAGAAAAAATAAAAACCTCCCCGTGTTTAGTTTTTTTTTTATTATGTCCCGAAAGTTACATGCTTCACTTTAAGCGAAACATGAGACGAGTTCTTTCAATTAATTGTTTGTTTGTTTATTTATAGCATATTTTCGGTATATTCTTTAATACAGCCAAGTCCCAAATTCCAAGTCTGGAATAATCCAAGAAAACAAAAACGAAGAATCTTCATATTGGATTACACCAGACTTTTAAGGTCCTTTTAATATTTTTTCGGTGATATATCACACTTGCATGTTCAAGAATTATTTCAAGTACGTCCCATAAGGCTTTCATAAGAAAAATAGAGATAGACAATTTTTAACATGAAAATAATTAATTGTTAATCTCCGTCATGCAGGGTTAATCAGGCAACCAATTCCCTAAATATATTTTTAGGATCTCTTTAAATATTTAAGTGACATTTTATTAAAAATCGAATTACCCAACTTCAGTGGTTACCCTCGAACTTGCGAGATCTTGTATATCTTGAAAACTATTGCACCAAATTTCATTTGAATCTGAAAAGGTAATAATAAATGGGGTGTTCTGTTTAAAATTACGAAATTAGCAACTATTTCCAGTCTTTGCACCAAAAATCTAGCACCCCACCAATACCATTATGCTAAACCGCGTTTAATTTCAAAAATTGCCACTCTTAATGAAAAAAAATCGACTCTTTTAAAATCCAGGGACGTTTCCTGCCTTCCGACCGAAATTAAACTCCCGGCATTCCCGTTCTTCCTCTTGGCCTTTTTATTATCTCGGGGAGACAATTAAATATGCAGCTACATTCCATGCAGCTCCTGTAAAAATTCCATTTTCTACTCATAAGTTCGCGTTTTTCACTTCATTTTTTTTGCGTCTATAAGGAAGCGCTTTAGAACGATTAAAATCCAAAGAAGGAAAAAAATCAAATCATTACAGGCATGTAATGCCGTATAACAGCTGTCACATTTAAGCATCTTAGTGTTGCCAATTATTCACTAACAGGGGAATGTTGAGATTATGTTTGGTGTCCATGAGTCAAAACAAAAAACCGAGTAAGTAGTAGTAAATAAAGATCAGGTGAAAGTTTGTCACCCCATAACGTTTTAAGAACTTTATTTTCGTTTTATCCGAGGCAATAACATGTAAAACTTCGAAATACGGTTTGCCTCTTTATCTCCTCCCGAGTCGGAGTTAGAAGTTGATGAAGTGTGTAAAACGGCTTTCAGCTCGGGGCGTAATTCTGGATTCGGGGTTCTTTTTGCTGTACAAAACACGGAATTGTCATTTGAAATTTTCTTTAGGTTGGTAGTAATCAAAACTTGGCAACGTCGACTTGTTTGAATAATTTAGCTGCTCGATGTATTATTTGTGTCGCCCCCTTATGGAGAACATACAGTGCATTTTTTTTATCTCGGGTCATAGGGTTTTACGTGTAATATTTTCAACCCCATGTCAGAACCCGTTCTATTCAATCGATAGGATTGAAACTTGGAACAAGTGAAGTTTAAGTTAACAGATTTTAAAAAATCCCATTATTTTGCAAAAAAATTTGCGAGAAACTTATTTAAAATACGTTTTTCTGATGAAAAAGTTTGCTTTTTTGCACCTCGTAACCTTCATTACCTTTACACTTCAAAGCAGGTAGACAAATATCTGACAGTGACACAAAATAATTTCCTCAAAATCACAAAAATATATTTTCAAAAATCAACAATTAACAAATAAAACCTTTCAAATAAATTGTTCAAAGTGACCTCCAAGGGCGTCGCCAGCCGGTAAGCTAGGGAGGGGCAGCATGAAAGAACTAAAGACAAAAAACAAAAATTTTAATAAAAAAAAAAATAAAAACCGAACAAAATATTTACATGAAAATCAATTGAAACATAATCTTCTAGGGTTCTTTGCGAATTCGTTATTCACTTTGTTAACAAAATCGTCCAAGTTTTTAAAAATGTGTTGCCTGTGTACACTCATCAAAGCGAGTTTCGGACATAGTGCTCCTCAACCAGGTTTTGATTCTCCTAAGGCTACTAAATGACCTTTCAACTGTACAAGTCGTACAAGGTAATGCAACAAGGATCTGTAAAGCCTTCTTAATTTCAGGAAAGAAATCATCAGTTTCCTTGAGGATGTCCACAACACTCATTTTGACCGATTCTGGTTTTTCTCCAAAGGTCTTTCTCATTTTGGATATTTGTAACACTGTAAAAATTTTTAAATTCCTCGCAAGCCTCTTCAAGTTCTTCGAAAGAAATGTTTTTCATTTGCGCAGGATGTAGTTTTGACAAAGTATAGACAAAGTTGACAGAGTATTTCTAGGGAATTTATAATTGAGTCCAAATAAGGAATTATTATGGACCGCACGTTTACTGTTGGTTCTAAAAGAGCGGAATATTTGGCTATCAATCCAAGGCTAAAAATAAAGGAAACTTTGGAAGCTGCAGCATGGAGCTGATATGCATGTTTCCTTGTCGCAATATTGCCATCTCGAGACAGGGTTTCTAGTGCCTTCATCAAAAGTTCTCTTTAAAAACTCTGATGCTCTTGTATTTCTCGCTCCACCTTGTTTCGCACAGCTTGGGAATATTGGGTATTAATTTTCTTCTTAGAACCGATTCACGAATAAATTTAATTATATCTTTGATGGCCTCAACTGTATTTCGGATCTCCGGCAGAGAATTCAGATCATTGATTATCAGGTTGAGTTTATGTGACGAGCAATGAAAAAATAGTGCTTTCTTGAATTTTTTACGCAAATTAGCCTGAACGCCACATTCTTTTCCAGACATCGTGGAACAACCATCGAATCCCAAATCAACGCATCGAGATCCTCTTTCGTCAGGAATGCGAATTTATTGCCGTGGCAATCGATTTAGCGTCCAAGGCTGTAAGCTCAGCAAATCCGAGGAATACTTCTTCAATGTTGCTGGTTTCCTCATCAAAATATCTTATGCCAACTGAGAGCTGTTCCTTTCCAGAGATATCCGCTGTTTCGTCTGCTAAAATGCTATATGCTTGCGATATCTTCACATTTTTGATGCAATCGGCCTTAATAACATCTCCACAAATACTGATAATCTCATTCTGGATGTCAACCGATCGATAACTTGCATTTTTCTTTCCATGCTCAAGATGGTTTTTTAAAATAGTGTCGTCTCCTGCGTCAACTCGCATCTTATACAGCCCTTCCAGAATTCCATTACCATAGCTTGCCCCCCTTAATGCAATGCAGGAAATAATCGATCTTATAATTTTCCTGTTTTTTTCAAGACTTTCCTGAGAGTATTTGTTAATTTGCACATCTACTGGCACATTATCAAGAAAAGATTTAGCTGCTTCCAATGCCGTCTTATGAAAGTGAGTATCTGCGTGTTTTCTGCAGTATTCATGAACATACAAAACGGCCTTATAATGAACGAACCTAAAACACTTCTAACGGAGCTCAGATTGGGTGGAAATAGCGTACAGAATTTACAGAAGGCTCCTTTTTGTTGGCGGGAGTATGCTAACCATGGTGAATACATTTCCAACCAGGAATGATTGAATTTTCTTTTCAGATACTGGGCGTCTTTGGCAAAGTCGTACGTTTTCCGTAGTATCCGTAGGTTCTTGGCTCAAAGTGAGCGTAATCGTTTCAATTCGCTTTTCACTTGCGAGCGCTTCGAGCCTCCGAAATGTAAATATGTATAGGTATAGTAAAGCCTTATCTTAGATTGAAGTTACCTAATAGCCTAATTATTAAGTGAAAGTAGAAATTAATAAGTGATAAGTTACGAAATATACGTTTTCAAAAGTAAAGTTTCAATTAGCCGGATGACTGGTTTAGCGTTAACCTCTAGGCCTCTATTGAGGAGGCAGATGCCCCTTTCTGGCGACGCCCTTGGTGACCTCCAAATTAAGCCAAACAAAAGCCCAGACAGTTGTATAAACGTCTTTTAACATTTAGGAGCTGCCGGGGAGTAATGGTACGCGTAGCCTCGATAATTCTATTACGAAGTTCTTCGATATTGTTGGCTCTGCCTCTAACAATATCAAACACTTTCGATGATAGATAGCCCCAATAAAAGTTATCTAAAGGCGAAAGATCGGGGCGCCCAAAACGTCCAATCCAGCGTCCTGGGAACGTGGCATTCAAAAACTCGGTAACAGTCGCTGCACTATGACCGGGGGCTCCATCATGTTAAAAAATTATCCTGTCATTTTGAACAGCGTTTCCTAATGCGGGAATGACCTGCACCTGAAGTAATTCTAAATATTTTGCAGTATTCAGGCTACCCTCTATGAAATATGGTCCAATTATTCGATCTCCAAGAATTCCTGCCTACACGTTAAGTTTCTGTCTTGTTTGGGTGATGACGTGAGGATTTTCTCGCGCCCATATTCGAGTATTTTGTTTGTCGACTGTACCATTTGTACAGAAAGTACTTTCGTCTGAAAATAGTATTTTGTTTGTAATTGTGGGGTCGTTGTTAATTCGTTCCATCCACTGTTCACAAAACTGCATTCTAAAATAATCATTAGGCAAGAGTTCTTGAACATTTCTTACTTTAAAAGATTTGTATTTTTCTTTTCTGATTGCCTTATAGCAACTACTCCTACTTTTTCCGGTAACTTCAGCAAACTGAGTAAGACTATTTGTTGGATTTTCTTCAACGGCCAAGCATACCTCCATTTTAAATTCTTCGTCTACTACAGTTTCGGTTCTTTTTCGTTTTAAGTGAGAACTGGCGATGCATCCAATCGTAATAAATTTTTCATGAAACCGTTGTACAGTTGATCTAGACGGTTAAGATAAGACACGGCAAAATTCCTCTAATGTAGTTTGAAACCATCTCAATACGTTCCTCCGTAGTGTAAATCGACATTTTAAAGAGTTTTTGAACAAATTCAATTGAGCAATTTAAAAATTATTTTGTGTCACTGTCAGATATTTGTCTACCTGCTTGAATGAAGGTTACGAGGTGCAGAAAAAGCAAACTTTTTCATCAGAAAAACGTATTTTAAATAGGTTTCTCGCAAATTTTTTTACAAAATAATGGGATTTTTTAAAGTCTGTTAATTGAAACTTCACTTGTTCCAAGGTTCAATCCTATCGATTAAATAGAACAGGTTCTAACATGGGGTTGAAAATATTACACGTAAAACCCTATGACCCGAGATTAAAAAAATGCACTGTATAGTGTATGTTCTCCACAAGGGTTATTATTATTATTATTATTATTATTATTAATATTGTATCACGTATCATTTGGAAATTATGTTCTTTGGGTTTAATGGGTTTAATTATACAAGAAAAATATGACTATTCCCATCCTCCTCTAATTCTCAGGCTAAGATAGGGATATATAAATGAAAATTCAACTTTTCCCTTTATTTTCTATATAATTTTTTCATTTCCCTAATATTGTCTGGAAATAGTGTTTTTCTAGTTTATTTAGTCAGATTATAGCTGAAAAGTAAAATTTGTAAAAGAAATATATGTACATACTAATTATTTGTTTATTATGTAGACTTATTATAGATACCGGGTGCACACAAATTTTCTTAAGTTTAGGCACCCTTTAAATAGAATTTATATTTTTTTTCTTGTTGAAATATTTTAAATATGTATTTATACTTTTCGTTATATACTGATAATAAAATTAGTAGGGATCAGGGAAACTGTTTCTCAACAAAAAAAAGAAAAAAAAGTAGAGTCAAGAAAAGTTACTAGGTCTATAAGTCTTTTCTCTATAATGCTCTAATTTCAGGATTGATGCATTTCGGCAAGTGTTCTTAATATTATCAGAATAGAGTTACTTAAAACAGATACAAATTATAAACAATTGTTTATAATTTACTTGTTATATTTTTGTTTTAAAGAAAATACTTTAGACTAACTTTTCAATATCTAAAATAGTTGGCCCAATTTCATGGAAAAAAAAACGCTCAAATACACGTTAAAAGTTCTTGCATCGAAAATGCCAGGCAACAAAGTTTAGTTTGCGATGTATTCATGGCGGACCGTCGTAAATCTCATAAAGGGTCTGCCATAAAGTAATAACCTGCGACTTTAGTCTACCCCCGATAACTTTTGCCCCCAGAAATAATTTATCGCTTATAATATTTAATCAAAATTCTCCTGGCGCAATCCATTAGGTTTTTTTTTATTCCGGCTCAGTGGAGCCCTATAAAAAAAACCGACATGGCATAAATTGCGGTTAGACTGAGGAAAAGACATTTTTTTTTCAAAATTGCTGAGTAGTTTATCAATGAGTTGCTTTCAAGATGTCATACTTGTCAAGGGTCAGGTTTACGACATAAAATTAATAAATATACCTGGAGTACTAATGCATATGGCCACGATGCCCAAAAATGACCACTGCCTGGTGGCCGCCATTCTTATAGTGGTTGTATTTTTTTGATGTTGGTAACTCTGACCCACAAAACACAAATATATAGAGAAGTGGTGGTTGCATACAAACTTTTTTTTCGTATTTCTCCTTTAGATAATCACAAAAGTAAATAGGGCAATTTAATCAGGAAAAAGGGCTCTTTTCAATGGGAGTTTAAAAAAAGTTGATTTGAAATCTTCCATTTGAAATCCATTTCCATTTGAAAAAAAAAAGTTGGGGTTAATTTGGACCCCCCTGTAGGTGAAAAAATACAAAAACTATCTTGAAATGTAAATAAAATAAAAAAAAATCGATGCGTCTCAGGAATTTTGCGAGATAAAATTTGGTTAGTTTTAACTGAATTTATTCCAGTTAAAGCCACCACACTGTATATTGAAAAAAAACTTTTTACGAAAAAAAGTTATTGATTTAAAATAGCATCCTTAAAACAGCCCCAACCCACGCTTCCAGCATACATTAAAGTTCTATCAGTCAAGGTCAACGTAATTTTTGTCAGCTCCTGTCAATTTTGCTAAGCAAGATGGCCGACATACGATTCTCTTTCCCCCAAATTCACCTAAAAACCTCCAATATCTCGTGAACTAGAAGAGGTATAATAATTTTAACGACCTCATTGAATTCAGAAAATCAAGGGTTTCCCAAAACCGTTGAAATGGTGCAGAAAAACCTCATAGTTTTCTCACAATAGTCTTTCAAAAGCGCAAGGTACCACGTTGGTGCTGTTTTCTCAACTGTGTTGAAAAAATTGACACATAACGAAGTATTTAAGCGGTTTTTTTCCGGTTAAATGGTAATTAGTTTCTAAAATATGTATTTCCTAATAATTTCTATAGTAAATGTTAGCTTTTTCATATCAAATAAATCGTAAAAAAAATCAAAAATAGGGCCTAAGTGCGCATGTAAGAGAGATAATTAATTCTAGACTTTTTTAGACCCCAAATTCACCACAAAACCTCCAATATCTCGTGAACTAGAAGAGGTATAATAATTTTAACGACCTCATTGAATTCAGAAAATTCAATGAAGCCGACATACGATTTTCACCATACAAGCGTCATACAAGTGCTCTGAACATTTTTAGTGTTGCCAACAAAATATATGTTAAATCACGGTAGTGAAGTTGACGACGCTGACGTTTAACGTGTGACGAACTAAATTAATTTTTTTCATTTCATTAACATCGTTTGTAAAATCACCATTGGAATTCAAAAATCACGACTCGACACGGCTACTTGATATGACTGACTTTAAATATAACTCCTTATTTAATACATGGATAATGGATCACCATCCTTATTTAAACGTATTTGGTTCACTATTTCGCAAAACCGAATTATTGTGAATTGTTTGTCTGTGTTGTTTATCATAGAATACTATAATATAGAGTTGTTTATTTCATTTACTAGGGTGAAGTGGGGTAAGTGTAATCAAAAAAATGATAGTGGCACTTTAAAATTTCATAACAAAAAAACCAAAAGAGAAATCGGGTTCATTTTTAGTAGGCACAGAGCTTATTTCTTTGTTAAATCGATGTCATATTTATTTATTTTTTGTCTGCTTTTGTTTTTTTTATAAACCAAAATAAAAAAACATGTAGGCTGATTACACTTGCCCCAGAGAATGGGCTTGATAATAAATAGCTTGATACCTATCTTAATTTATAAGGAAGTTAGGAACTTTTTTCTTGGAGCAATGATAGGGAATAAAACTCAAAGATTTTTTGAAAAGTATATTACGTAGTTAAGTTGAGCAAAACAGGCTGTGACATGTTTTTTTTTTATTTATTTAACGTTATATGAGGTAAAGGATACTGGAAAAGTTAGTTCTCCTCTTCGCCCTAAAGTGGGTTCTGGTAAAACTCGCTCTATATCTGATGCAGCCACTAAGTAATGGCCCTCTTGTTCAGGCCAGTGAAACACTAAACTATGCGCGTTTCGGTTTGATTTTTTTAAAAACTTAATGGTAGGTTGCGATTCTTCATCAAGCGTTGTTATTTGACCAGCATAGAAAAGTATACTTTTCTTTCCTTGAAATGAAACCAAAACCCAATTCCCAATGTTAAGGTTTTCTACCCCTTTGAGAAATAATTCGTCTTGTTTTAATGCTTCCTCTAACCTTTTTGCATAAGTCTCAAAGTTGACGTCGTCGGATTCACTGTCACTTAAAATTTGCGGTTCGTTTTCATCTGAATTAATATGTTTTGCTGTTATTTTTTTTTGATTCCTTCTTTGTTTTCTTTACTAATTCTTTCGCTATTCTTTCATCTTCTTTTTCTTGCTCAGCCTTTTTCTTTTTTTCTATGTTTTCTTTTGCTGTTATAATTTCAGCTCTCGGAGCTACCTTTTTTCTTCTTTCTTTTTCATTAGGGCGGGGCGATTGCCTCACTGTTTCCAGCAACAATTCTTCAAATGATACAGAACCGCTACTTGATGCAGCTATTGGTATGGGTCTACTTGGCCCTGCTATTGGTTCTGGTCACGGTTCTGATGCTAGCTGCTGCGTGGTTCGTTTCTCTCTCGATGGCTCTTCATGGCTGCTTGTGCTGGGTTCATTAAGAAGTTGTTCTGTGGCAGGTTGGGGATTTCTCAAATGTTCTTCATATCTTCGTAGAGCTTCTGAATCATATTTAGAGCAGCCGATGACAGATCTGTTAAATTGGTATATTTCTCCTCTACGAAAGCCCGATGTCAGTAAAGCTGGATCTGTGTCTTTCCAAATTGTGCTCACAAGTACCGAAAAATCTTTCTTTGGTATTTTAACACCCACATGTTTTCTTTGGTACTCCGTTAATTTGGAATCCCACCGTGACTTAAGACCGCTAGGTCCATGGGTTGCAATAGGTGGTTGGAGTGTGGAGGTAATTTAAGTACAATTATATCATTTTCGACAGCCGCCTCGATAAGTTTTGGGTCTAAGTGCGTTGAATGTCCATCATACAAAATCAGGATTGGTCTTTCAGGTGCAACGTTGCGAATAAAATTTTTTTGTAAAATAGTTTACAAAGATTTCGGTTTCCATCCAACCATTTGGTGACGCAGCATAAGAAGTACCTGGAAAGGTAGATAGCCAGGTACTCCCTAGATTTTTTCCCTTAAAAACAATTAATGGAGGCAGTTTATCCCCATTGGCGTTGCCATCCATGAGAACTGTCGTACTCTCTCTTCCAGGCCCGGTGGGCATTTTTCTGACCCACAATTTTAGTTTTACTTGGATCGAGCGTAAAACTAGTTTCGTCGATGTTATAAATCTGAGAAGGCTTATTTTGCAGGTTGTTATTTTTTAAGGTTGCATTTAACATGTCAAAATATTGTTCAATCACAAATGGATCATTGGCTTTTTTTCTGGGATACTCCAGTCCTTGTGCCTTTTTTTAAAGGATAAGAACCAATCCTTGCCAGGTATTCCATCTTTAAATGGCGTTTTTATATTATTTTTCGTGACATACTTTCCCACCAATTCTAAGATTTCCTTTCTGCTGAGCCCCCAACCCCACTACTCCATGATTTTTATGGCATTCACTAATTTTTCTTCATCAGCTGCAGGTATTGCGGTGGGTCTTCCTTTGGACGTGCTTTTTGATCCTCGGGTTCCTCGTAGGTGTTTTTGAAGAGTGGAAAATGAGATTTGATACCTCTGGGCAGCACCACGAATACTGATACGATTTTCTTGGATGTTTCTGATCGCTTCTTTTAAAAGTTCAGCACTGTAAGGAGGGTCTTGTTTCTTTTTTTTTTATACACTCTCACCATTTCTTTCACGGATCTAAACTAGTCTTAGATCGGTCCTATTTTAAAGATTTTCACACTGTCTTTACAATTAATTAAAGTCTTTGGTAAGTATTTACACTATTTCTTCGATATTAGTCTTAGCCTGTAACAATAGAGAAAATGATAGGTTATAGCCTAAAAACTCAAGAAGGAGAAGGCTGGGGCAAATGTAGTTAGTCAGTGATTACACTTACCCCATATGCGTATTTCGGTGGGGTAAATGTAATCGCTGGCATACATTTTTTGTTAAGTATCGAAAATCAAATCTGATAGCAGAATCAACATCCTTGTCGAAAATTACCTAAGGGAGCAAAATATTACAACTAAATACTAATATTAGCAGTAGTAATAGGGAATTGAAATTCCTAAAAGGCACTCACAAAATTATTATAAATGTCAAAGTACAAAAAAGAAAAAGGGAAATCTTTGAAACTGGAACTAAGAGGTTAATAAAAAGTAATATGGGTATAAAAAGGGTCATATTTTCGAATTTCGAAGAAAATATATTCCAAAACGTTATAAAAAAAATCATAGGGCTTGATTACATTTGCCCCATATGATTACATTTACCCCATTTCACCCTATATAAACCCTTGCTAATTACAAACCGTTATAAAATCATCTATATTTTGATTTTTATAGAAGTACAAGAAAAATCACAGATCTAAGGCACGTTTCTTAAATTCTTAACTAAATGTAACTTTCTATTTTGTACTTTTAAACATAACCTCTGAAAAACTTTAATTGTTTTGTTTCCCTACAGTTGACACAACTAAAATTTGTCAGAGTGACCAACATCGAAAGGACACAATCACGCAAAATGGCGGCCCCCTAGTAGTGGTCATTTACTTTTCATTGAATTGGCAGTCCAGGTATATTTATTAAGTTCCGTGGTTTACGAGCATGAAGTTCCATTTACAGTTAATAAAACGGATTGTTTGTTGGAAAAATCCCCATTATAAACAGCCGCGTCACGTTTTAGAAAAATAGGACAAAAGAAACAACAAACGAAGAGAAAATTGTCAATCGTGTCTCCAAATTGTAACACACTCAATACACGAGGGGACTTTAATCGATACGTTTTCAATCAGCTCGACGGCGCTCGGGAAAAAAATAAAATAGCGGAGATATTTTCACTCCATTCTCGCTGATGGTGTTAACGGAATTTGAAAAATTAAGCTCCATTATGGGATTGACTTTGACAAATTTTTCCTCCACTAACGGATATGGGTTTGTTATTAAAAAAAAAACAGTTTTATGGCCGCGACATTTTAAATTAATGTTATTTTCCAGGAGGTGCTGATATGCATAGGTTTCTCGCTAAGATTAAATTTCGTGTATTTGCTCTTTTCACCCTAATGTTACGTGGGAAAGGGAGGTCCCAAATAATAAGGGATTTACTCTTAACACAGTTCTATTGAATCAAATATGTTGTTGTATGTTAAGCTTTAATTCATCGTTTTGTTGTCCTTGGGAATAAACTGATAATTTTCTGGTATAATTAGACCAAATAAACTAGAAAAACACTATTTCCAGCCGATCCAAACACTATTATTAAAATGAAAAAATGAAACAGAAAATAGGCGAAAAAGTTGAATTCTCACTTATATATCCCTATCTCAGTTTATTAATTAGAAGAGGATGGAAAGAATATCTTGCCGTTGCATATCTTTGTATTTAACTTTTTTCGATTCGACCTCAACTTTAAGCGTAAGTCATAATAATACGATTTTCCCCCCTTCCACCCGTCCCAAAACTACCCTGCACAAATTCAGTTAATGAATAATTTTTTTTGTATGCCCTTGTACTATTCCCAGTCATTTTTTTCAGGTATGAATCGTTCGGTTACAAAAAATGATAATAATTGATCTAAGGGAGACATACTGAATCAAGAAAATCTTCCTCATCAAATCCTCTCCAAGACCCTCACCATCCTTAAAATCCAGTTTCATATATACTCCAAATAACATTTTTATTAAAAATAAAACTATTCTGGACTAGAAATATGTATATATATATATAGCTGTGTGCTCTGTATTCCATTTATCTCGCAGACCATTTCATTTTGCCATGTAATCCTGCGAAATGACATTTTACCACAAGTATCTGTTTTCCTGGTTGTTCTATATTAACCAGACAGCCGGATACAGTTATCGCTGATCCGGGATATTCCTAAGTATTCAGAATTCGCTTTGTTTTATGTACGTTTTACCTTTTCAGGAGTTGTGCGCATTACAGACAGGATATTTACTTTGATTTAATTTTCAGTTCATTTATCATTATAATCTGATATGTTTTGAAGTTTCTGTGAGGTTTTTCCATACAACCAAGTGGAAGTTAAACGCATTAGCATGGACCATATTTAATGGGCTGTAATTACGCCCATCCGGTTTCCAAGTCATTTGCCCTGGTTAATATAAGGGCCCGTTGTAATAATGCTAATATGAAAACCCATTTACGTGTTATCTTACATTAAGTAAAATAAAAATAATCAAGGATGATAAAGGTAATGCTACTCTCCTCTTAAATATTACCACTTATAAATATAAATTAAATTTAATAATAAATGAAAATTCAGAGATTGGAGGGACACAAAGTCAATGGTCTCAGTTTAGTATATATAGTATAGTATCTTGGAAAAAGAAATTAAATGGAAAGGATGGTCTTGTTGTACATCATTTTGAAGCTCCTTTATAACCCTAAAATATAAATTCAATATCTTTACCTACCTACTACAAAATGATGGTACATTTAATAATTATCCTACATTGACAAATATAAATTCCGAAATTAATTAAAAGGACGTCACAGAAACGGCTGCCAAATAAATAAAAAAAAAATAAAAATAAGTAATAACACAAAAATGTCTAATTGCGCAGCGATAAATTAAAAAGTTTTCGCTTTGCCGTTCCGGGCGGCTCTCAAGAAAATTCATTTTTGGGTCCGAGAGGTTTTTCATTAAAACTTCCGGATTATACAAACAGAAAATGAGTTAAAGAATATGCAGCTGAAATACAAAATGGAATGAAAAATTCGTTAAATACGCGGTCACCCCGGGGCAGTTCTACCGGATATCGGTGAATTACTTTTATGACCCGCAGCCTGTAGATTTTAGCATAAGGTAGTCATTACGTAAATTAATTAGTTTCTTGCTCATTGTTACTACAAGTGGATATTAGCGTTTAAGAGCACCCTTTAACTCTTCAAAATATGCAATGTTTATTTTGAATTTCGTGCTGACTGTCACTTTCACCGAGGGCTGTACATTTTTGACATACAATAATTATTATTAATTCTTTGTCATAAAAACGAATGTGAGTCCAAAGATTATTTATAAGGAGCATGATTGCATTGATTTTTTATTTATATATTCGACACGATGTTCATAACTCAAAAAATTTACCAGATAACATTTGGAAAATTTGTACACGTATTCTCTGGACAATTTGGTTGGACACCTATTTCAGCATTTTTCCAAATTCGTACAAGATTTAAAAAAAAAAAAAAATTTTTAGAAAATATTGATTTTTTTTCTTCTAATTAAATCACACAATGTTCATAACTCAAAAAATAGACCAGATAACATTTGGAAAATTTGTACACACATTCTCTGGACAATTTGGTTGGACACCTATTTCAGCATTTTTCCAAATTCGTACAAGATTTAAAAAAAAATTTTTTTTTTCAAAAATATTGATTTTTTTTTAAAATTATTCCACACAATGTTCATAACTCAAGAAATAGACCAGATAACATTTGGAAAATTTGTACACACATTCTCTGCACAATTTGGTTGGACACCTATTTCAGCATTTTTCCAAATTCGTACAAGATTTTGAAAAAAAATTTTTTTTTCAAAAATATTGATTTTTTTTTTAAATTATTCCACACAATATTCATAACTCAAGAAATAGACCAGATAACATTTGGAAAATTTGTACACACATTCTCTGGACAATTTGGTTGCACACCTATTTCAGCATTTTTCCAAATTCGTACAAGATTTAGAAAAAAAAAATTTTTTTTCAAAAATATTGATTTTTTTTTTTAATTATTCCACACAATGTTCATAACTCAAGAAATAGACCAGATAACATTTGGAAAATTTGTACACATATTCTCTGGACAATTTGGTTGGACACCTATTTCAGCATTTTTCCAAATTCGTACAAGATTTTGAAAAAAAAAAAATTTTTCAAAAATATTGATTTTTTTTAAAAATTATTCCACACAATGTTCATAACTCAAGAAATAGACCAGATAACATTTGGAAAATTTGTACACATATTCTCTGGACAATTTGGTTGGACACCTATTTCAGCATTTTTCCAAATTCGTACAAGATTTAAAAAAAAAATTTTTTTTTCAAAAATATTGATTTTTTTTTTAAATTATTCCACACAATGTTCATAACTCAAGAAATAGACCAAATAACATTTGGAAAATTTGTACACACATTTTCTGGATAATTTGGTTGGACACCTATTTCAGCATTTTTCCAAATTCGTACAAGATTTTAAAAAAAAAATTTTTTTTTCAAAAATATTGATTTTTTTTTTAAATTATTCCACACAATGTTCATAACTCAAGAAATAGACCAGATAACATTTGGAAAATTTGTACACACATTCTCTGCACAATTTGGTTGGACACCTATTTCAGCATTTTTCCAAATTCGTACAAGATTTTGAAAAAAAAAAAAATTTTTCAAAAATATTGATTTTTTTTAAAAATTATTCCACACAATGTTCATAACTCAAGAAATAGACCAGATAACATTTGGAAAATTTGTACACACATTCTCTGGACAATTTGGTTGCACACCTATTTCAGCATTTTTCCAAATTCGTACAAGATTTTGAAAAAAAAAATTTTTTTTCAAAAATATTGATTTTTTTTTTAATTATTCCACACAATGTTCATAACTCAAGAAATAGACCAGATAACATTTGGAAAATTTGTACACATATTCTCTGGACAATTTGGTTGGACACCTATTTCAGCATTTTTCCAAATTCGTACAAGATTTTGAAAAAAAAAAAATTTTTCAAAAATATTGATTTTTTTTAAAAATTATTCCACACAATGTTCATAACTCAAGAAATAGACCAGATAACATTTGGAAAATTTGTACACATATTCTCTGGACAATTTGGTTGGACACCTATTTCAGCATTTTTCCAAATTCGTACAAGATTTAAAAAAAAAATTTTTTTTTCAAAAATATTGATTTTTTTTTTAAATTATTCCACACAATGTTCATAACTCAAGAAATAGACCAAATAACATTTGGAAAATTTGTACACACATTTTCTGGATAATTTGGTTGGACACCTATTTCAGCATTTTTCCAAATTCGTACAAGATTTAAAAAAAAAAATTTTTTTTTCAAAAATATTGATTTTTTTTTTAAATTATTCCACACAATGTTCATAACTCAAGAAATAGACCAAATAACATTTGGAAAATTTGTACACACATTTTCTGGATAATTTGGTTGGACACCTATTTCAGCATTTTTCCAAATTCGTACAAGATTTTAAAAAAAAAATTTTTTTTTCAAAAATATTGATTTTTTTTTTAAATTATTCCACACAATGTTCATAACTCAAGAAATAGACCAGATAACATTTGGAAAATTTGTACACACATTCTCTGCACAATTTGGTTGGACACCTATTTCAGCATTTTTCCAAATTCGTACAAGATTTTGAAAAAAAAAAAAATTTTTCAAAAATATTGATTTTTTTTAAAAATTATTCCACATAATGTTCATAACTCAAGAAATAGACCAGATAACATTTGGAAAATTTGTACACATATTCTCTGGATAATTTGGTTGGATACCTATTTCAGAATTTTCATCATTTATTGATTTTTTTTTAAATTATTCTACACAAAGTCCATAACTCAAAAAATTGATCAGGTGCATCTGAGTCCCAATATCCTTTGACGGTCGTTATTTAATACTTCGTCCGGAAGAAGAGCTTAATTACGATAGAACAATATAATATATTTCAGGTGATCCAGGGACTTGCTGAACAATGAAACCGGTAGAAAGTGAAAAATATGACTATTGGCGATTTAGAGACTCAAAGAAAAGTCCCCAGTTTTATTCGAATAATCCAAAAAAAAAACTTTCACAAACAATTAAAACAAAACATTTAACTTTTAAAAGCACGTTTTCCCTCTGGACCATGTAAGAGCCGCGTCCCGGGCAAGGTAAGATAATCCCGCGGGGCAGCCGAGCCGAGCCGAGCAGGCAAAGTAAATACAGAAACACCAAATAAATTAGAGGTAAGCAGATTAAAACTTACACTTAAATTTTGTGGAAAACTTTTAATTAGGTTAACTAAGGATTACTTCTGCGCTTTTCCTCAAGTAGGTACACCGGTTTTCTGCAGCGTAAACAACGACCGAAATTAAATCTCGAGCGGAAATCGTTTAGGTCCGTTTAACTTCCTAATCCTGTTAAGGTGGAACTCAAATTGATTTTCTTCAAATGGAATTTTTCACTTGCTTGGATCAGCGGATGCACTTTGACAATTTCACTTCCACTTGGCAACATTGGAATTGCTATGTTAATGTAGTCGCTCAGTAGTGACGCAGTCTCGGGCAAACAAATTCTTTTACATAAATTTTATGGTGTTTACTGAATGTGACGGAAAACAGAATCAGATATTAGGCAAACGTTCCTAATATTCAGCAAATTCGGCTCCGATGTTCCAAATTAACCACACAAACCCTAATATGCATGAAACTTGCATTCAAATGGTAATTTAATACGAAACAGAACAAGTGATGCCATTGTTCGACATGGCTGAATAATTAAGCTTAACTATACTAGAGTATAACTAGGTTAGGAACCGCAGTCAGGTACTTATATGTGGTTGATATATGCCAGACAGACGTTCAGCTGACGCAACCCTAATAACTACATTGTACGATGTACATCGCCTTGTCGTCTCCATATCCACAGATACGATACGTGTCAGGATAATTAGGGTAGTTTCGGGGGATATTCTGGCCGTACGCTTGATATTTCATGACCATGCAACAAGAGGATATTGTTCACTTATTGGGTGCAAATAAGTTTATTCTGAATATACGTGATTTACGCGAAAGTTGATAAAGTACTCAAGGTAATCTTATTTTCTAGAAAACATTTTCAGAAGGGCTTTTAGCGGATTTGGAGGGCTCTATCAAGTTTAAAGCTTTTGGGGGGAGAAACTTTATTAATCCAGCGGCTTATTTTGAATTTAATATTTATTTAAAGGGTAAAATCCACAAGAAAGTATACCCTGAATTCCTACTATTATATCTCCCTTAAAAAATTAAATTAAAAAAAAAACCGAAGTATAAAATATATGTATAAAGATTAAGACGAGATATCCTTTAAATGAGTGTTAATTTTTAACCGTTTTAAGAAAAGGTAATTTTAAACTTTTCTTTGCAGAACGACTTTCATTAAAAACTCTTGAGAGGGGCCCTGTAATTGCGAGCTCAAAACTAATTATCTCACGCTAAAAGGGAAAAGAAAAACCCTCTTAAAGGAATAAAATAACGTCGGTTTTGAGAAAGTCGATTTTTTCTCTCCGTTAATAATTTATAACTCCCCAACGATCATTTATAAAAACCGAATTCTGCAAGTCAATAAGGCTATTTGCCAAAGCACGCCACACAGGCCGCATTCCAATTTCGATAAGAATTATATTTCTTGCCTGATCCATTTCGAAACGTTTCCATATATCATGTCGGATATAAATGAATTCCACTATTTGTTTGCAAAATATGCAGGTATTACATACATCCAATGAAACTTTTTAAATTAAAACATTCAAAGTATGCCTTTATGTTCACTCGTTATGTTCAATTTTTTGCTAATTTTAAAAATTTGTACACATATTCCTTAGACAATTTGATTGGACACCTATTTCAGCATTTTTCCAAATTCGAACAACATTTTGAGAAAAAATTTTTTTTTCGAAAATATTGATTTTTTTTTCTATTTATTCGACACAAAGTCCATAACTCAAGAAATTGACCAGATAACTTTTAGAAAATTTGAACACATATTCTCTGGATAATTTGATTGGACAACTATTTCAGCATTTTTCCAAATTCGAACAAGATTTTGAGAAAAAAATTTTTTTCGAAAATATTGATTTTTTTTCTATTTATTCGACACAAAATCCATAACTCAAGAAATTGACCAGATAACTTTTAGAAAATTTGTACACATATTCTCTGGACAATTTGATTGGACACCTATTTCAGCAGTTTTCCAAATTCGAACAAGATTTTGAGACAAATTTTTTTTTTTTGAAAATATTTATTTTTTTTTCTATTTATTCGACACAAAGTCCATAACTCAAGAAATTGACCAGATAACTTTTAGAAAATTTGCACACATATTCTCTGGACAATTTGATTGGACACCTATTTCAGCGTTTTTCAAAATTTGAACAAGATTTTGAGAAAAAAAATATTTTTGGAAAATATTGATTTTTTTTTTCTATTTATTCGACACAAAGTCCATAACTCAAGAAATTGACCAGATAACATTTGGAAAATTTGTACACATATTCTCTGGACAATTTGGTTGGACACCTATTTCAGCATTTTTCCAAATTCGAACAAGATTTTGAGAAAATTTTTTTTTTCGAAAATATTGATTTTTTTTTCTATTTATTCGACACAAAGTCCATAACTCATGAAATTGACCAGATAACTTTTAGAAAATTTGTACACATATTCTCTGGACAATTTGATTGGACACCTATTTCAGCATTTTTCTAAATTCGTACAAGATTTTAGGAAAAATTTTTTTTTTGAAAATATTTATTTTTTTTTCTATTTATTCGACACAAAGTCCATAACTTAGGAAATTGACCAGATAACTTTTAGAAAATTTGCACACATATTCCCTGGACAATTTGATTGGACACCTATTTAAGCATTTTTCCAAATTCGAACAATATTTTGAGAAAAAAATTTTTTTTCGAAAATATTGATTTTTTTTTCTATTTATTCGACACAAAGTCCATAACTCAAGAAATTGATCAGATAACTTTTAGAAAATTTGTACACATATTCTCTGGACAATTTGATTGGACACCTATTTCAGCATTTTTCCAAATTCGAACAACATTTTGAGAAAAAATTTTTTTTTCGAAAATATTGATTTTTTTTTCTATTTATTCGACACAAAGTCCATAACTCAAGAAATTGACCAGATAACTTTTAGAAAATTTGAACACATATTCTCTGGATAATTTGATTGGACACCTATTTCAGCATTTTTCCAAATTCGAACAAGATTTTGAGAAAAAAATTTTTTTCGAAAATATTGATTTTTTTTCTATTTATTCGACACAAAATCCATAACTCAAGAAATTGACCAGATAACTTTTAGAAAATTTGTACACATATTCTCTGGACAATTTGATTGGACACCTATTTCAGCAGTTTTCCAAATTCGAACAAGATTTTGAGAAAAATTTTTTTTTCGAAAATATTGATTTTTTTTTCTATTTATTCGACACAAAGTCCATAACTCATGAAATTGACCAGATAACTTTTAGAAAATTTGCACACATATTCTATGGACAATTTGATTGGACACCTATTTCAGCATTTTTCTAAATTCGTACAAGATTTTAGGAAAAATTTTTTTTTTGAAAATATTTATTTTTTTTTCTATTTATTCGACACAAAGTCCATAACTTAGGAAATTGACCAGATAACTTTTAGAAAATTTGCACACATATTCCCTGGACAATTTGATTGGACACCTATTTAAGCATTTTTCCAAATTCGAACAAGATTTTGAGAAAAAAATTTTTTTTCGAAAATATTGATTTTTTTTTCTATTTATTCGACACAAAGTCTATAATTCAAGAATTTGACTAGATAACTTTTAGAAAATTGGTACACATATTCTCTGGACAATTTGGTTGAACACGTATTTCAGCATTTTTTCAAATTCGAACAAGATTTTGAGAAAAAATATTTTTTTCGAAAATATTGATTTTTTTTTCTATTTATTCGACACAAAGTCCATAACTTAGGAAATTGACCAGATAACTTTTAGAAAATTTGCACACATATTCCCTGGACAATTTGATTGGACACCTATTTAAGCATTTTTCCAAATTCGAACAAGATTTTAGGAAAAAATTTTTTTTTTCGAAAATATTGATTTTTTTTTCTATTTATTCGACACAAAGTCCATAACTTAGGAAATTGACCAGATAACTTTTAGAAAATTTGCACACATATTCCCTGGACAATTTGATTGGACACCTATTTAAGCATTTTTCCAAATTCGAACAAGATTTTGAGAAAAAAATTTTTTTTCGAAAATATTGATTTTTTTTTCTATTTATTCGACACAAAGTCTATAATTCAAGAATTTGACTAGATAACTTTTAGAAAATTGGTACACATATTCTCTGGACAATTTGGTTGGACACCTATTTTAGCATTTTTCCAAATTCGTACAAGATTTTAAGAAAATTTTTTTTTTTTCGAAAATATTGATTTTTTTTTCTATTTATTCGACACAAAGTCCATAACTCAAAGAATTGAACAGATATCATTTTGAAAATTTGTACACATGATCTATGGACAATTTCATTGAACACCTATTTCAGCATTTTTCCAAATTCGTACAAGATTTTAGGAAAAGATTTTTTTTTTCGAAAATATTGATTTTCTTTTCTATTTATTCGACACAAAGTCCATAACTCAAGAAATTGACCAAATAACTTTTAGAAAATTTGCACACATATTCTCTGGACAATTTGATTCGACACCTATTTTAGCATTTTTCCAAATTCGTACAAGATTTTGAGAAAAAAATTTTTTTTCGAAAATATTGATTTTTTTTTCTATTTATTCGACACAAAGTCCATAACTCAAAGAATTAAATAGATCTCATTTTGAAAATTTGTACACATAATCTATGGACAATTTCATTGGACACCTATTTCAGCATTTTTCCAAATTCGCACAAGATTTTAGGAAAAAAATTTTTTTTTCAAAAATATTGATTTTTTTTCTATTTATTCGACACAAAGTCCATAACTCATGAAATTGACGAGATAACTTTTAGAAAATTTGTACACATATTCTCTGGACAATTTGATTGGACACCTATTTCAGCATTTTTTCAAATTCGAACAAGATTTTGAGAAAAAAATTTTTTTCGAAAATATTGTTTTTTTTTTCTATTTATGCGACACAAAATCCATAGCTCAAGATATTGACCAGATAACTTTTAGAAAATTTGCACACATATTCTCTGGACAATTTGATTGGACACCTATTTCAGCATTTTTCCAAATTCGAACAAGATTTTGAGAAAAATTTTTTTTTTTCAAAAATATTGATTTTTTTTCTAATTATTGTATGGCACAATGTTCATAACTTAAAAAATTGAGCACATGTTATTTTGAAAATTTGTACACATGTTCCATGGACAATTTGGTTGGACACCTATTTCAGCATTTTTCCAAAATCGAACAACATTTTGAGAAAAAAAATTAAATTAACTAAAAGAACATAAAAAACATTCAAATTATGTCTTTTATGTTCACTCAACTGCAATAATTGCTTGAAAAGTCTGCAGTGTCACCATTGTCAATTTTTTTTCCTAATATTTCAATACGGTTTCACAACGAAAATTTACGAGGTTCCACCCTATGCTCGCGCGCCATTTTAATATTTTCATATTTTTTCCCCTGCAGCAAAATAATAATTACCAACATAAAAGTTATAAAACAGACATAAATACGAGCAAAACCCCCTCTTCCCGAATTTCCGACCTGCATATGACAGTATATTAAGGGCAGAAACTTTCCATACCCGGGATATACGGCGATATAACTTTGGAGCGGCGGAGTTTATTGCTTATCCATAAATCTGGATAACGGAGAGTTTCCTGCTCGAACCTCGAGTGTTTCTATTACAGACCGATCCTGGACTGTACCTGCAATTTATGATCTTATTAGAAATATTTCTATCTCCATCGATGTTGTTCAAAAAATTACATTTCTCTGTTTAACATTTTATTAACAACAGACAGTTAACTAACTTCAATACAATTTTTGAGACGCATTTGGTTCAATTTAATAAATCTCAGTGCCATCAAACAATTATCCTAATATGGTGACTAATACAAATGATCCTAATTCAAATAACTAGTTACTTAAAAATTTACCAAAATTGTCAGCAATTACTGAAATTTGGATAAGGATATGCTGAATCCATTGTACTTACAAGAATTTAATGCTCGTTATAAATGATTATTATATGACATTGTGCTATACGATTCGGCACCGTATCTAGTTCATAACTTGGCGGTATTAAGATTTATTCAAACCAATTAACCAGAACAAAGATAGATGCCGAATCCTAGAATGGAGTACAATTTGTATAAATTGGTGACATTGTCAACTATCAAGTTGACAATTTCAGCGTCTCATGTCTATGTCAGAAAAAAATCGTTTACAACTTACTTTACAGCATGATAAACTTCTACTTTTAACTTTAATGCAGGTTTCACCTTGCTGCTGTTTTATTAGACAAAAATATTATGTTAAAATGAAATACACATTAAAACCTGCCTGGATATTGTCATAATAAGGATGTTTTACGAGTTTTACTCTTGTACTCGCTCTGGCTTGCTACTATGTAACCTTTTTAACCCTATAAAGACGAGTGAGAATGTTGCATATAGGGGACATAAAATGACTTAACATTTTATAGGTGCAAAATACCTCTTTTATGCTAGTGAGAAAATAGCCGGAGTAAAAATATAGAGCCGTTGAAACGGAAACTTTGTTTAATCGAATTTGTTTATAAGAAAATCATTTTCACCCCCAGAAGGGGGTTTTCATTAAAACTTCGCGATTGTGGAAATCGAAAATGAGTTAAGAATATGCAGGGCCCCGGAGGCGTTTCGTTTCGAGATTCCCCCGGATATTATTTGATAACTGACAAACAACCAAACAAGAATGACTTTTACAGCTGAAACTTTTTTCCATTCAGATTATACCATAGATCATTAATTCCCTCGACAAGAACAAAGACTTAAGCGCTATATATCCATTTCGGTTTCCGTCCAAATGGATATCAGTCGTATCCCGGGCCCTTAACGACGAAAGTTAGTCTAAAATCCCTCCTGTTGCATCAATCACCGTCAGAAACTTCGGCGAAAGATATTTTCGGGAACCCGGCCACCTAATTGCCATGTGTTACCGCCTTTCCACCTAATTTCATTCTGTTCCGCTTTTTGTCGCCACCTGTCCGATATGTGGAAACTTCTGCCTCGGCCAGGAAGGATATTTCAATTTTAGAGCAAGGATACGACATCTGCTTCCTCTATTAGAAAACTCAATTTTACTTGAAAGACAGCTGTTTTTGACAGTTTCAGATGGGAGTCTTGTTAACACCAAAGAAAAACGGAGGAATATTTTGTTGCTGGTTGCTGCAACCAGTTTATGGAAATTGAAACAACAGCAAAGGTTTCAAACATTGGAACATCAATCACCTCCAGCTAACCTCACTTTAATATGCCAAATGGGAACCCCCATCGTGTGATATATCATAGTAAGGAGCGTAAAATTCTTTATTCAACAGTACTAAAAAAAATGAAATCGGTAAATGTATAAGCAAATAGTTAGCGAAAATGTCTAGAAATAATGAATATTTTATTTACGCCAAAGTTTGGTATGTCAAAAGACTACCCCATGGTGTGATACATTACTTTGCTTTTTAAGTAGCCTCAAAGAAAAAAGTCTAGTGGGGTTAGGTCCGGAGACCGCGCAGGCCATTCGATTGCACCATGTCTGCCAATCCACTTTTCTCGAAAATTTTCATCAAGCAACTCTCGAACTACCAAAGTGTAGTGCGCGGGAGCTCCATCCTGCTGAAAATGTATTTTATTTTCATTCAATAATATAGCAACCATGTTGATCTACTTGAGTTTCCATAGATTGGATGATGGAAGGGTATATTGCATTTTCTAAAAGGTTTAAATAAATTTCGCTAGTCAAATTTTTTTCCAAAGAAAATAGCCCGATTATTTCATTCCCATAAATTCCTGCCCAAACATTAATTTTTAGGGGATATTGGGTATGGCCTTCCCGAAAAACATGCGGATTTTCATTAGGCCAGTATCTACAGTTATGTCTGTTCACCAGGCCATTTAAAAAAATGGTCGATTCGTCACTGAAGCAAATGTTCTTCAATAAATGGGCATCGTCGTCAATTCGCTGGTTCACAAAATTGAATTCTCCTATCAAAATCATCTTCTCCGAGTTCATGAAGTATATGAATTTTATAAGGAAAGAACTTAATTTTTTTAAAAACTTTATGTACGGAACCAGTGGAAATATTTATTAGTTTTGCGGCCTTTGGTTTAGACAAAGTTGGATCCAAAGCAAATTGTCCTAGTACTTCAACTTGGCATGCTTCATCGACAACTCTATTTTCATATTTTTTTTTATTGCAAATCGATCCCGTCTCTTCAAATTTTCGTCAAATTAATTCTAATACGTATTTATGGCTCACGTTTTTATCTTGATACCTTTCATTAAATGCTCTCGCGGTTCTGCGAGCACACCGATCTTGAGCTCCATAAAGGAAAATTATTTCTATTCTTTCGGCTAGCGTGTACACCATTTTATTAACTCACTGTTTTAACTGAAATTGAAAAATTGCACGCGTCAAACTGACAGTTTTAACAGTTTGTTACCACAGATTTTAACTTCTAAATTGCTTGTATTTTTTTTTGATGATCTATTATAAAAAATGAAAGAATTTTAAAATGATGTAGGTACCACACTAAAAGTATTCATTTAAAATACCAAAGTTTGGCATAAATAAAATATTTATTATTTCTAGACATTTTCGCTAACTATTTGCTTACACATTTACCGACTTCATTTTTTTTGGTACCGTTGAATAGAGAATTTTACGCTCTTTACTATGATGTATCACACGATGGGGGTTCCCATTTGACATATTAAAGTGAGGTTAGCTGGAGGTGAGGAGGTGATTAACAGAACTTCAGTAATGGCATAATTAAACGTCTCCCTGTATATCTAATTTGACGTGATTTTTTTTTTTTTTTTTTTTTTTTTTTTTAAGAAAGTTATTAAGGGTGGATCGTTTTGAAATAAAAGCACTGTATAATTGCTTGCGCATGGAATATTTAATTAAAAATTGAACTTCAGAAGAAAAACTGATACTCCAATGTTGCCACGTTTCAAAATGTTCAACCTTCTGATATCTTCTTGGTGGCATGATTGTATAAAACCTAAAAATTGCTTAATATTTCAAACTCTCTTGACGATATTGTTCGAGCAGTGGCCATTTTATAACCGCGCTGGCCATAAATATGCTAGATAAACTTCTGCACGTTGCACTTTATCATTTTTATTGAGAACTGAAAAGTACCTCTTGCTCTCCTGGCAATAAATTGCGAGGTAACATAACGGACTGGTTTTGAGTGCATTTCCTCTATATTAAGATACAAGAATTAACCAGTCTCTAGTAGCATGTAAATCTTACATAAATATTAAGAATCGAATATTTGATAAATATATCTTGTGCCACTCTTTTAAAGATTATGTAAATATTTAAAGAACATTACTTACAAATATCCTGGAGTTATTTTGGAATTAATAATATATGGAAAATAACTTCAATTTTGACAAAGAAATTATATTTGCAACTTATTCACCTGAAGTAAAAAATTAAAAACAAAACGTGTATTTTGTTTGAAAATACCTTGTTAATACAATTTTTGTAATATAACAAGTTGCGAGTAAAAAAGTATAGGACAGTGTTTAATATATATCAAAACAATAATATTTACCTTGAATTACAACTAATTTATGTATACACTTATACTACGAAAACACGATCACTTACGACTATTTACAACGATGTATGTCCGATTTAAATCTCGCGCCAATATTTTAAACTCGACTGACAACTGACTACTATCTGTGATGCGGCTGCTTATATACTCGGCAGAATATTGTTCTGGAAGGTTCTCGCCAATTTTCGAGACGTCGTGCGTTGTGCCACTTGTGTCATTTCGGAATGGCGGAATATATAAATGAGAATTCAACTTTTCCCCCTATTTTCTATATCGTTTTTTACATTTTAATAATAGTATCTGGATCGTCTGGAAATAGTGTTTTTTGCGTTTAATTGATCAGATATACCTGAAAAATATCATTTTATTCCCAGATCATTTCTATTATCTGATTTATATTTAAATAATTTTTTATATGTTCCAGGCGTTCGACATACAGTGTGGTGACTTTAACTGGAATAAATTCAGTTAAAACTAATCAAAATTTATCTCGCAAAATCCCTGAGACCCGTCGATTTTTGTTTATTTTTTTTCACATTTCAAGATAGTTTTTGTATTTTTTCACCTACAGGGAGGGTCCAAATTAACCCAAACTTTGTTTTTCAAATGTAAAGCCACTTTTTTTAAACTCTTATTGAAAAGAGCCCATTTTCTTGATTAAATTGCCCTATTTACTTTTGTGATTATCTAAAGGAGAAATACGAAAAAAAAAACCATTAAATTATTAAAAGATGCGTTTAATGTATAAGATACTCAAAATGAGCACCATTTACTTGTTGACAAAGCCCAAGACGATAATAAAATTCGTTTCTGACATTTTCTAACACTTCTTGAGATATTTGTTGGATTTCTTGCCTAATACGTTCTTTGAGTTCGTCTAGGTTTCCTGGTTTGCTCATTTAAATTTGACTTTTTAAATGTCCCCACAGAAAAAAATCAAGTGGGGTGAGATCGGGAGAACGTGCTGGCTACTCGATTGCACCCCTTCTACCAATCCATCTGTTTGGAAAATTGTCATCTAAATACTGGCGTACATTACGGGCATAATGTGGGGGAGCACCATCTTATTGCATCCAGATTTTTTCATCATACAAATCTGACTAAATCTGTAAGACTGGAACTAGTTCATACCCGGTGTGGGTTCTCGTCAGACCAGTAGCGACAGTTCTGCTTATTAACATGGCCATTTAGGGTGAATGTAGCCTCATCAGAAAAAAGGATCCACTCCGAAGATATACGATTTTCGTCAATGGCGTTCATCATTTATTCACAGAACTGAACTCTGCGATCTGGATCGTCTTCCAATAACTCTTGAACGGGTTGCATTTTATAAGTTCGTTTGTTTGCACTTTTTAAAATTTTTAGCACAGATGAATAGAGTTTTCGCGAGCTACTCTTCTGGCTGCAGTTACCGGATTTTCTTCCATCGCTAACAATACATTTAATTGGGTGTTTTCATCGATTTTAGAAGACCTTTGTCTTGAAACATCCCTCACGTGCCCAACTTCTCGAAATCTGCTTTCGATTTTACTAACCTTGGTTAATAGGTGGCAAATCTGGATATTTCTGCCTGAATAAGTGGACAACCTCTAGCTGAGTACGACTTCTGTCCCCATAACCAATCATCATAAAGATTTCAATCTTGTGAGATTCGGATAAATAAGGCATTTTTTCAATAAAAGTTAACTTATTTAACAACTGGTTGAAATTCACTTTAACAGTGACACTACAACAATGTCAGGAATGTCTCGATAACAATAAAATAAACAAACATGCCAAAAATTTACCAAAACAAAATATTTTGAGACTTTTAATAATTTAATGGTTTTTTTTTCGTATTTCTACTTTAGATAACCACAAAAGTAAATAGGGCAATTTAATCAAGAAAATGGGCTCTTTTCAATAGGAGTTTAAAAAAAGTGGCTTTACATTTGAAAAAAAAAGTTTGGGTTAATTTGGATCCCCCCTGTAGGTGAAAAAATACAAAAACTATCTTGAAATGTGAAAAAAATAAACAAAAATCGACGGGTCTCAGGAATTTTGCGAAATAAATTTTGATTAGTTTTAACTGAATTTATTCCAGTTAAAGTCACCACACTGTATGTCTTAAAGCATCATTTTTGTGCATTTGGATTGCTAGTTTACCAGAAATTCGTCTGACTACCATTTAAAAGTCGCGCCGACTTGAAGTGACCTCCTAGCGGCGAGAAATCCAATTTGCTAACGTTTCACGTGTCTCCAGAGATGTCGCGCGATGTGGAATGATTTGCGAATGATAGAGAACAGCTATTCTACACACTTCCGCGTCATCCTTCACCCAGTCAACACGTGGTCGTTCTATTCCTTTCCTATCCTTCGGATTCCTTTCCGAAACCCTTTTTTACCCCTTGCCGTTGGATATAACGTGCCTTTAAGTCAAAGTCAAAAATAGCTTTATTGTTACGTAACATCATCTGTTGTTAACAAAGCATTATATAAAATCTTAAAGATAGTTGACAACATAATCTTTTACAAAAATATAAAAATTTTAACAAGTCTTACATACATAGAATATAGAACACACCCAAAGAAAGGGTAGTAAGAATTCACATTACGCTGCGCAAAACTCTTCACTGTCAAAAGATTGTATTTAAAAACTCGTCTACAGAATAAAATGCTTTAGCAAGCAAGAGTTTCTTTATATTTTTCCTAAAACGTTTTTCACAATTTATTAGCCTTATATAAAGGGGTAGGTGGTTAAAAAGCCTTCTGCCCCCGTACACAAAAGAGGACTTAATCTGCTCACTTTTTGGGATAGGTAGAGGTAAAGAGAAGGTTGTTCGGAGATTGTAACCCGAGGAGGGGGGGGGCAAGTTGATGGCGATATTTTTTGTGGATAAGACAAACAGTCTCAGGCAATGTCAGGACAGAGTGTTTTAAAAAACATGGCCTACAGGGGCTACGAAAGGGAGCTGCACACATATAGCGTATGGCTCTTTTTTGCAAAATAAATAGAGAGCTGAACAAATACTGAGAGCACACACCCCAAAACACAATACCGTATCTCAGATAAGACTCTATAAGAGCATGGTAGGCAATTTTGGCCACATCAAGTCCCAGAGAATGTGTTATTACTCTAATAGCATAACAGTTGGATGATAACTTCCCTAATAAAGAGGAGATATGATTTTAAGAAGTAAATTTAGTGAAAGTATCAAGCCCACTTCCGCGTCATCCTGCACCCAGTCAACACGTGGTCGTTCTTTCCTTTTCTATCCTTTGGAACCCTTCCTAAACCGTTCCCAACCCCTTGCCGGTGGTAGCTGATCCTATTCACGCCGGTAACCAGGCCGGATGATGCCGGATGCATCGTAGAGGAGGCGTCACCGTGCATTTCTGTATTAAAAATTGTGAAAATATCGATTCGGGGAACAGGGTACATACCCGACAGTTTTCCCGAATCTCCAAATCGTGCTGGCAGATTGCCTCATAGCAGAAGCCATTAAAACCACAAACCAAACCAAACCAACCAGCTATTCTACAGGCTTACGTAGTAGAGATGTGTTTTCCAGGTTTTTAGGTTAATTCTGTATGCCTTAAAGGTGTTAATATATAATAAAAATCTAAGGCTAACGTTTTACATAGTTGCAATATGTAAAAGGTCATAAAAAATGTAAATACCGGCATGAAATCCATTAAAAACAAAAGAGAAGTTGCATACTAAAATTCATAAATATTAATTCAATGCAGTATGCAGGCTGGATTTAAAAAACGAGTTTGCTGTCGCAGAAATGAACTCAATTTTAATATCGTTGCGGGAGAATAAATAAAATTAGATAAAAGAAATGTCCCATTATGGACGTTCAGCTGCCCCAAATACGTTATGATGGCCACAGTAATAAATAAAAAATATTACGCGCCATAAGGAAGAAAATAATGAAAAGTCTTCTCGTTTAGAAAACTCCGCACATTATTTCTCTAAGGTCGCTTAAGTTCCTTTTTTCCCGCACATAAACTTGACAAATGGAACGCGCTTGCGAAAGGTTAAAGTGGTTTGACAAAATACAATATGTGTTTTGTTATTTATGCCATCTTGTTCCCTTTTTTACGAGGATAACACCAGAATTATTTAGGTACATAAAAGATTCTGACACAACCTTTTATAAGAAAAAGATGAGAAATAAGCTGGGAACTCTAAAAAATAATTTAAATCTCCCGCCACTATTAAAAATGTTCGGTCCTAACGATACCATTAGCGAGAAGATGATTTAGAACTCGGTCATATTGAAACATCTTTTGATGTTATTGTATTAAGCAACCTTCGTGTAATAATTCGTTAATAAGTGAATCAAATACTATACTCTATTTCAGAAGTGTATAGAGCAATAAACTGGGGAATTCCGTTCTGTTTGGCTACATTTCGTGGTAGTTCATAGGCGCAGGTACTTATAATATTTATGAATTTAATTTTCACGGATTAAATGCCTTTATTTTGAAAGAGATTAAATACTAAATAAATACTTTTAAATCATATTTTAAACGTTAGTAGTCACTGCTACGCTGTAGTGTAATCACCATATTATTATCCCAATATTTAAAAAATGGAGGTATTCAGTCCAACGAAAAGATGTACTAAAAATTCTCCACTATCGCTGAGTGAAAAAGTTATTATTTTAAATGTACATGATTGCATAAAACACGATTACCCTAGTTTTACTGTGCAAGAAATTGTTGAAAAATGTTCTCGAATGAGTGGAATTGGAAAGTCCACCATTTTCAAATTGTTGCGGGAAAGAAAAGTAGCAGGTCAAGTGGAATCTGCCAAGCAAAAGCCAGGACGACCTACAAAAGTCCTTGATGAAAATGCTAAATGTATAATTCGAAGAAAAGTTCACTCTTTTTATTTTAAAAAGTAAATACCCACCCTAGACAAAATTTTAATGGAGCTTGGCCGAGATGACAGTGTTCCGTTGATAAGTAGAAAACTTTTATGGAAAACTTTAAAAAATATGGATTTTGCCTGGGAAAAGCATAACCGCAAAGCACTTTTACTGGAGAGCGACGAAATTGTTTATTGGAGACGACAATACTTGAGAAGTATCAAGCAGTACCGCAGGGAGCAAAAGAAAGTTTTTTATCTTGATGAGACGTGGATTAACGAAGGTTATATAGTCCAAAAAATGTGGCAAGACAAAAATATAACCAGTGCTCGCCAAGCTTTGATAGAAGGCCTGTCTACGGGTATTAAAGTACCTTCGGGAAAAGGAAAAAGACTTATAATCACACATATTGGAAGCGAAGAGGGATTTTTAAAAGAAGGTCTGCTAACCTTTGAGTCGACTCGCACAGGAGATTACCATGAAGACATGAACTCAGACGTTTTCGAGGACTATTTTGGTGAAATGATAAAATTTCTTCCGGCTAATTCGGTGGTGGTTATGGATAACGCAAGCTATCATTCACGGCGAATAGAGAAGACGCCAACTTCAAGTTGGAGAAAGCAAGAAATTATCGATTGGCTGACTGCAAAAGGTATTGCGTTTGCAATAGCAAACTTACACAAAACTCGTTTCATGAAATACGCCGTGGAAGATATAGCCGAAAAATATAATATAACTGTACTGCGCTTACTGCCATATCATTGCGAACTAAATCCTATAGAACTGATATGGGCGCAGGTAAAAGGATTTGTAGCAAGACAAAACACGACTTTTAAAATGAAAGATGTTAAGCTACTGTTTGATCAAGCCATTACGGAAGCGACAACAGAGAATTGGCGAAAAGCAGTCCAGCATGTAATTAAGCAAGAGGACAAAATGTGGGATCTTGACAACCTCATCGATCAGACAGTCGATCCTTTAATTATAATGTCAAGAGGTGATGACAGTTCGTCAGATGACGAAGAAGACTACAATCTATTATAATTTAAAATTGTTATACACTGTTCAAAAAGTGCCAGATCCAAAAGTGACATTTTCAACTGTTTTACTCTACATATTATGTTCAATAAATTTGTGAAAAAAATATATTATTCCATTTAAACAAAAGTAACTTTCTAAAATAAAATAGCATTTAAGTACATTAATTATAAGGTAAAAAACAAGTCCCAGTTGCACGCCTTTGGCGAACCGTTTTCAATGTTCATCAGTGGGTAACAATGGGCAAAACTCATAAATTGACCCAAAACCGGGTGGCACTACCTGCAATCAACGAAAAGAAAGAATTTTACATTGAAACTAATACCCAACTAAGGTAGTGGCATAAAATATTGGTGGATCATTAGGTACCACTTTTGCATACCTAATGAGGTTTTATTGCTCTACACACTTCTGAAATAGAGTATAGTTCTGATGTATGTAAACCATTAAGTGGAGCTTGTAAGTGCCTACAACCTAGCCCTGAACCTACATGAGGAAGAAGGAAAACCTAATGTGCTAATAATTCAAAGTCTAAATCAGTTATAAGCGTTTATATCTCACCTGAAACAGTTGCAGAAGAAGAAGATTGACCTAAAACTGTTTCTGAAACAGTAACGTCCACAAGTATATTGGCAGAGCCATATACCTATTTTAACTACTGTTATTTGAAGAGAAAAAATCTTTAATTACACGTAAATGAAGTGTTATTTTGAGAAGAAAAACATCTTCCTGAAACTTTAAAGGCACTCAATACTCCCTAGAAATGCGAGTGTCAAAAGAGTGCTGTATACAGGGTGATCGAAAAATAGGCGGAGATATTTTAATGGGTGATTCCTAGTAAAAAATATGAAAAAAAGTTTCTATAAATATGGGTCCGGAAATGCACATTTTTTTTTTAAATGTAAATTTTTTATTAATATTAATTATTTTTCTAGGAGAACTGACACTTGTCAATGTCAAACCTCCATGCAGAAATTATTTTTTGTTTTCCAAGACACCGGTAATTTTTTTTACCAAAAATTAATAAATCAATTATGTCCAGTGGCATGCAATAAAACGGTATTTATTTTTTTTTATCGAAAACGAAGTGAGATACGAAAAAAATACAAGAGGCGAAAAAGTTCAAACAACAAATATTAAAGTTGCAAAAAAGACAGTGGTGTACATTTTTTCCAATAATATTTGCTAAGATGTAAAAAATTAGCCTCTTAATACATCAAGTAATACTGCCAAATTACAAAAAAATCGAGTAAATATTTTTTTTTTATATTAATACAAAATAATATTAAAAAAAAAATTTATCACTCTATATCTTGAAATTTGTGCATTTCCGGATCCATGTTTATAGACATTTTTTCTCATATTTTTTTACAAGGAATCACCCATTGAAATATCTCCGTCTATTTTTCGAAAACCTTGTATAATGGTGGAATGGCACCTGGAATTGATTTGCTTAAATATAATAATAATAACAAGAGGATTTGTCTCATTGTATAATGAGTGGAATAGAGATGGGTTGTTTTCGTGTCACTTTAACGTGCGCCAATCGACGTTTATTACATGGAATTTGTGAAGTGTGTTGCGATAAGTTACGGTTACGTTCGATGAGATGGCGCAATTTCAGATTACGATACGAGGGTAAACGAGACTGTCGTTACTCCGTTTACTAACTTTTCCGATAATAAATGGATATCTTGAACGATCCAATAGGACGACCGTTACTGCCTTGTGTATTACAGATGCATGGGAAATTCGTTATCTCTATGGACCTCGTGCAAAAACTTTTTTTGTGCAAACACCCTATTTACAAATTCTCGACATTGGGGAACGGTAATAAAAGTTTAAGGCTTAAACTTTATTTCCCTCGTGTATTGCAACGTGTAATATTGAAAACCTCAATTTCGACTTTACGATGATAACAGAAATTGTTTTAAGGGTTGTGAGAAAATTTCAAATGTGGCATTATTGGACTTCTTTCAAATACAGCTTGTAAGTTAATATTATAAATTGTTCACTATTTAGTTGCTATCGTGAGATATTGTGAATTGAAATTAATGGCTAAAGCAACAAACCTTAGAAATTTCATTAGAATTCATCACATGTTGCACTCAAACAAAGTTATTGTTTATTAATTCTAGCCTTTCAATGTTCTAAGACCATTATTCTTTGGTGCCCATTTCGAAATCCCATATATAACCTTCATTATATTACTTGTTATTCATAGCTGCCAATGTCAAAAATTTAAAACGCATTAAACTCGAATGCACACCACAGTGCAACATCGACGTTTTTTACGAATTCAGGCGGACTAAATCTTCATGAAAATTATGAGTAAAAATGTAAATTCTCGTATTTCACTGCGACAGTTCACAAAACCTTTAGTACTTTGTAACAAACTCTGGTAGTATAATAAATTTAGCACTATTAATTAAATTACAAGGAGTCATTAGGGCAGCGAAACTTGGCAAGCACGTCTCGCAAATTTCGCGCCCCAGATTTCCACCATTAGCGTATTTAAGCAGTCTTAAAACGCAGTTGAATAAAGCCTTAATTCTTTGCTAATCGGCTTTTCTCGTTGCCAAGAACAACACGATTAGGGAAGCGTAAAACCTTGGGAAAATATTTACCTTACTTAAGGAAAGTCCTCTTGGCAACCCGTCCAGTTTTTACATTTTATACGGTTTCATTTTAATTGTAACTTATCGACCGTCATTCTAATATAGACAAAAAAAATTTATTGTAATATGGCAATGAAAATGTAAATGTAAAGTATATAATTATTTTGTAAAATATAATAAAATATTTTTACGAAATCCTGTTATAACCCGGATTATTATTCTTAATCTAGGTTATCAAAATAAAACGCTGGTATAGTTAGTTCGATTTCGAAAAAAAAAATTTGTGATAAAAATCGATACGGGGTACCCCCCCGTATTACCCGAAAAACGAAAAAACCCAAACTTTGGAAGTCGATATCTCGGCTTCTATGGGAGCTATCGGGAAAATTCCAACGGTTTTGTCTTAGTTTTGTCATTCTGAATCCAACGAGACCATCTGCAAGGTCGTAGCTTTTACGATAGCCGAGATATGGCAATTTTGATGCCCATTTTTGGCTTCAAAAACGAGGTCGAAAAATGACTTTTTCCGAATTTTCAAAGTGCTCTCATTCCCTTAGTTCTGCTCGGATCCTGTTATAACCCGGTGTTTTCGTAATCTAGGTGACTCAAATAAGACGCTGGTATACTTAGTTTAATTTAAAAAAAAATACATTTTTGGTGAAAAAATTCGATACGGAGGGGTATACCCGAAAAGTGAAAAAACCCAAACTTTGAAGGTCGATATCTCGGCTTCTATGGGAGCTATCGGGAAAATTCCAACGGTTTTGTCTTAGTTTCGTCATTTTGAATCCAACGAGACCATCCGCAAGATCGTAGCTTTTACGATAGCCGAGATATGGCATTTTTGATGCCCATTTTTGGCCTCAAAAACGGACGTCGAAAACGACTTTTTTCAGGATTTTCAAAGTGCTCTCATTCCCTTAGTTCTGCTCGGATCCTGTTATAACCCGGTGTTTTCGTAATCTAGGTGACCCAAATAAGACGCTGGTATAGTTAGTTTGATTTCGAAAAAAATCAATTTTTGGTGAAAAAATTCGATACGGGGGGGTATACCCGAAAAGTGAACAAATCCAAACTTTGAAGGTCGATATCTCGGCTTCTATGTGAGCTATCGGGAAAATTCCAACGGTTTTATCTTAGTTTCGTCGTTCTGAATCCAACGAGACCATCCGCAAGGTCGTAGCTCTTCTAATAGCTGAGATATGGCATTTTTGATGCCCATTTCTGGCCTCAAAAACGGACGTCGAAAACGACTTTTTCAGGATTTTCAAAGTGCTCTCATTCCCTTAGTTCTGCTCGGATCCTGTTATAACCCGGTGTTTTCGTAATCTAGGTGACCCAAATAAGACGCTGGTATACTTAGTTTGATTTCGAAAAAAATCAATTTTTGGTGAAAAAATTCGAAACGGGGGGGTATACCCAAAAAATGAAAAAACCCAAACTTTGAAGGTCGATATCTCGGCTTCTATGGGAGCTATCGGGAAAATTCTAACGGTTTTGTCTTAGTTTCGTCATTCTGAATCCAACGAGACCATCCGCAAGGTCGTAGCTTCTACGATAGCCGAGATATGGCATTTTTGATGCCCATTTTTGGCCTCAAAAACGGACGTCGAAAACGACTTTTTTCAGGATTTTCAAAGTGCTCTCATTCCCTTAGTTCTGCTCGGATCCTGTTATAACCCGGTATTTTCGTAATCTAGGTGACCCAAATAAGACGCTGGTATACTTAGTTTGATTTCAAAAAAAATCAATTTTTGGTAAAAAAATTCGATACGGGGGGGTATACCCGAAAAATGAAAAAACCCAAACTTTCAAGGTCGATATCTCGGCTTCTATGGGAGCTATCGGGAAAATTCCAACGGTGTATCTTACTTTCGTCCTTCTGAATACAACGACCATCCGCAAGGTCGTTAATGAAATTTACATTTCAATATCGACTCTGTAATGGCTTTATACAATCGACTGCAAAGTGCGACTCGAATACCGGCAATTTAAATAGATGGCTTCCACAGAGACTTGTATAGAATAATTTTATATCGCTCTAAGGGTTTTAATAAAAGAATCAAAACTTTCTGCCTTTCCCCGGTATGTCACATTCAGCGGCCATATTGAATAAACTTCATCTCACGACACAGCACCACGTGACCTTTTGTTATATTACACATAATTAATCACGTGACAGCGCAAGGCGCGCGCATTTATTTTGGCTGTACAAGAGTTATTCAAGAAATACTTTTACGCTTTTGATATGAGAAAATTCCAGAGAGACTTAAAATAACAGGATGCTCGTTTTAACTGATGGCGTAATGAATTTATTGCAAAAAGTACAACTGCTCCCAGTTCGTTTAAAAAAAAAAGCGATTATTTATGTCGAACGAAAACTGTGACAAAAAGTCAGCAAACGCCTAACAAAGAACGCGCTTTATGCTGGCAAATAAACAAGAAAATCAATAAAGTCATTAGCGTGGCTTAGGTAAGGATTTGAGCCACTCGAAGGCGATAAAGCGTGTCGATTGAGCGAGCAAACAAAACTAAGATGAAATTAATCATCAAAAAGCTTACACGGGAAGCGTTTTAGAACAAAGGGCCGTCATAAATCATGCGTTTTGAATAATTTCTTCTTTTATTCTAAAGATAAAGCTAGGAACAATTCCTTTTTTTTTGAAGCACTTAAATATACATAGATTTCAGCACAGTTTCAAGAAAATATTTTACTGAAATGCGAAAACACGTAGGGGACGTGAAAGTTTTTTAAAACATAAAAGCGAAGACTGTGGGAAAACGGAGAACAACTGAAATCTGTGATTCTTAAATTTTATTTAACCAAAATGTTCTTTAAAAGCCGAAAAATGCACGTTTTTACTGTCGGTATATAAAGGGCGTTATTTAACTATGCGCAATAAATTTAAGAGGCGAATATTTTGAGTAATTTTAAGACAAAAAGTTTAAATAAACATGTGTTCGCAACGGCTTCATTTACGAGATACAGGATGTTAAACCTACATAAGAAAAGCAGCGTTTCCATCCATTTTTGTTGTAATTTGACTGTGTAATTATTCCCGAGCAATAGCTAAACAAATATTTTTGACTAGAAAAATGTACGTCACTGATTTTTATCGACTTTTTAAATTCCTTTTAGATAAACCAATTAAAAATACAGTTTGTTGATTTTTTGATGCTTTTAGTCCCAGTACTTTTTTTTTAATTAAAAAAAAAAAAAATTTTACAAAATTTTTAGACCCATAACTGGATATTTTTTTTTAAATATTTATATATCAAATTATATTCAATTTAAATAAACAGGATTATTTAACAAATTAAATATTGAATATATATTTTTTGTGCAAAAACATAGTTTTTTATTAACACAATCTTTGCCCCCCCACCCACCCCAAACATTTGCCCAGTAAAAAACTCTTTTGAAAAATCACTGTTTTTGTATTAAATATTTAATAATATACATATATATAATTATATCAAATTTAAATAAATAAACTGTGTTATTTATGCATATTATTCTGGAAAACAATGATTTTTGAAAATAATTTCTTACTGGTAAGTTGTGTGGGGTGGGTGGGGGGGTAAGGGTAAGATTAATGAATAAAAATTTTTTGCATAAAATAATTGCCTGAGAGAAAAGTGTTTTTTATGAAAATTATAGGTGATAAAAAACTCTATAGTTTGCTCACATAACCTTAAGATCTCTCAAGCAAGACGTATTGCTATAAAAATTGCAGTAGTTATGCCATTTTTTTATCGCAAATAAGTGAAAATTCAATTTTTTTAAGATAAGTCATTAAGTTTAAAAAATTTAAGTTTTTTTTGGTTCTAGACAACTTTTCATTATTTAGATTTAAAAATAATATCAACCGTATATGGTTAAGTTATATTTATTAAACTATATAATATACGTACATCATATACGATTCTTTTTACACAGGGAAAAAAACATTGGCATTTAAGAAACTTGACAAACATAGCTAGTCTTTATACTCAATCACTACACCTCAAATATGTGATAAAATGATTCCAATATTGTGTAGGATACAATATGCTTTTCATTCACGTATATCTTATAGGGTGATAATGGATTATCTTAAATAAAGAAAACTAGAAAAAAATAGGAAATGCATTAACGTGTGTCAAACAATAATTCAAAAACAAGGATTTAAAAAATAAAATTTATTTTAGTTTTGTACTTTTAAATAAAATAATATTTATGATAAATTCCAATGGTGTCCGTACATAATAATATCAATCTTTGGACAAATATCTACAGGGGTATTTAAGTTATCGAAAAAAAATCATTTCTTTGTTAAAACTTTACCACCCTGTAGCCCAAAATCTAAAAGGTTTTGGAACTAAGTTTATAAGAACTTTTTTACGAATTTTTTCCAAAGAACACGTTCCTGAATTTTGTCGCAATATATAAAAAACACCCTGTATAAACGCAAATGTTAACTAAGGCGAAACCATATATTTATTTATTAAACTTACATGTAAATACAATAATTTTAAATCTTGACAATAATTTAAGTTAGTTACATCAATTTAAACGCCAGATCCGTTTTTTCCAGTGTACACAAAGAAGTGTATCACATGTAAATACGAGATAGTTTTTCGCATATCTCCCGAATAAAAAGGCATTATGTTCTAACAGAATACTGAATATTATTTATGGAAAAAGCATCACCGGCACAAAGCGGAATGATTTTTCCCCGTTGAATTATTAAACGTTGAATTTCCGCGAGGCAAGCGAGCCTAAATAAGGCGTTTACACTTTTTGACGCTTTCTGAATAAAGCTCAAGAACAAAATGGAATATATGGGGAAAAGTATTATCATGTTAAATGAACTGTGTTACAGTGCTTTACTATAACATCCCCTTTTTATTTAAATATTTTTTTTATATTAAATCTGACATAAAAAAACTTGTTGGCACCTAGAGTATGCTAGCAATTAAATGACTCTGTTATTGACTGAAAATATCCAATATATTCTGCATAGACAACAAAATAATTTGGGTTCTTATTCAATTACTTACTGGTTTATGACCAGTTAAATGATACAGAAATCTCAATTTTCAATAAAATGTGGCCTATGTACCTTGTTGCCTCAAACCCCTCAATTTATATTCTAGGGTTATAAAGTACTCGTCAGGAGCTTCAAAATGATCTGCCACAATACCACCCTTTCCATTAAATTTTTTTTTCCAAGATGGCGCCTAGCAGCCATATTGAAATTTTCATCTGCCAATTTTGCTTTAAAACATAGTATTCATTCATCAATTGCATTACCTCAAGATTAAGTATTTTGAAATGATACGTTCAAAAATAAAGAAAAGCACTGTATACTAAGAAAACTGTTCTTTTCACATCAATTTATTCAGTAGAATGAGCATATATTTACATTCGCAATTTCGGATTTAATTCCGCAACGGATTTAACACGAAATGCGCTTAAGCCGCAATTGTTGCGGTTTACCAATTTAAATTGTGCTCTTGGTCTTGTGCATATGTGCTGCCATGATTGCCGAGAGTCGATATTTTCCGCAAGTAATGTATAGAATTTCAACGTTATCACGGATTAACAGCAATTTCAGGATTTAATGTAATTTTAATCTCGCATAAATTATTAAACAAGCTTGAAAAGTGATGATTGCTCTGTGTAAACCAATTTAGGCAAAATGCTGTTTGCTTTGACGTAAATACTTAATCCTACAAATTAATTTGGGAATTTCAAATATTGGGGGAGGTGCGTGTTTGCTTTTCCCATGCGAAATGTAATTTACGTTAAAATAAATGCGTTATTTGAAGGGTTCTCTGAATGAGAGATCAAAGCGGCAAGAATTAATTATTTTCGAGTGTTGTTTTCAATTTCCGTAGCATTCAATCGAACCGTCCGTCCCGTCTGATGCTGCAAAACCGACAAACTTTTCTCATTTAAATAAAAACTTTTTCAAAAAGTAACGGGAAAGTTGTATGACAGGCCGGGTCTGGCTTGTCTCCTGAGATGCGGCCGAAATCCGATTCCGGGGTAATTTTGTCAGGTATTATTTTCTCATTAGTTTTAAAGTCGACGGGGTTTGCGACCGGATAATAAAAATGTCCAACTTTGAATTTATTTTTGGTTACCACGATTAGGATAAACCTCCCCCCTTCCTCCTTTATTAAATTTTATCTGAAGTACTTTTTTCATGTCCCTTGTAGAACGTGGCGTCGTCTCCAGTAAAGCACGTGATCAACTATGAATAAATTAATGAAGGGTCACGTGCTTTTCTCTCGTATGACACAGGCGATCCAAGATGCCCGCCGAAAGTGACATACCGGGGAATTGCAAGAAGCTTTTCATTTCTTTTGTATTGAATGTTGTGGTGGAGAAAGAGAGTTACAGAAGCATTCTTGTAATAATATGCATTTCCTAAATGACTCAGATGTACCTTTCATTAACGTTAACGAGCAAAACTTCAAAAGCCCATTCAGGCCATTGGCAAAAACCGAGGAACAATATGCACTGTCAGACCGCATCCTTTCGGTTTGCTATTAGAGGCTCATTTAACAGTAAGGCCCGATTCTCTCGGATGCCGGCTTGAATCGAAATGCTGATTTTCCGAAATGGCTAATTTCAATTCGGCTTATCCAGCAGATACAGACGCGCTACATCGTTTTGGTTTGCGGTTCGTTCCGTTTTAATCAATACAACTCGTATTTAATTGTTATTTTTTGTTCTGATTGTTTTTGTTTGGAACACTGAGAGAACATTTATTAAATTTACATTCCATAGATTTATTTTCAAGAAAGCACTTGTCAAAGGGGCTAAGTATTTTTTTTCTGTACAGTAGTGGTTCGAATTAGTTACGTAATTATTTTTTTTTTTAATTTGACCAAATGTCTATAGCTCAAAAACTTGACTAGATAAAACCTTGAGACTTCGTATTAATATTCCTTAAAAAATTTCATTGGACTCCTACTTCAGCATTTTTAAAACAATGTACATGATTTTCAAAAAAAAATGGGAAAGTCTTCAACTCAAAAAGTTTACTAGACACAATTATCAAAACTTGTACACGTTTTCTTTAGACAACTTAATTGTACACCTATTTCAGGGTTTTTGAAATAATTTACAAAATTTTCTAAAAAAAAATTTTTTTTGGAAATAAAAAAAACAAAAAAAAATTATAAAATATTCATAACTCAAAAACTTGACTAGATACAATTATGAAAATTTGCACACAAATTCTTTGGACAATTTAATTGGACACCTATTTCAGGTGTAGTAATCGAGTAAAAACCAAATACGTATCAATTTTTTTAATGCCGAAATTTTCTCCCTTTTGTAAACAGAATCGTATATGATCTACGTATACATTCTACAGTTTAATAAATATTCCTTAACCATATACAATTGATAGATATACCAAAACCGTTGAATAAATATATTTAATGATAATAACATATGATGTATTGATTGGGAAATCTATTAAAAGTTTACCTACCTGTCAATCTTAACCTTCAGCTTCTGAGTATCTAACCTGCAGACGGTTTTCGGCAAACGGTCAGTATATGATCCTCAAATTTCAGCTCATTATCAAAGACTATGCCGAAATACTTCAGACTGCTATACCACAGATTTCGAAATAGGTTTATGTCAGGAAAATATAAATTTTCTTTTTTAAGAGATTTAATGGCAACAAGTTAGACTCAAGACTTGTAGATACTAAGAAAACCAGGAAGAAGTTCATTGAAAGCCATAATGATGAAGCCTCCCTAGTAGTATACTGTTGCATACACAGTCAATTCCCAGAGAAATTTAAAGCCCTTAAGATGCGTACAGACTTGTACATGCATGCGGTGAGCAGCTACGCATAGACATACATGTGCAAATGTGGACGGCGCTTTCGTAGCCTCTCGCCGCATGCGTTGACTCTTTTTTAAAGTTCGTGATCACTTAAAAGCTGTTCAAAGTCTTCTACTGATATAGTAAAACGGCCCTTATTTGTAGAGTTCTTCTTTTAAATAAATGCGTCATCCACCATTGCCGTCTTTCTTTGGTCTTTTTCTTTTTTAATAGACTCCTAATAACCACAAACGCGGCAGTAACCATAAGCAACTATTCGGACATTTTTTTCACTAAGCTTCTCACCGCATGCGTGTGCAAGTCTGTAGGCGCCTTTAGAAAATGACATGGTTACCATTTCCAATAAGATAAACCTCTTAATCAAAAGTTCTCATTTGCTCTAATAAAATCCGTTCAGCTGCCGTAATCCAACAAATTACAAAGTAATAATTCCATTAACGAAACAATGCGCACTAAGGAGCGAACTAATAGTACGAGGATTTAAGTAAAATCCGTAACCTCTTTCACGGGCTTTACCACCTTAACGACTGCGGCTTGTAATTTAATTAATTTCACCCCCGGTGGGCATCTTTAAACATGCCCTGCTTATCGCGAGATGATTTATACGAGACGGTCAGATGTTAAGCACTGTTCGGGGCTTAAATAAATTGTTTCTTGGGGGTGGTTCATCCGGCAGGGGTGGGCAGCCTTTTAGGGGTTCGTAACTAGATTAGTGTAAGCAAATTTAGAGTTTTTAGGAAAATTATAACTTCTTCTTTGTTTATAAATTGCTGTTCAAGTTTATGTTCTTCTCTTAAGTTCCTTCAAGCAGTTCTTGGGGGTTATCCCTTGGACGAACCCCAAACCTCATGTTTCAATTATTTACTTTGCACTTGTTAATATTAAAATTTCAGGTGCAGAAAATTTAGTTTTATGCGATAGGTAGTTCAAGGTAGTAAAAATCTTTTTATTCGTTGTTTTGCCTCAATCCTACCAAATTGATATTCACTCACTCAAAATGTAACTCAATTTTCTGTGCATAATTTAAAAAATACTTGGAAACGAAAAAATTATTTTCTACTAAATTTATACAGTGGTTCAAAATATTACTTAATTAATTTTTGAGATGCATTATATATGAACTGTTAAATCTCAGACAGTAAACAATCAAAAACCAAATAAGGAGATTTTCACTTTTTTTGAATTTTCATCCTGTCATATAATTTCAAAAAAATATTAGAAGGCCAAAATGCATTTATACATATACAAGGAACTAAGAGTTTTACAGTGGTCCAAAATGTAATTTATTGAATAGTGGAAGAAAGTTCCACCAAGGAAGGGAAAATTTCAACGGTTTTGTCTTAGTTTCGTCATTCTGAATCCAACGAGACCATCCGCAGGTTCGTAGCTTTTACGATAGCCGAGATATGGCATTTTTGATGCCCATTTTTGGCCTCAAAAACGGACGTCGAAAACGACTTTTTCAGGATTTTCAAAGTGCTCTCATTCCCTTAGTTCGGCTCGGATCCTGTTATAACCCGGTGTTTTCGTAATGTAGGTGGTCTAAAGAAGACGCTGGTATACTTAGTTTGATTTCGAAAAAAATCAATTTTTGGTGAAAAAATCGATACGGGGGGGTATACCCGAAAAATGAAAAAACCCAAACTTTGAAGGTCGATATCTCGGCTTCTATTAGAGCTATCGGGAAAATTCCAACGGTTTTGTCTTAGTTTCGTCATTCTGAATCCAACGAGACCATCCGCAAGATCGTAGCTTTTACGATAGCCGAGATATGGCATTTTTGATGCCCATTTTTGGCCTCAAAAACGGACGTCGAAAACGACTTTTTCAGGATTTTCAAAGTGCTCTCATTCCCTTAGTTCTGCTCGGATCCTGTTATAACCCGGTGTTTTCGTAATCTAGGTGACCCAAATAAGACGCTGGTATACTTAGTTTGATTTCGAAAAAATCAATTTTTGGTGAAAAAATTCGATACGGGGGGGTATACCCGAAAAATGAAAAAACCCAAACTTTGAAGGTCGATATCTCGGCTTCTATGGGAGCTATCGGGAAAATTCCAACGGTTTTGTCTTAGTTTCGTCATTCTAAATCCAACGAGACCATCCGCAGGTTCGTAGCTTTTACGATAGCCGAGATATGGCATTTTTGATGCCCATTTTTGGCCTCAAAAACGGACGTCGAAAACGACTTTTTCAGGATTTTCAAAGTGCTCTCATTCCCTTAAATCTGCTCGGATCCTGTTATAACCCGGTGTTTTTGTAATCTAGGTGACCCAAATAAGACGCTGGTATACTTAGTTTGATTTCGAAAAAAATCAATTTTTGGTGAAAAAATCGATACGGGGGGGTATACCCGAAAAATGAAAAAACCCAAACTTTGAAGGTCGATATCTCGGCTTCTATTAGAGCTATCGGGAAAATTCCAACGGTTTTGTCTTAGTTTCGTCATTCTGAATCCAACGAGACCATCCGCAAGATCGTAGCTTTTACGATAGCCGAGATATGGCATTTTTGATGCCCATTTTTGGCCTCAAAAACGGACGTCGAAAACGACTTTTTCAGGATTTTCAAAGTGCTCTCATTCCCTTAGTTCTGCTCGGATCCTGTTATAACCCGGTGTTTTCGTAATCTAGGTGACCCAAATAAGACGCTGGTATACTTAGTTTGATTTCGAAAAAATCAATTTTTGGTGAAAAAATTCGATACGGGGGGGTATACCCGAAAAATGAAAAAACCCAAACTTTGAAGGTCGATATCTCGGCTTCTATGGGAGCTATCGGGAAAATTCCAACGGTTTTGTCTTAGTTTCGTCATTCTAAATCCAACGAGACCATCCGCAGGTTCGTAGCTTTTACGATAGCCGAGATATGGCATTTTTGATGCCCATTTTTGGCCTCAAAAACGGACGTCGAAAACGACTTTTTCAGGATTTTCAAAGTGCTCTCATTCCCTTAAATCTGCTCGGATCCTGTTATAACCCGGTGTTTTTGTAATCTAGGTGACCCAAATAAGACGCTGGTATACTTAGTTTGATTTCGAAAAAAATCAATTTTTGGTGAAAAAATCGATACGGGGGGGTATACCCGAAAAATGAAAAAACCCAAACTTTGAAGGTCGATATCTCGGCTTCTATGGAAGCTATCGGGAAAATTCCAACGGGTTTGTCTTAGTTTCGTCTTTCTGAATCCAACGAGGCCATCCGCAAGGTCGTAGCACTGATAGTAGCTGAGATATCGCATTTTTGGAGCCCATTTTTGGCCTCAAAAACGAGGTCGAGAAATGACTTTTTTCGAATTTTCAAAGTGCTGTCATTCAGTTAGTTCTGCTCGAATCTCGTTATAACCCGGTGTTTTCGTAATGTAGGTGGTCTAAAGAAGACGCTGGTATAGTTAGATCGATTTCGAAAAAAAAAATTTGGTGAAAAAATCCAAACTTTGGGGGTCGATATCTCGGCTTCGAACGGTCCGATCTGGAAAATTCCAACGGTTTTGTCTTAGTTTCGTTTTTCTAAATCCAACGAGACCACCCGCAAGGTCGTAGCTCTGATAGTAGCTGAGATATCGCATTTTTGGGCCCCTGTCTAGTTTTTGGCGATTACTTATATTATCTGCAACACGCGATATATCTTCCTCTTTATTCAATAAGTGGATAATGTATCACCATCCTTATTTAAACTTATTTGGTTTACTCACACTCGAAACTAAATTATTGTGAATTGTCTGTGTGTGTTTATGATAGAATAATATATAGACTTATTTGTTTTTTTACTATATAAAGCCTTGCTAGCTACAAACCCTCATGAATTCATCTTTATTTGATTTTCATAGATGGTTGTACCTATTAATGTAGAAACACTCTACACAGAAGGAAAGTAGAAGTCGTAATAGTAAAAAGAAAGAAAATAAAAGTGTTTTTAACTGAGTTTGTTGAGTAAATGCAAGCAAAAAATTAAATGAAGATCATCATTTTCATGGTGTTAGGATTTATACGGTTTAAGTTTATATTTATAAGATTCAAAATTTTTAGAATATTAAAACAAATATTTTAAAGTGCATGCATCCATCCCAAGTTAATTGAAACTTTTAGGTGAGGTTTACTTTATTTCATAAATTTTAACGAAATTCTTAAAGAAGCACAAGTAAAATCACAGATCTAACGTAACTATCTTAGATTCTTAACTAAATGTAACTTTTTATTTTGTATTTGTAAACATAACCTCTCAAAAAATTTTGTTTCTGACTGAAATTTGTCAGAGTGACCAACATCGACACAATCACGCAAAATAGCGACCCAACTCATGCTAACCTAACAAAACGTAATAGCTGTCAACACGTATGACGTTATAGCTAAAAGCGCGAAATTCAAATTTTAAAATTACAATAGGGACTCAATTTTTTGGAATATATGTGAACAGTTATTAATAATAACTTCAGGAAGCCAAACCAGCATGTTGACTCAGTGAGTGTGAGTATTCCTATCAACATTTTCTCGATCACGTATGGGTCATTTTTTAACAAACAACACCCTCATTTCTCCCTGATCCTAACGTGTTTCCCCTTAAAAGTGATAAACCGGGGTTGTTTGCTCTCTCTTGTTGGCTTACCATGCTTTCAATAAACAGAGAAGGCAAAAAAAAATTACTGTATACATTGAATAATATGAAAACGCAAGATTTCGGCATGCCAGTGCCAACAATAATTTACCCCAAAAATCAATTACACTGTACAACGGCAACATTAATATTGGACATCGTAAATCGTTGGATTAGGTATTTTACAACAAAGCAAATAGGCTTTAGTCCGGATTAGTTTGCCCCTCTTAATGAATTTTTTTTTTTGCTTCACGTAATCAATATTTATTATTGGAAAAGCAAAGAGGGCCCCAATAGACAAATGTAATTTAAGGTTTGCTTTCCCAGAGAAATAAACCTGATTCCAGATAAGGGCTCCATGAGACCGAAAGGTATTTGTTTTTAATTTAGTTCAGGTCTATCAAGTAACGACAACAAGAAGGATAAACAATCGCGTAACAAGGTAATTGATAATGGGATTTATTTGTTTAGGTTGTTTGATCAGCGGATCCCTATGGGGAATTTATTTATAAGTTGATTTTATTTTATAAGATTATCTAAATTCGTTTTTAAGATTTTGGACTTTAAAGTGAGTGGTCACCTTGACGATTAGATATTATTGCATATCACCACTTCAATCAGGCGATATTTATAAATTTAATTAAGTTTTGCTTTAGATTTTCTGCTTAAAATTTATGGGAACCTAAATTAAACCTAAATGTATCCGACATATTGGAAGGATTGACATTCAATAATTTACTAGAAGAAGAAATTTAAGAAACTAAAAATCTGCACGTCACAAATAAAAACAAAAATGTTATCTCAGAATCTCCTGCTGACGTAAACAGTAATAACAAATTCTTCATAAAACCATGTAAAAGCAACTTTGTTCCTAGTGAGACACTTCTGAATAATTATAAAATTTAAAAAAAATACAGTCAATGTTATGCGAATCGCTGGTGCTGTCTCATTTTAATTTTGGTACATTTGTTGATAATTCGCAATTTTGGTAAATAAAAATCTTTTATTATTACATGCTAAAAACGTTGATTCTATTTGGAAATATCGTTCGTCCAAATTAGCATAAAACATCCCCTTAGTAAAAAAAAAAATTATAATAAATGCCTATCAACTGCTGCTGGAGTATGTAGAGAAAAAAGTCAATTTCCTATATAGTAGTTAACTAACCCCTTTTTCGCATTTTTTGCAGGCGAAAAGCCGTTTCCATGCGAATGGAAGGGGTGCGGAAAAAAGTTCGCACGGTCCGACGAGTTGGCGAGACACACGCGCACGCACACGGGTGAAAAAAACTTCGCATGTCCCGTGTGCAATAAAAAGTTTATGAGGAGCGACCATTTGACGTAAGTATCTTCTCCCTTTTTAATAAATGGGGAACGTGGGGATCGACCTGTTTCATTTTTTTGCCCTCCTCCCTCTTTTCCGTATATATGGAAAATTAATATGAATTTTTGGCAGTTCGGTTTTAACTAAATTCCCTCGTAACAGGTAAGTGTAGGTTCATAAACTGCTCGGTACACTTAACGTTCTAATCGGTTCAAAGCGAGAGCACTTTCCCGATTACATCTTAGGTAATTCAATAAGTCCAAAGGCGGCGGAAAAGCCGGTTCGGCTTGCACGCTTACGGTATCCGGGAAAGCGATAACGACGTCACGCGATCAAAGGAAATATGTGAGCACGAATTTAAATTTTATATGGGGTTTTTTTTCTCCTCTTGACGTTGGTAATATGGTGAATTAATCCCAGTGATAGGACCGAAACACAAAAGTATAGAGAAGTGAGGGATTGGGTATTATGGGTATCTCAATTATCAGAGATAATTGAGAAAGTCATTTATTGTCACAGAAATTCGACAACATTAAAATACGATTTAGTCACCGCCATCACTGCTTAAAGATTTCTGTTTTTGATGCTCAAAGTATTTATAGATTAATAATTCAGTAAAAATTTTAATAATGGTTTTGATGATCTCATGTGTGTCACTAAAACTGAAGTCATTAAACTTCTCCTGCTGAAAAGTCATAAATTTATATAATTTATTATGAACAGTATCTACTAAAACTAATAATTTAGTCTTATTATATTGTCATTTTTCTTAAACTGAATAAATAAATGCTCTCCTAATACTTAAATACAAATAATTTTGACATGTTGGGCAATGTTAAAAATTCATTTTTTTTAGAATGTAACCAGGGACATAATATGGTGTGGCATTGTATTCTTCTGAAAAAGAATTCTCCTCATCAAAATCCGCAAGGTCGTAGCTCTCATATTAGCCAAGACATCGCATTTTTAGCGCCCATTTTTGGCCTCAAAAAGAAGGTCGAAAAATGACTTTTTCCGAATTTTCAAAGTGCTCTCATTCCCTTAGTTCTGCTCGGATCCTGGTATAACCCAGTGTTTTCTTAATCTAGGTGACCCAAATAAGACGCTGGTATACTTAGTTTGATTTCGAAAAAAATCAATTTTTGGTGAAAAAATTCGATACGGGGGGGTATACCCGAAAAATGAAAAATTCCAAACTTTGAAGGTCGATATCTCGGCTTCTATGGGAGCTATCGGGAAAATTCCAACGGTTTTGTCTTAGTTTCGTCATTCTGAATCCAATGAGATCATCCGCAAGGTCGTAGCTTTTACGATAGCCGAGATATGGCATTTTTGATGCCCATTTTTGGCCTCAAAAACGGACGTCGAAAACGACTTTTTCAGGATTTTCAAAGTGCTCTCATTCCCTTAGTTCTGCTCGGATCCTATTATAACCTGGTGTTTTCGTAATCTAGATGATCAGAATAAGACGCTGATATACTTAGTTTGATTTCGAAAAAATTCAATTTTTAGTGAACAAAATCGATACGGGGGGGTATACCCGAAAAATGAAAAAACCCAAACTTTGAAGGTCGATATCTCGGCTTCTATGGAAGCTATCGGGAAAATTCCAACGGTTTTGTCTTAGTTTCGTCATTCTGAATCCAATGAGATCATCCGCAAGGTCGTAGCTCTACTAATAGTTGAGATATGGCATTTTTGATGCCCATTTTTGGCCTCAAAAACGGACGTCGAAAACGACTTTTTTTAGGATTTTCAAAGTGCTCTCATTCCCTTAGTTCTGCTCGGATCCTGTTATAACCCGGTGTTTTCGTAATCTAGATGATCAGAATAAGACGCTGGTATACTTAGTTTGATTTCGAAAAAAATCAATTTTTGGTGAAAAAAATCGATACGGGGGGGTATACCCGAAAAATAAAAAAACCCAAACTTTGAAGGTCGATATCTCGGCTTCTATGGGAGCTATCGGGAAAATTCCAACGGTTTTGTCTTAGTTTCATCATTCGGAATCCAACGAGACCATCCAAAAGATCGTAGCTTTCACAATAATCGAGATATGGCATTTTTGATGCCCATTTTTGGCCTCAAAAACGGACGTCGAAAACGACTTTTTCAGGATTTTTAAAGTGCTCTCATTCCGTTAGTTCTGCTCGGATCCTGTTATAACCCGGTGTTTTCGTAATCTAGATGATCAGAATAAGACGCTGATATACTTAGTTTGATTTCGAAAAAATTCAATTTTTAGTGAAAAAAATCGATACGGGGGGGTATACCCGAAAAATGAAAAAACCCAAACTTTGAAGGTCGATATCTCGGCTTCTATGGGAGCTATCGGGAAAATTCCAACGGTTTTGTCTTAGTTTCGTCATTCTGAATCCAACGAGACCATCCGCAAGGTCGTAGCTTTTACAATAACTGAGATATGGCATTTTTGATGCCTATTTTTGGCTTCAAAAACGGACGTCGAAAACGACTTTTTCAGGATTTTCAAAGTGCTCTCATTCCCTTAGTTCTGCTCGGATCCTGTTGTAACCCGGTGTTTTCGTAATCTAGGTGACCCAAATAAGACGCTGGTATGCTTAGTTTGATTTCGAAAAAATTCAATTTTTGGTGAAAAAATCGATACGGGGGGGTATACTCGAAAAATAAAAAAACCCAAACTTTGAAGGTCGATATCTCGGCTTCTATGGGAGCTATCGGGAAAATTCCAACGGTTTTGTCTTAGTTTCGTCATTCTGAATCCAACGAGACGATCCACAAGGTCGTAGCTTTCTTATTAGCTGAGATCTCGCATTTTTGAAGCCCATTTTTGGCCTCAAAAACGGTCTTCAAAAAATTACTTTTTCAGGATTTTCAATGTGCTGTCATTCCCTTAGTTCTGCTCAAATCCTGTTATAACCCGGTAATTTCGTAATCTAGGTGATCAGAATAAGATGCTGGAATAGTTAATTTGATTTCGAAAAAAAACAATTTTTGGTGAAAAAATTTGAATAATAATTCGAATAAAAAATGAAAAACCCCAAATTTTGGAGGTCGATATCTCAGCTTCTATGGGCACTATTGGGAAAATTCCAACGGTTGTGTCTTAGTTTTGTCTGTCTGAATCCAACGAAACCATCAGCTCTCTTCTTAACCAAGATCTTGCTTTTTAGTGCCCATTTTATTGTTCAAAAACGAGGTCGAAAAATGATCATTTTGCGAATTTTTAAAGTGTCCTAATTCCTTTAGTTCTTCTCGAATTCCCTTATAACTAACTCAGTGTTTTCCTGATGTAGGTGATGAAAGCAAGCCGCTGGTATAGGTAGTTCGATTCCGAAAAAAATCAATTTTTGATGAAAAAATTCATGACTAAAATAACATCCTTAAAACAAATAGCAAACTCAACTCACATTGAAATGAAAAACAAACTCAAATAGTCTATCAGTCAATGTTAACAACTGTCAATTTTGCCAAGCAAGATGGCCGACATACGATTCCGATTTTCACCATACAAGCTTCATACATGTGGTAGAAAGCAGTTGAACACAGTGTTGCAATTTTTGTAATAAAAAGTTTCTTATTTACTGACTCATAAGTATGCCTGCTAATGAACAAATAAACCTCCAAAGAACATTTCTAAACAATCATTCAGAGAACATTCTTAAAGAAGATTAAAACATAAGAGAGAAAGGGCTTACACGCACACTAAATAACTTTACAATTTCTCCAGACCGAATGGCGCGGAGGCCACAAGAACTAATTCTCTCTTAAAACATTTTCCTAACGGCAATTATCATGCTAAGTAAGTGGGGAATAACTAAGAGGGCAGGGATGTAATAAAGACAATAACCGACTTAATTTATGAATTTGATTTGCTCCTAAGCTTCGTGTTCAGCTACCGTAACCGTGACAATTACGACAGAGCGGAATTGCCGGAGGCAGCGGGTATATGTGCTCACGATTTGTGGATATTAGATGTTTTATGCCTCCGTTCTTTATCACTAAAACACGCCTCACTAAGGTGCGCTATTATTACTTAAATTGTTTAATTAATAATGCCCTTAAGTATTATCTTTTAATGTAATATCACCCGGCTGAACCGTTTTACGGAGATAAACCCTCAGAGTCGTATTCTGTTTTGGAAAGTTCGTACGGCAAGGGATTAAGAGGTTTATCTTATTTTATAAGATTATTTTAGTTTAAGATGGGAATCTCAAAAAATTAGAATTTTCCCGATAGCTCCCATAGAAGCCGAGACATCGTCCTCCAAAGTTTGGGATTTTTCATTTTTCGAGTATAATCTTGTGCTTGTTTCATTGCATTTACGTCATTAATTCCTGAAGATCATTTGCATTATCCGAGATCATTTTAGTATTAACTACATAGTTGATATGTATTTCGGTCATTTTACTAACTATAGGGTTATCTAAGACTGAGTCGAAGAAACACAGTTTCGGAGTCGAGATTGAACATCAATGATTGCTCAATCGAATATCAATTGATATAATTAAAAAATTTTGGGGGTAATGCATATAGTAGTATGCTGCGTGTATCATATTTGCGTCATAAATAAAAACAAATACCCTATTTTATCAAAAATTAAAAAAATGTTAACATATTATCTTATTGTTATAGCAAACACGCACGAAGACATCCAGACTTCGACGCGTCAGTTCTGCGACAACGGAGGCCCCCCAACAGGACTTTCTCCATAAACTCGAGCGAAGGGACCCCCTCAGAAGTGCTGTCAGACTCCGTTCCGAGTCCTTAAGCCCACCCGATGATATATATATTATTTCTCGTACATGTTGTGTATATAGGACAAAATATATTGTATACTGCTTCTGTTATGTTTTGTTTTTTAATTAACTATTGAAACCTGGATGGACCGCCGCGTAAACCTAATTTAGCATTCAACAAAACCAGCTCCCGGTAATGCTGAATACACACAAAACCGAGATATTAATATGTAGCCTGAATTTTGCGTTTTGTTAAGCCGAAATGAATTTGGACATTTGTAACGGAGTTAAATTTATTAATTGAGTTGAATTTTGGTTAGGGCGGTATATTTTCGTGTCCCTTTGACTTGTTATTTATTATTAAACACTGAAGCCGTGTTTATTCAGAATTTATAGTCTATTGGCTACGAGCAATGTGTATTTTAAATTCGTGCTTTATTTTCAAATAATACTACTACCGGACCCAGTTATTTCATAAAAAGGTAACATTTTATGAAAACAGTTACTGTTTGCTTTTGATTTATCAGGGAATGGAATTTTATGCCTTTGTTTATTTTGTCAGATAGGAGTTTGAATTTAAAATTAGAGTATTTCCATCGGGGGACAAGTCAATGCATTGTTTAAGTAAACAAAACGAGTCGTCTCCTGGGGAAGTTTGAATTAAAACGTCCAAAATCTAAATCCCAAGTTTTATTTTATTGAAAAAAAGAAATTACATTTTTATTCGTCGAATAAGATTCCATATACTCCAAAAGCAATGGCAACGTCAGTCTGAGCCCAGAAACGGTGGAATTCGAATTCGGGAATATCACCACCGTCGAGGATGGTTTGGATCTTGGACCATTGAGAATCTTGTTTGAACCTGAAAGTAAAAAAAAATATTTATATATTACGTCATACAAAACAAACAACAAGTTTTGTACTCAGATTTAGATACATATTAGCAGTATCTTGTGAAGCAATTTATGAGACAAGTATTTCACGAAAGGTGTATCATTAAAACAAATATTCCTGAGAATATCAATAAATGAGAGATTTGATTTAATAAGACTTTATATGTGATAGCGATCAAAGAGTTTGTACTGAAATCATCTTAAAAGCACTCATTACCATAAGAGTTCCTATAATGTCTTATTATAAATACTATTCTTGCGAATTTGTGACCAAAGATTGGTCAATTGTTAAATAAAACTTTGTTTCTTTTTAGCCAACGTTTCGGTTTATATTTAATTCATTTCAAAGTCGTAGACGAGAGAGAAGTACGAGTTCGAGCCCTGAAGATGAATTCAATATAATTCGAAACGTTGGACGTTGGCTAGAAACAAATCGTTTGTGAAATAAATTTCTTAACACGAATGCATTACGAAAGCGTTACGAAAAGTGTGATCGGCTGAGGCGAATGGTAGTTGAGAAGTTGATATGTGTTAGTGCAAATAGAAAGAGAGAGTTACAGTTCGTATATTACTGTAGGAGCAAGAGAAACGTGTGCGCGCACATTTTCTTTTTCTCTTCCACTCATAGCCTCATAGCCAGTCCATGAAATATATATACAGTCAGTAAATCGTTTGCGAGTTTGCTAGTGTTACGCAAACGGTGATGTCTTGATTATTTCGTTCTTGAACAATTTTATAAATAAATTTTTGTTGTTCAATGTATTAATTATTCTACGATTAAAGTGAATAAAATTATAAATTAATTTTTTGTGAATTTTTCGGTGAACAATAAGAAATTATGGCAGGAAGTGATAGAGGCTCTGAATATGAAAGTGGTGCCTCAGGACCATCAATTAAGAAGAAACTACATACGGAAGTTGTACAGAAATAGCTAAAGGTTTTAAGCGCAATATTTTTTTTCACCATTAATCAATACATTCATAAAATACCACTTCTAATAAACACTATTATTGATGCAATGAAAGAAATCGCTTGGTGATGCGAGGCAACTGATCATGCACAAGGCGTTTCTGGTATAATTTATCAAATGGCACATGCATGTTCTTTATATAAATTTTGTACTTTAACTTAAGTTTTCTCTTTATTTCATTCCTTAGTAATTCCATCAATCGTTTTTCTCCAGGATTCTTTATCGTACAAACTCTCTTCCATTAGATTTTTTCATTTGATCTTTCCATCGTGACCATGAACGTCCTCATGGTCTTCTTCAATCTACTTTTTCTTCTATAGTCAGCTTCTCCATTACCTCTGATCTCCTATATAAAACACTACAAGTTGACGTAAGTGGAAAGTTGGTTTTCATTCGCAGTTGTCTCAGAATTGATTGTCTGTCCATGAAAATTGGGGCATTCTTCAATAGCATCAATTCTGTGACGTTCTGACATATTCATAATCTACGTCTCTGCTGCATGAGAGTTTTTTCCATTACGCAATCTCCCGTATTGGTAACGATAGATCCAACATATTCAAAGTGATTGAACACTTGATATCTGGCAATGTCAAGACTGTTCCTCAGATTACTGTAGTCTTGAAATTATTGATTTCCAGTCCGTACCGTCTACGGTGTTCATCTTCTGCATTATATTAATGAGTGCATGCTCGTCTTTTATTATTATCAGAATACCATCCGAGTACCGCAGGTTGTTAATTATTTCACAGCGATGTCTACTCATCAAGAATCTCCCTATAAATATTGCGCAGAAAATGAAATGCAGCTTTGTCTCAACCCAGCAGCAGTCAAGAAAGTGTTAAAGAGAGTATCATTGACTCCGATATTTGGTGTATTAGGTGATTCACATTTCGGCAAAAATGTTCCAGATCTTCAGCGATTTTACCGTGTCAAAAGCCTACCTATAGTCCCCGAAACACTGAGCATTTTAATTTTAAACTCCTTGGTTTCTTCGATGATCTGTTGAACGTTCAAGATCTGTTCGCAAAATCCTTTCCCTAGAACAAATCCAGTCTGTTCGTCTGTGAAGTTCTTCAGCATCTCGTTCATGAGCATGAATTTCTGAATTGCTTGAATTTAGATCCAAAATCTTGTGATAATTGGAGGGACTGCTTAGAACGCACAAGGCGTTTCTAATACAACAAACAAATTTGAAAGTATCAAAAATCCAACTTACCATGAACGAATTCCTACGAAAGTAGCAGAAGAGTTAATGATATCACCGTAAGGGTAAGTACCGGTCCATCCAGCTGGCACATAGACCTAAAAAACCACCATTAATAACAAAAATATTTAAAATCTTCAAACCAACTTACGGGTTCTTCAAACCTTCCATACTGATCGGGAGTTTCTGGGATAGTGATTCCCTTGTCTGAAGCGTAATTGTACAAAGCGTCCAAAAGTCCTTTAGCAAGAGCCTTGGCTTCGCTATCACCAGAAGCAGCAGCCCAGTAAGACAGAGCCCTAGCAGTGGCAGAGGCAGTACCAATTTCATGAGTGTAGACCCCAACGTTCACGTGGATTTCTGGTGGAACTCCTTGCCATGTCAAATGATCAGGCATCTGGAAGTCGCCATTTTCTACTTTAACAACAGTCAATACCCATGCAACCCATTTCTTCAAAATAGATTCAGCTTTGCTGTCCTTGGTGATGTAGTAGTACTGAGCCAAACGGTCTACAGACCAGGCTTGCATACCGTACCATCTGTTGGATGGTGGGTCATGGTAGACAGGCTCCCAATCGTAGAACATACCGTGGAAGGTGTCACTGGTCAAGTTAGAAGTTGGGGTGTCGTACCGGCCATTCCAGGAGTTAGTCACTCCACCAGCGAATGCACCTTCGGAGGTCTGCAAGAACTCGTAGAGTTCCAATTGTCTTTCCAATGAGGTGGCCCAATCTTCTACGGAGGTGGCACCTTTTGGTTTCAGTTCGTCGACTTGGGACAAGGCGTAAGCGGTCATGGGGTTCTGATAACCGAAGTGAGCAGCTCCGTCTCCGATGATCCAGGCCCAGTTTCCAGCATTTGGCATGGCACCTCCCCAAGCGAAGTACCTGAATTAGTAATACATTTTTTCTTCATTCAAGGCTTGTTAGCATTTTCGTTCGTAAAAAAAATATTAAATGATTTGAAGAGACACAACACAGAGTCAGTTTTATTGACGCAGAAATCATTAGATGGAACTTACCAATTGATCAAGTAGTGAGCACTTTCCTTTCCACTGCCTCCAGGACATACATATGGTCCAACGCAGTTACCAACTTTCTTGAAATATTTATCATACATGGTGTATCTCAAATAATCTCCCATCTTGGAAACTTTAGCGACGGTGCTAGAGATGGAGTCGTAAACGTTCTTCTCCTTCGCCCACTGGATGGCCCAGTAAGTAGCTTGGACAACTCTAGCGTCAGCGTCTGGGGCGGCGGTGTACTTCCATTGCTGCGTGTAGCTGTTGTCTCCAACGAACAAGTCCAAGAAACCATTTTTGCCTCCGTATTTGAAGACGTCGCAGGTGGGTTGTGGGATGGTCCTCCAGACGGATTCTTGTGGTCCTCTCTGGAAAGTGTTGATTAGGGATGGGCCGGCTTCGGTTGGTCCAGCCTCGCATTGACCTTGGGCATCACCGAATCCGTATTTGTTCTCAACATCCAAGAGCCAGTGCATGGAGTACATGAAGTCTTGGTTGTAGGCTGCCTATAAAGGTTAAGTGGACTTCAAATTTTAGAATTGTACCGGTATAACGAAACGTTTATCCAATATTTTGGAATTTAACATTTTATTTACCTTCAACTCTTGGTAGATGGGATCTTGACCAACTGGGACTCCAGTTTGCATCCAAGAGGGGTATTCACTGGGCAAGTCCTTCTCGTCAGCATAAGTGGCTGGTTTCCAGGTGTTGTATCCGGATAGTGTAGGTTGGAACGTGGGAATAATGTAAGTCTCCAAGTTATTAAAAGCGGCGTTGAACGAAGAGAAGTCTCCAGTTACATAACCGTTGACTGCTTCCAGCCAAAGGTAGTAAGAGTAAGCTTCAGAAGTGGTTTCATGTCCATAATCAGGAGCTTCGACCTGTAAGTCGAGTTTTGAAGATGCTGAGGTAAAAATTTCCCAAAATTACTTACGACTAAAGTTTCAACGGCATGGAAGGGGATGCCTTCGGAGGAGAAGTAACCGTTGGCGGAATTGTGGATTTTTTCATATTGCTCCTTGAAACGGTCTATGTAGGTTCCAGCCTGGATACCGGCCACTAGGGCTAACAATAAAATTGTTGCTTTCTGCATGATGATCTGTAAATAATTTTATTATTGTAAAGTTAATCGTCAAGATAAGATAGCGTCTGAAGATGAGTGTAAAAGTAATTTTAAACGTTTAAAATAATCTTTAAGTGTTGTTGATTTGATTAAAAATAACTTGCTTTTAAACGCATTTTTTTAAGTGATTATGTATTAAAAGCCAAGATGAGGTTGTGCTTTAATTAAGGAAATCTCGAAAGATGAAGAAATGCTAAAATGGGGGTCCAGTGGTTCAATTTTCAAGAGATATGACTGTTTTATACCTAGATGGTTTTTTTTAAATTTCCAAGGCCAAATCCAGTATCTTGGTTTTAAAAATTTTTGAAATAGTGTTCAATGTTTCTATTGGAGGAACTTGTGTTTCAATTTTCAAGCTTTTAGCAGGTATGGTTTTAGAGGTATGAGCATTTTGTTCTTAACGATTTTTTTTACTCCTAAATATTTTTGGAAAAAAGATTGAAATAGATTTGGAATGATTTCATTAGAAGAACTCATATTCCAATTTTTGGGTTCTTTAGATTCAGAAATATGAGCAGTTTGTACCTAAGATTTTTAATTTTTTCATGAGCACATTCTAAAGAAAAAATGGCTGAAAAACGAAACTCCAAAATTGGTGTAAAGTTGCTTCTAATACCGGGAAGAAATTTTCTTAAAAATTAAAACACAATCCAGAATGATGCTTAAATAAGAAAACAAAAACAAAAAATTACGAGAATCTGCCTCTGAAAACACTACTTTTTGGCGAAATTTCTATTAAAATTAGAGTGGAGCCTGGATAAGTTTCTATATAACCAATAAATTTTCACTTGTGATTCTTAAAAGCCTAAAGATATCAGTGAAATAATTAAATTTTTATTTAAAAAAACACATTTAATTAAGCCACCAAAAACAACCCTTATTAATAGTAAATTAAATTAAACATACCTGTTCAGTAGCACAGATCTCTGCAACCTGAAGACTGCCTCACCTGCACTCAATATATATATAAAATCGTTCGGCATTTTAATCAATTTTAGCCACTCGAACCTGAAATATTATTTAAGTAAGTAAGTGCCTTATGTAAGTATTTTATTTTTTAGTAAACACTTGAGTCTGTTATCAATTTAAAAAAAAATATATTTATTATTACAAGGGAGGATTATGTGATAAACACGAAAATACACTGGTTGCGAGCTTCGATTATTGTTTGGTTCTTGATGCATACTAAACAATTGAAAAATTTCACAAAATAACACTTGAACTAAATGTACTTACTCGGAGAGAGAATTATGGCAATAACAACGTGTTAAAGAGAGGGAGAAATTAGGCAGTAAACCTTGCAACATTTCTGCAGGGTTCGGGAATTAGGGCCTTAATTACCACTGCGGCAGATACGAACATATTTTTCCATCAGAGCCGAGATTAGAGGGAAAACGATGAGAGATCGTTAAATACCGTTTTAATGGGAATTAATGATCGGGCATAATGTGGAGGAATTATTGTTTTAAAATGTCAATTTTCAGTTTAAGTTAATATTAATTTGCTTAGGTTGAAGAAGAACGGATGTTCATAGTTTTTATGTATTAATAAAGTATTTGTGATCGTTTTTGTATTTTTTATTTAATTATTATTTTATGTCATCGTTTTTAATGCAGTTGCCTATTTTAGAAAATGACAGGCGTCATACAAAAAAAACATGAAATGTCATTTTAATAAAAATAATTAATTTTTATGAGAGATACTAATAGTACTATATCTGTTTACTGTTATATTTTGAAGATCTCTGTACTAAAGATTGAGAAAAAAATTTACTATCAAGTATAGAAACTGGCACGGCATGTGCCCATACTTATTTCAATAATTACAATAATTTAACACAAAAAAAAATAAACGTAATAATGTGTACATTCCTACATTTTAGCACTATTTAGAAGGTTCCTGACAAAATTATTGTTTATGCATTAGAACATTATTAAAAATGTTCATCCTTTTTGACACTATTAAATAAATACAGTTCTTACTGTATTTAATAATAATAATAATAATAATAATAATAATAATGTCTTATATTACCAAAAGTTTCAAACATTATTTACAAATCAATTTATTAACTAAGTATGCATAAGTGGCGTAGTCTAGCTGTATTAGCTACTCTACTGAACCACATACGCACACAGTAAATGAGTTAAAGACAACTAGCGTGATAAAAATAAAATAAGTATCTTAATTAAAATTACAGAGAAGAGTTCAATAAAAAAAATAGAAAACAACATTATTCAAAGCACAAAGAATGGAGATCCAATTAACAATTTGAATTTAAAAAGTCTAAGCGGGAATATACAACCACTATCCTGCAAGTCAAAAAGGTAGGTTTTTAACTTTAGTTTACACAACTGGACATTTTTTAAATTCATTGTCTTGAGAGGCACTGGAAGTGCGTTATAACATTTTACAAGCGTTGAAAAATTGCACTTTGATGATGTGGCATAGACAATCAATCTGAAAATCGCACGTTGACATTGTGGACATCATGACGAAAAACAACTCGTTCTTTAAGGGACCTAGGTGAGTCAATATAATTAACTATTTTTAAACAAAAAATGCAAAAATGTAAGACTCTCCTATAATCCATTTTAAGCCAGTTTAAAGCAGTATACAATGGAGAAATGTGTTCAAATTTGCGCATGCCGTATATAAGTCGAACACAAGAATTTTGCACTTTTTGTATCCTATATTTACTACTAACATTTAAACAAAATGCGTATATATAATCACAATAATTGAAATTAGACAGAACAAGTGACTAGCATAACATTTTTCTTAAATTAAAATTTAAAATATGTCTATATTACTATAAAGTATTTTTAATGCCATATAAGACTTCTGAATAAGTTTCTTGACATGTTCTCTAAATCTAAGTTCACTATCCAATATCAATCCCAGATTCTTAGCAGAGTCGACAAAAGATAATTTATCGTCATCTAAAAAAATATTTAGATTATTCTTTAAAGAAAATGCTTTACTTTTATTGCCAAATATCATAAGATGTGATTTAACAGGATTTATTTTTAAATTATGTTGTTTACAAAAATCACTCAAGGTATGTAAGTCTTCATTGACAAATCTTTCAAAAACCGCAGAATCGTTAGCCTTAAAAGAACAATAAATTTGGGTATCATCTGCAAATGCCTGTATTTTACAATATTTAGTTGCTTTAAGAATATCAGATGTGTAAACCTGTGTAATTTATTTACTATCCTTATAAATATTTCTAGTGAGTGATCGTGTTTTCGTAGTCTAGGTATGTTGAAAAATTAGTTAGTAGACTATTTATTAGTAGACTATTTTCGATTGCTTATTTAAAAGCAAGTTGCTGTAAAAATCACAAATTCGCATTTTTATGAGATACGTCCGTTTGGAAGATTAACGACGATAAGCAGACAATAGAGATATGCACTATTTAAAACAACTAGCAATCCCATTACTAGAGAGTAAAAAAGAGAGGGCATCAAGTGGAACCCTTGGAGAATACAGAAAATAACAAAGACCTCATTGAAGTTGTAAATACACACCCTCATAATTATGATTAGTTAAGTAGCTTCCATCCACTAAAAACAAACTGGGATCATTTATTTAACAAAAGATCATGATCACGATCAAAAGCTTTTGAGAAATCAGTATACACTGCGTGTATCGGACGCCCTTCTTTAAAACATGTGTAAGAAAATCAACAAATTGAGGACGTCATGTTTACCTCTATATTTTATTGTTTTGTGAAACCATCTATCGTTTACAAAAGTCATTTATTCTTTATAGCAGACCTTCAATGCAAACCTGCGCACTACTGACAGACAATTCTAAATGGGTGGCTCGCTTTAATTAATTTGTGCAATCAAAAAAAAAAATGAAACCCCAAAGAATTACCTTAAGTTAAGAAAGAAAATGGGTATAGGAGAGGAACGATCTCATTTAAGCAAGCCGGGGTATGGCATCAGGCGACGGCAGCTATATAGCGGCAATAAGACATTCTCTGCAGGAACAATTTACGGCGAAGGGAATTCAGCAATATCAGCTGCCCTAATTTCGCCTCCATCCCCCTGGCTCAGACAGCAGGTCGTTCGGATACGAGACGCGACAGCAGTGGGGGCGGTTTTCTACCATCCATAAGCAAATCACTTGCTGCCGCTGAATCAATTACTACCCTATCCCTCACCCTTGCCCCTGCCCGGCGTCGGTTTCGTTAGATGCAAATCAACCCTTTATAACTTAATGTATTCCTTAAAAAATTTAGTAAATTGTCAATATCCGAGAAGATATAATTTAATAATGTTGGAAAGAAAATATTTTTTTTTTAAATATTAATGCGCCCAACTGGGAAATCGTCGAATATCCCCACATCTGGGTCCTTGATCTATTCCTTTGCAATAAATCTCTAAAAATGTTTGCTGCCTAAAATTGTTGCTCTGAAGTTACAAAAAGCAGTTTAAAAATTAGTCATTTCATCAGAATTACTTAAACATAAAGGTTTATCCAAAAAAGCATAATATGAACTTGTAGTTTCTTATTGGTTAAGTTCTTCCCTCAACCCTTACAATTATATTATATTACCCTACAATTATATTAATACTGTCACACCTAAAAACCAGCTGATTCTCCGTCATTCTGTAATAACACAAGTGGCACACCGCACGACATCTCGAAGGTGGGCGAGAATCTTCCGGAACAGTGTTTTGCCGAGTATATAGGAAGAGCCGCGTCGCCGCTAGGCCAGTTAACAGTTCAGTTCGGAATATTGGCGCGAGATTTAATAAATACAGTAAAAATAAATATCTCTAGTAGTTGTGAGTGTTTTTGTAGTGAAACGTCTAAATTAATAAGTCGACTCTTTTTGAATTGACACACTAACGAACGGGAAAAAAGCTTTATATAACCAAAAGAATTGGAAAACCTTTGTACTAATTAACCAGTTTTATACTTTTTCTATTTCAAAAAGTGCCCTCAGGTAATATTCACACATATCTGTCATGCAAAAAGAATGTTGATTTAATATTTATTTTTGTACATAAGGATGCAGACACTTAGAACATAAACTTGATATACATACAGTTGAAAACAATCCAAAAGAGTCAATTTATTAATTAACACACTTCACTACAAAAACACGATCACTCACAACTACTAGAAATACTGTATATATTTACAACTATTTAAATCTCACGCCAATATTCCGAACTGAACCGTCAATTGGCCTCCTAGCGGTGACGCGGCTCTTTATATACTCGGCAGAACGCTGTATCCAAAGATCCTCGCCAGATCTGAATGATTAAACAGGTTGACAATAGAATTACGGCTTATAAATATCAAAATTAGTTCAGCAGAGGACCACAGAATTTCTATCCGTTAACAAGACAACCCTCATTATTTTTGTGGTGCTAATTCTAAAGTCATTACTTGCAGAAATTCCGCTGTTACCAAACAATGACAGTGAAATTTAGTTAGTAGCTTAACGTAAATCCAAGAAGTTACTTCGTGACAAAATTAAATTAATTATTTATGATCAGAGTCTCCTCGAAGTAAAATCAACAGCCGCAACGCAACGCAACGATATCCGAGGCGCGCCTTCTGTTCCTGCGTTCGTCAAATCTGTTCCGCCGCCTCGCTTTACGGCCCCTCATAAAAGGATTTAATTACGTTACTTTATCGTCGAGTTGTAAAGTACGAAAACGCTGCAGTTTTAGATAACGACTTTCGCAATAATAAAATTCTCCCACTGCCAGACGCGAAGACATTTAACAGCGGCAGCCAGATACGACATTTCTTTCGTTAAAGTATCCTGTTTTTTTTTGTCCCATAGTCTGTGAGCCACAACATCTTCTGATACTAATTTGACCGATCGAGTTGCTAGTGATCAAATGGAGAACCTAAGACAAAGAACAGAACCTCACTCAAGGATCTCTTCATATCCAATCCATCAGCACCAATAGCTTCAATGGGTACCAAGTCTACGCATACCATCTAAATTTCCAGAAGATATCAACTACTCTGCTTCACCAGAAGCCAGCTAAGTCATCTAAGTCCTTCTGCATCCCTAGGTTCACATCTACGTGAGCCTAGGAGGTAGGAGTTACACGCTACTACTCTGCCTATTCAGCTATCTAAAAAACCTTTATGAACCTTTTCCATTAATTGATTACTAAGCAAACCAACAGTATAAATATATGTATTTGTATAGAGTAATTAGAGGATTATTCCAGGCTCACCGTGTCCGTGATCCCTGGAAAAAGATCGTCACTTTATCTAGAATAGCAAAATCGTAATAAGAGAATCGTAGTTTGATTCTTATTACCCTCAATTACCTGAAAGAGCTCTCAGAGTACTTAGAAGACTATTCCAAGCTCTCCAAGTAGCTCAGATACCTAGAATAAGACTCTCAAATTATCTAGTATAGCAAATTCGAAAAGAGAGATTTGTAAATTGACTTACTATACCTTCAACTACCTGTAAGGGCTTTCAGAGTACTTAGAAGAATATTATAGGCTCTCCAAGTGGCTCAGATCCTTCGAATAACATTTTCAGATTATCTAGAGCAGCAAGATCATAAAGGCAGGGTTGTAAATTAACTCATATTACCCTAAATTAACTGGAAAACCTCTAAGAGTACTTAGAAAACTATTCCAAGCTCTACAAGTAGCTCAGATCCCTAGAATAAGACTTTCATATTATCTAGTATAGCAAATTCAAAAAGGGAGATTCGTAAATTGGACTTATTATACTCTCAACTGCCTGTAAGAGCTCCCAGAGTACTTAAAGGATTATTCTAAGCTCTCCAAGTGGCTCAGATCCTGGAAATCATACTTTCAGATTATTTAGAATAGCAAGATCATAAAGAAAGAGTTGTAAATTGACTCATATTACCCTAAGTTAACTGGAAGACCCCTCAGAGTACTTAGAAAACTGTTCCAAACTCTACAAGTAGCTCAGATCGCTAGAATAAGACTCTCGTATTATCTAATATAGCAAATTCGAAAAGAGAGACTCGTAAATTGGACTTACTATACTCTCAACTGCCTGTAAGAGCTCTCAAAGTACCTAAAGGATTATTCTAGGCTCTCCAAGTGGCTCAGATCCTTGGAATAAGATTTTTTGATTATCTAGAGTAGCAAGATCGTAAAGAGAGAGTCGTAGACTGATTCATATTACCCTCAATTAGCTGAAAGAGCTCTCGGAGTACTTAAAAGACTGTTCCAGGCTCTCCAAGTGGCTCAGATCCTTGGAATAAGATTTTCAGAGTATCTAGAGTAGCAAGATCATAAAGGCAGGGTTGTAAGTTAATTCATATTACCCTAAATTAACTGGAAAACCTCTAAGAGTACTTAGAAAACTATTCCAAGCTCTCCAAGTAGCTCAGATCCCTAGAATAAGACTCTCGTATTATCTAATATAGCAAATTCAAAAAGAGAGACTAGTAAATTGGACTTACTATACTCTCAACTGCCTGTAAGAGCTCTCAGATTATTCTAGGCTAGGATTATTCTAGGCTCTCCAAGTAGCTCAGATCGTTGGAATAAGATTCTCAGATTATCTAGAGTAGCAAGCTCGTAAAGAGGGGGGCTTTTCAAGTAGCTCAGATCCATGGAATAAGACTGTTGAATTATTTAGAACAGTAAGGCCGAAAACAGAGATTTACATTGCCTGAAACAGCTCTCATATTACTTAGAAAATTCTTACAGGCTCTCCAAGTGGGTCAGATCATTGGTGTAAACCTGTCAGATCATCTAGACTAGCAAGATAAAAAAAGAGAGATGTAGATTACCCTTAATTTCCTGGAAGAGTTCTTAGGGTACTCTAAATAGCTCATATTTCTAGAATAACTCTTATATTATCTAGAATTAAATTATTTAATTTCGGATTGTACTTATTTTATTCATATTATCTACTATTTTAGTTGAGTTAATTTTAAGTTGTAACATCCGCTCTTAAATTGCGTGTTGTCTTAATTTAATTAGCATATGTTAGTTGCCAGAGGTCTATTTTTTATTTATATGTTTAAAATCTTTATTAATTGATTAATATACTCATCCTAGACACTTAAAATAATTTTTATTAAAATCCTATAGAGCCATCTTAACTTTTTCGTAACCGACATATGCAGAATATAGGAAATAATGACATTCTCCCTTTTAAAATGATTTTTTATTGAACAAACTGTGACTTATTAATTTTGTGGTAGTTTATTTCGAACTTAAACTAGATTACCTGGCGTAAGTAATGACTGGCTCAGATATAATTTTCCAATGAAAGAAACTAGCAAAAACTCATCGGACAAAAGCTTTTTGACAACTGAAGAAAACTCTCCTCTTTATCTATGTCAATGTCAATGTCTATTTTGACGCTGTTATGTCTCAACTGCCTGGAATAAATAAAAATTATAGTTTTATCAGACAATTTATATTATTTTCACACAAGTTATGGTAACCCTTTTTCTTTAATAAATATTTTGAACTATCTGGAATAGATAAAACAGTGTTTTCTTCCAGGCAGTTGAACAAAATCCAAAGAAATCATCTTTCTTCTTAACAACTGCCTGGAATGGATGAATCATTTTTTTTCCAAATCCAAGAACAATGATGTTTTCCGTTAAGCAGTTGTCCTGTTAACTGCCTGGAATAGATAAAGTATTAGTTTTTTTAAACATTCAGACCCAATGTTGCCAAACGTATTAAAAATCCTAGTGACCCATAAAAAGTTGCATCCCTCGTTACGTCCCCACGAAAATCTAAACATAGTTTTGTTGTTCGTTATTTATCTCCGAAACTGACTGAGATCGATCTGCAGCCGTACTGAAATTTTTATAAACTCTTTCCAACTTTTCGGGTTAAGACGAGACTCGGGAGGAATAAAATCCCAGCTTATACGGATTCGCTGAGGGTAGACCACTTTAATCCCCTAGTAAGCACTAATACCGTATTAAATTTGTCATGGTTGTGTTTCCTCCGAGTTTTTCTCAAAAACTAAGTAAATATGGCTTAAGAGATTATTATTTCGTTTTTGGTGTCGTTTAGTTTATTTATGGACGAAAGCTCCGCTTACTCAGTAAACCCAAGCAACACATCATATATTATTATATCGTTAAATATATATTTATTCAACGATTTTTTTAGTTCATTTTTAGTTTTGTTATATTTATTAACCTGTACAATATACGAATATTATATAAAACATTTAAAAAAATTGACACCGGATTTACATACATATCTTGTTTTTAAATTCGATTACTACACCTCCAATATTTGATGGAATTCTTCTGAAAAATCACTGTTTTTCATCCATATTATTCAATCTAATAACATTGTTTTTACACTAAATGTTTATATACAAAATTATATCAAATTTAAACAAACAGTGTTAGTAAATTATATATTGAATATACACTAGAGGCCAAAAGTAGATTGACAATTACTTATTTTTTAAATTTGTTTATATCACGGTTTAGGAAATGATAAATTAGGTGGGACAGTGCCTGATTAAAAAACAACGGAGCCTATATGTAATGTTTAATTATATTTAAACTATTTATTCGTAATACCCAATTTTATTAAAAAAAAAATTAAAAAACTAAACAATTTTCAAGTGGCCAAAATTAAATTACTAAAATAAAAATAAGTATAGAAAATTTAAAGGGTTTTATTCAATAATGCGTTGCATAGCCTCTATTTCTTCTCACTTCCACCAACCTTTTGGGCATTGACCTAATTAAATTGTCAATATAGGACGTGTCAATGGATATCCAGCATGCCTTCAAAGCTTCAAAAAGTTCTTCTTGTTTATTTTTGAAATTTTTACATCGGATGTGACGATCAATGTAATCCCAAATGTTCTCGATCGGATTGAGGTCCGGTGACTGTGACGGCCATTTGATAACATTAATTTTTTCTTGGGTCGACCTTGGATGCGTGTTTCGGATCGTTATCATGTTAAAAGTAGTGGTTGAGTGGCATAACTTCATCAGCGTAAAGTACCATAACATCCTGCAGTATGTCTTTATACATGAAACGATCCATCGTGCCTTCTATCAAATGTAGTGAACCCATCCCATAGCCCGAAAAACACCATGCTAGACTGTGGACACCTTATATTTGGTTTCAGATATCTTTGGTTCACAGAACGCCTAACATATCTTTTGCCATCCGAATTAATCAAATTGAACTTTGATTCATCACTAAAAATAACCTTTTTCCATTCGGAGACTGTCCAGTGACTATGTTCTCGAGCAAAGCTCAATCGCGCCCGTACGTTTTTTAAACTTAGCAGTGGTTTCTTTGCAGGGCGTCTTGTTTTTAAATCACTATATTGAAGTCTCCTTCTAATGGTACGACAACTAACTGAACCCACACCTTCTTCTTCCAAATGCAGCTTGATTTCTTTTGAAGTTGCGAATAGGTTAAGTTTTGCTTTTTTCAAAATTAATTTATCAACACGACTAGTGGTCTTCTTTGGTTGGAGGAACAACACTTCCACGGAGATTTTTTTATTATTTGACTTACTGTTGCCCTCAAAAGAGAAAATTTTCGAGCAATATCCGCCTGTTTAACCCCTTTCCGGTAATTCGCATCCTAATATCGATCGATAAAGTTATACCACGTGGCATTGTGGATATTTTTGAAAACTAATAGTAAGGAAAGTCAAATCAACAGAAACCAATGCATAAAACTCAGAGACTGAATAAATATGTTGTTTGTCAATTCAATTTTGGCCACCTAGCAGTCAAAAAAAATTATTAAAATTTGATAAAAAAAAATATTGAGAAAAAGTGCAAGCAATAAAAATCTATGGAATTTGTTTCTTTAAACTGTGTTGCTTACATTCTTGAACACTAATAAGCTCAACCAGTTTTTCCTTTGCTTCAGATAAAATATATCCATAAAAATGGAATTTGTCAATCTACTTTTGGCCAGTGTATATTTTTTGCAAAAAAACGTTTTTTATTAACCCTACCCTTGCCCCCCCCCCCACCCACCCCAAACATTTTCCCAGTAAAAAATTCTCTTGAAAAACTACAATTTTTCGTTCATAATACCCAATCTAATAACACTGATTTGTATTAAATATTTATTAAAATATATAATTATTATATCAAATTTAAATAACCAAACTGTGTTGTTAGATCAGATATTAAAGACAAAATCAGTTGTTATTTGTGAGTATTATTTTGGAAAACAATGACACTTGAAACCAATTTCTTACTGGTAAGTTGTGTGGGGCGGGTGGGGGGGGGGGTAAAGGTAGGGTTAATAAAAAACTTTTTTTTTTTAATATTTGCCTGAGAAAAAAATTCTTTTTAAGAAAATTATAAAAACAATGTATAGTTTTTGTATCAATACTTTTCTCACATAGCCTTAAGGTTATCACTATCCCAAGCAGCAAGGAAAGTTGAAACAACGTTGTCGAAAAGTTTTCCACCAAAAATCAACGTTAAATAGACATTATAAAAGTAACATGACGATGATACGACTAATTTCTGGGTGGTTTATAGAACGTTAAATAAATGTTGCATGCAAACTTGAATTTTTAAAAGAAAAATTAATTTATTTTCAGATAGCAAAAACATATTATACATAAGAATTCTTTAAATTAGAGTGAAGTGTGACTTAATTAACAACTATCTTAAATTCTTACCTATATGTAACTTTCTATTTTGTATTTTTGTAAGCGTAACCTCTCAAAAACTTGAATTATTTTGTTTCCCTACAATTGACACAACTGAAATTTGTCAGAGTGGCCAACATTGAACGGACACAATCAGGCAAAATGGCGGCCCCCTAGTAGCGGTCATTTACTTTTCATTGAATTGGCAGTCCAGGTCATTAAGTTTGTGGTCAACATACTCTATATGTAAATTATCTGACATCAATAGCACATCTATTCAATGTTGAATTGAGGATTGAGATTGAGATCAACGTTGGATTCAACAAACAGGAACAATGTTGTCTCAATTATAATATTGTACCATCTCAAAGTTGATCTATATGGGAAACTTCCAACGTTTATTTTACTGTACCTGGGACCTGCTGGACTTGATTGGATCCACATCCTTACATACGGCTAAACAAATTCCAAAGGCAATATTAGGTTTAAATTATTCACTATATTGCACACACTGTTTTGACACCTACACCATGTTCATTTAACTATAACAATTAATTACACAGTCAAATAAAACAAAGAATCCCCTCTTTAATATACGCACTTAACTAACACTCCAACAACTAACAAATACCTACACTGTTATTATTCGAAATAAATAAAATCACGCGATGCATTTCAGGCGAACGAAGCACCATCGGGCCACAGAAACCGAGAAACCTTAAACGTACCTTCAGTACGATTTGAAATAATTTAAAATATTCTTTTTAAATTGGCGAATGCGCCGGGCATATTTTAGATATTTCGATTATTTCAAATCGGCTCGGACCCCTGTTTAAGGATTCGGTGAGATACATCAGCTTCGACGACTGAATTCTACAGGCGGTGTTGCCAATAGGCCGCATTTTTCATCGCTGCATTACGGTTTTTATTAGAATAATGCAACAGTGCGAGTTTACGATTGTGCCTTATGATTGACTGTAATAGTTTAGAAGTAATTAACGTATTTTTTAATATAATTTACGTGTGGCGAGGTTGTAATATAGAGCATGTTCACTGAAAGCAAAAGCAACAAAATTTATTGAGATGACTAAAAAGCGTTTTTTTTTTTTATGTTTTTTGCTTAACACGATTTTGATACTTATTTTTTAATTAGGACAAGCAACAAAAACAATGTTATTCTTTAAATGTAAATAATTCAAAACGTATTGGTCGTATCGAAAAAAATTATTATTAAAAAATGTTGCCAGTAAAATACAGGGTGTCCAAGATAAGGATCCTAAGCATGAGGATCTCGGTGCCTGTTGGAGATAGAGCTTCGGTTAAGTTAAGAAAAAGTTGTGCACTTTGAAGCGTATTTACATGCCGTTGAGAAACTTCAAAAATTTCCATGGACTGTTGAGATATTTGGAAAAAACGGAAATTTGCCAATATCGATTTTATTTTTTCCTGGCTTTATTTTGAAAGATGTCAAAAAACTATTGACACTTATAAAGTAGTACGTGATGGCGCTTTTAAATTTTATATCCGACGTTTCGTTTTCGAGAAACTATCATCAACTTTATTTTTTTATATGGCGCGAAAAGAAAGTACACCCTGTATCTGATTCCATTTTTTATTACAAATTCAACGATGTATCACATGTCACATTTTTTTTGTTAGTTAAAAGGAAAAATACACTTTTTCTTTTTTTTTAAACATATTATTAAGTAGGTTTTGAAACAAATGCTTTGACACTTTTAAATATGTGACAGGGTAAAATACCTTTTACCCTGTCACATATTTTTTATTAAATATTAATTGCCGTTGTTGTTACCGTGATTGTCGAGGTGTTGTTTGTTGAGTAATTATTGTTATTATTATTGACTGTTGTCGTTATTATTGCTAAAATTGTGATATTATCTTCAAATATGCCTGGTGGTCATTATAGTCATGAAGAGAAGTTTGACATGCTGTCGTGCTACATTTTGTGCTAGAAAAATACTGTAAATACAGCAGCAATGTATCTTAATAAATTTCCAGATAGAAAGCAGCCATGTAAATCCATTTTCTTAGAGTTGGCTCGAAACTTAGAAGAATATGGTTTGTTTAAAAAGCCTGTTTTAACTCGAAAAAAGGAATCTCTTGAAGAAACTCAAAATAATGTTTTACAAGCAGTTATTGAAAACCCCGAGATATCAACCAGGCAAATTGAAAAAAATGTAGGAGTGGCCAAATCTACAACTCAGTTTATTTTACGTAAAAACAGATATCACCCCTACAAATTTTAGAATTTGTCAAGGACTGGGGATTTCGAACGACGTCGGCATTTTTGTGAGTGGTATACACGTGCCTGTAAGGAGGATTTTAATTTTCCATTAAAAATAATATGGTCCGACGAAAGTATGGTCACTAATAATGGTATCTTTAACCGCCGTAATAGTCATTACTGGGTCCAACAAAATCCGCGTGTTAAGAAAATATCTAGACGTCAACAACGTTTTGGGTTTAATATGTGGTGTGGACTTTTAGGAACCAAAATACTAGGTCCATTTATTTACCATTATTCATCAACAGCCGAACGATATCTTAATTTATTGCAAAATGATTTAGAAGACTGCTTAGATGATTTACCTCTGGCACAAGTCAATAGCTGTTGGTTTCAACAAGACGGGGCTCCTGCACATAATTCTGGGCAAGTTCGACAGTACCTTTCGCAGCGTTTTCCTGAAAAGTGGATTGGAACTTCCAGTGAAGTGTCTTGGCCAGCGCGATCCCCGGACTTAACCCCTTTGGACTTTTTCCTTTGGGGATTTATTAAAAACCGAGTCTATCAACATTCTTTTGGAACTGAGCAGGAGTTACGAGAATGTGTGACGGCCGTTTTTCAAAGTATTACGCCAGAGATATTGCGTGATGTTTTAACTGCTACTGTAAGAAGATCATACTTATGTCTAGAAAATAACGGAAACCTGTTTGAACACCTGTTTTAAATTAAATTTATAAAATGCGTAAATTTATTTGCTTTTTTCGTTATTTTTAAAATGTATTCATTATTTGTTGCATATCGTTAGAAAAATCATAAAACATTTGTCTATTACTGGTTACATTTTTTTTATTTATAAGTAGTACAATGTATAATGCAAATCAATGCTTCATTTAGCTTCATCACTCTCTAAATAGATATTAAGAAAAATGTGACAGACTCGGTAACAGGTATTTACATACGTCAAAGCATTTGTTTCCAAAGCTTACTTAAAAAATATGCTAAAAAAAATAGAAAATTTGCATTTTTCCTTTCAACTAACAAAAAAAAAGTGACATGTGATACATCGTTGAATTTGTAATAAAAAATGGAATCAGATACAGGGTGTACTTTCTTTTCGCGCCATATAAAAAAATATCTCTCGGAAACGAAACGACGGATATAAAATTTAAAAGCGCCATCACGTATTACTTCAAAAAGTGTCAATAGTTTTTTGATATCTTTCAAAATAAAGCCAGGAAAAAATAAAATCGATATTGGCAAATTTCCGTTCTTTCCAAATATCTCAGCAGTCCATGGAAATTTTTGAAGTTTCTCAACGGCATGTAAATACGCTTCAAAGTGCACAACTTTTTCTTAACTTAACCGAAGCTGTATCTCCAACAGGTACCGTGATCCTCATGCTTAGGATCCTTATCTTGGACACTCTGTATACTATTTATTTATTAAATTTGTAATTATTGTCATTAAAAATATATTTATTCAACGATTTTTTAGTATATTTTTGGTTTTGGTATATTTATCAACCATATATGATCCAGGTATATTATATTAAACTATAAAATATACATATATCATATACATACATTCTGTTGACAAAAAAAAAAGAAAATTTCGGCCTTTAAAAAAATTGACACGGGATTTACATATCTAGTTTTTAAACTCGATTACTACACATCAAATATTTGATAAAATTCTTCTAAAAAATCACTGATTTTCGTCCACATTATCCAATCTAATAATGCTGTTTTTATATTAAATATTTATATATAAAATTATATCTAATTTAAATAAACAGTGTTGTTAAATTAAATATTACATATATATTTTGTGCAGAAACATTGTTTTTCATTAAAACAACCCTTAGCCCCCCACCCACCCCAAACATTTTTCCAGTAAGGAATTCTTTTGAAAAATCACCGTTTTTCGTCCACAATCAACCATTGTTTTTGTATTAAATATTGAATTATATACGTATATATAATTATATCAAATTTAATAAATAAACAAACTATGTTATTAGATTAGATAATAATGGCGAAACCAGTTGTTATTCATGCGTATTATTTAGGAGAACAATAATTTTCAAAAACAATTTCTTACTGATAAGTTGTGTGGGGTGGGTGGGGGGTGTATGGGTATGGTTAATGAAAATCTGTTTTTTTTTCAGAAAATAATTGCCTAAGAAAAAAATGCTTTTTAAGAAAATTATAGGTGATAAAAAATTTATGGTTTTTGTATCTATACTTTTCTCACATAACCTTAAGGTTTTCAAGTAAAACGTGAAAATACCCTATTTTATTTCCCAAAAGCAAGGTGTATTGCTTGAATGAAAACTGCAGTAGTTGTGACATTTTTTTATCGCAAATAAGTGAAAATTCAGTTTTTTCAATTTAAGTCATTAAGTTTAAAAAAAAATATATTTTTTTTGGTTCTAGAATTTTTCATTATCTAGGTTCAAAAATACCGTTTCTAAATAAAAACTATTGGTATATTTATCAACCGTCTATGGTCAAGGTATATTTATTAAACTGTAGAATATACGTATATCATATACGATTCTGCTTACACAAGGGAGAATATTTCAGCATTTAAAAAAATTGACAAGTGATTTACATATCTAGTCTTTACACTCGATCACTAGTTTGCATGAGTCAAATGGAGGTCATATCGATCATTTAATGGAAAATATTTTTAATTTATCTTAAAGCAATTTAAACAGTTTACAAATTTAATTTTTTTAGTGTATTGAAAACTGCAAAGATTTCGAAAAGGGTTCATATTTTAACTAAATTAAACGTTTGCGGTCGTATTAGATAAGTAGTTAATGAAAAAAGCATTAGAATCTCCTTCTAGCCAAACTGTCCCCTTCGCATAACCGAAAAAATATTTCCATCTGTTACCATAGACCTTACACCAGGCATTAATAATTTTTTTATACTAACTAAAACATGTGTATTACCCCAAACAAAAACTAAATCAAAACACAGTTAATTTACCCCCCTATTCCACATACACTCGAGCCTTTTGTCCCTGGAATTTGGATCTAATCCGATTTGACGTTAAAGGGAATATTACGTTCTAGATTATAAACGTTTATTGCACGTTGTGATTTCGTCTGCCCGTCCTTTTGTATTGCACAGTCAATTAGTTTTCGATGAATGAGACCTGTTATAACATATAGGTGGGATTTAATTATACGTGCGTTATAAATTAAAAAACAAACTCTATTTTAACAAATATAAGTTAATAAGGTGAGCAGGAAGTTATTAAGTAAAAAAGTCAGCTTTTGCCTAAAACAAACCAGTTCTTTGATGTCACTTTCAGACTAAATTTCATTTTGCTTTTACGCCCTGCGCTCGTCCAAATTTCAATTTTTGTCACGTTCTTGTTACGACAAATTTTACCGAGGCGGTTTAATTTTTGTTTTTTTTTACTGGAACTGGAAAGAAGGACACAGTAGGCAAACGTACACATGATCCAATGCTAATAAAAAAAACCTTCAATTAAGGGGGAAAAAACAGCCTTTTTTTCAATTTAAGGCCGAACCGAATGATCACAGCATTGTTTTCGGAACAAACAGGATTTGTTATTTATGAGGCTTGACTTTCAAAATACAAATGCGATCCGCCCCGACCCAGTTGGCAGCATTTGATTTATGGCCCGACATATTGCCAGCGATACCGATGACGTTTTTAATTAATCATTTTTTTACTGCTCGCAATGCATCCTATTATGATTTATTACTTTTACGTTAAGTGAAACTTTTATAAAAGGTTTCTCTGGATAAGTCTCTATGGTCATTTTGGGACGCATTATTTAGATATTGCATGACCACCAGTAGCTCACAATAACGTTGTGTGCATGTTCACCCAGTTGAGTCGATAATAAATATTAATTATTATAATATTATTTAATAATTAGTGAACGTTTTTGCCACTAGTTTGGGTTTAATATTTTGTTAATACTTATTGTATTCTTTTTTGTTTCTTTAATATATCTAACCAGGACATCCTGATCATTTATGTATTTATAAAAATCCTCTCAAAAAAAACACCTTCATTGACTATTTTATATTCAAGATATATGCAAATAATAACGTTTAATGAAAAAATGCATTTTAACGATGTTGTAACTATCGAGAAACCAGCTGATTCTTCAGTCATTCGGAATGCGAGAATCTTCCGGAACAATGTTCTACTGAGTATATAAGCACCCGCATCGCCGATAATTGTCAGTTGTCAGTCAAGTGCGGAATATTGGCGCGAGATTTAAATCAGACATAAATCGTTGTAAATAAATACAGTGAAAATAGTAATCAATTAGTTGAGTATTTTTCATTGTTTTAATTTACACCTAACAACCGGGATGATATTAATATAGCTAATGCAAAAAGTTATTTATTTTTCTGAAAAAAAAACTGATATAACCATTCAATTCTAGGGAGAAATATATATAAGAAACTGTATTAGGTTTTATTAATAGGCCTACAAAAGAAAACGAAATAATTTAAAAAATATTGATTTTATAAAAAAAGGTTACAAACAAAAGTTATTTCTTTTTTAATTTCACACTTTAATTTTCAGTGGTATTTTTAAAAAATCAATATTTTCAATGAAAATCGATATAGTTTGTTAACAATGTCTTGGAAAAAAAAAAGGAATTTTCATTATGACGAATTGCTGGAAATTATGTTTAAGTTCCCAAACCAGCCACTAGACGACGAACTTTTATATCGTTTTTTTCACATATAATTTCTTTATCTTTTAATAAAAGTGTTACGGAGAAAAGATCTATTTTTATCTAAATATGATTAACTCCAGATTGGGTAATCGAAAATAAAATTAAATAAATTGTTTGTTCTCACATTTTATTAAAATGACTGATGCTACTGATAAAATGGGTTTTAAAAATCAAATACTAAGCAGTGATTTTTAAAATTTAGTAATAATTGGTCAACACTTCAGTTGCGTTAATTTTTTCAGGTTTAAATTAATTTTTTCTTAAATGACATATATTGTAGGGCTTTTCCATTCGTCAAGGTATGATTTAAATACTCGGTTTCACAAAACTAATTATTTACACACTTACTACTACTCTCAATATTTCTTTTCGCTCTATTTATGTCTGATTTAAATCTCGCGCCAATATTTCGAACTGAACTAAATGAACTGCGTCAACTGGCGTCCTAGCGGCTCCTTATATACTCGGCTGAGCATATATCTGGAGAATCAGCTGGTTTCTCGGCGTTTACAATATTCAAAAAAACGCCCATTACTTGTTAAATTATCCCAGAGCGCCCCTAGGGTTTTTTGTCAAATGTATATAAGGCACTTTTAAGCGAGCCCTAGCTGGTTTGATTCTGATTAGGATAAAATGATTTACATATAGAAGTGGCGTTTCTAGGATCTTGAAGCACTTTCTCTTAATAACGTTTGTTCAATGTGTTTTGAAATTCATAAATACGCAGACGACATGCAACTTTATACCAGCTTTTCTAAACAGAGTGATCCCAGTGCTTAAAATGATGCATAGAAGTTTCGATTCGATCTATAGGTACTCCTGCGATAACGATGTTAAGCTTAATACTAAGAAATTAACAGTAATGTATTTTGGTTCATAGTGTAATTTATTTATTTTTGAATGAAATAATATAATGAAATAATAAATTCGGTCTGTGTATAACAAAAATTGGGAGTTTTGTTAGATTCAAAGCTGAGATTCAGAGAAAAAGTAGTGGCTTAAGAAGATTACTTATGAGAGATGGTAAATATTGTAGTTTTGTATATGGCCCATGTCTCAAGCAAATACAGGATGCAAAAAAATTAAAATTTTGTATATATACTCGCCGGCACAAAATTCCGCCACCCTGAAATATTGGCCAAGTTCGATGTTTTATAAATTTTTTATTTTTTATCAGATTCTCACGATTTTGCCATCAGTTTTTAGATACAGTTGTTGTGATTTTTTAAAGTCATTTTGTAAAGTAGCATTTTTCGATTAGGCTATATTATACAGGAGTAAAACAAACTGTTGTTTTTTCTCGTAAATTCAAAAGACCCTGTAGGAAAATTAAGGTGGATAATTCTGTTTACATACTGTTCCTTGTAATCTTTGATGTTTTCTAAACTTTTCGATTTTTGATTCATTCCATTATCTCATTTCTGCTGCGAGCTGCAAATTTTTTACTGATTTGAAGCTTATTTTTAGATAATTAATGTCAAGTTTTCGGTTAAAAATTATCGACGTTGGCTAAGGACGCAATTAATGTGATATAAAGTTTGACAGTGTCACTATTATAATTTGTTGTGTGTCAATATGGTATTAACTCCAGCAGACGTGGGTAGAATTGTTGCTTTAATAGAGGATGGCCGTAGCAAAATTTATGTCGCCCGTACTCTGAGATTTCCACGGTCTACAGTTCGAGATGCCTGGAATAGGTTTTTACAGACGGGAATTTTTACTAGACGACAAGGCTCTGGCAGAAGGAGAATGACCACTGCAGCTGATGATCACTTTGTCACCATTAGTTCTTTAAGAGATCGAAGATCTACTGCTGTGTGTCTAAAAAATGACTTGCGAATACTTCATGGAGTAAGTGTAAGTGAAAGAACGATACGTAGAAGATTAGCAGAAGCTGGACTTTATTCACGAAGGCCAGCAAGATGTCCACAATTACTTCCTCGGCATCGACAACGCCGACTGAGGTTTACAAGATCGCATTTTGCGTGGACTCTAGAACAGTGGGCAAACGTACTATTCACAGATGAATCCTGGGTTTATTTAAGGACGCCGGATGGTCGTGAGCGGGTATACAGACGTAGAAATGAAAGATATGCTGACTGCACCATTTCAGAACAAATCTCATATCGTGGCGGTTCAGTCATGATTCGGGCGGGTATTTCTACCGAAGCACGCACCAATCTTGTATTTATTGAAAATGGAGCTCTAACCGCCCACCGTTACATTGAGGAAATCCTTCAAGAAGTTGTTGTCCCATTTGCTCCATTCATTGGGAACCAATTTACATTAATGCATGATAATGCTAGACCTCACGTTGCACATGTAGTGAGCGAATATCTGGATGAAGTTGGACTCCCAAGATTGGAATAGCCCGCATGTAGCCCGGATCTCAACCCAATAGAACATCTTTGGGATCAACTTAAAAGGGCCGTTCGTCGTCGTCCTGTACAACCACAAACCTTGCAAGACTTACGACTAGCGCTGATCGAAGAATATGAGGCTATTCCTCAAGAAAGAATAAGGAACCTTATTCATTCGATGCCGCGAAGACTGCAAGCTGTTATTGCTGCGAGAGGAGGAAATACACGCTATTAAAATTGTTTTTTTTAATTAACTTTATGATATACCTAGTGTTTGATTCTCCTAATAAAAATACACTTCAAATCAGCGTTTTAATAAAAAATGTGCAGCTCGCAGCAGAAATGAGATAATGGAATGAATCAAAAATCGAAATGTTTAGAATACATCAAAGATTACAAGGAACAGTATGTAAACAGAATTATCCACCTTAATTTTCCTACAAGGTCTTTTGAAATTACGAGAAAAAACAACAGTTTGTTTTACTCCTGTATAATATAGCCTATTCGAAAAATGCTACTTTACAAAATGATTTTAAAAAATCACAACAAATGTATCTAAAAACTGATGGCAAAATCGTGAGAATCTGATAAAAAATAAAAAATTTATAAAACATCAAACTTGGCCAATATTTCAGGGTGGCGGAATTTTGTGCCGGCGAGTGTAGTAAATTTTTAACTTCAAATTATCCAAGCAGGGAGGCTAGTTATCATAAAACACATGTGGTGATTAGTGAACAAACATTGTAGAAGAACTGATTAGTCTCCTGTAAGACAAAGACATTCCTTACTGCAGAAAACGATCAACCTTACCCTAAGGCCAGAGAGACGATAAAAAGAATTACCAAAAAAGAAAGTAAAAAAAAAGTGAAATTGAGTAAACCCGGCGAAATCAGCTGATTCTCTGTTACGCCGGAACAATACAAGTGTTACACCGCACGAGGTCTCGAAGGTTAGCGAGAATCTTCTGGAATTATGGTCAGCCGAGTATATAAGGAGCGGTATCGCCGATAGTTGTCATTTCAGTGAACTAAAGTTCGAAATGTTGGCGCAAAATTTAAATAGTTCTAAATAAATACAGTTAAATTAAATATGTCTAGTAGTCAAGAGCAATCGTATGTTTATAGTGAAGTGTGTAAATAAATTAGTCGACGTTGAACAGGAGTTTTTTTTTTAGTCTGACTGTAACATGATATTTCTTGTATCAACTGACAATAAAGACAGTGGTGATAAATAATTATACTTATACTGCTTTTCTTCAAAGTTTAATGACAAAAGTGGATAGTTGAAGGAGAATAGTGGAAGGACTACATGTGTGATTTTTGCAAAACTAGATTAGGCAAATGATTTTTTTGTGTCAACATTATCCAAAAAAATGTAACTTGTCCTTGGTTGGTCCAACGTACAAGCTGCATGTCCCAAGGTACTCGAGCATAGTGTACCATAGACCATTACGAAATAATTTTGTTATGTAGATATACTAAATTCTCAAATGCCATTTTTGTAGTAAACTGTATAAACAACAGGTAAAGACGCGAAATTGTAGTTTAAAATAAAATTGTAAAACGTGGCCTAAGGTACAACAGTTTCCCCTATATTCCAATATACTTGAAACCTGTGACTTGAAATTTAATTTAACAAAAAAAGAACTATTTCTAAAAAAACTCAAAAATTAAATCATATTCGGCCTAGAATAGTGTCAGAAACCGTCCGGTCTTAAGTTAGCGATCATTAAAACGTAATTCGACTTAGGCGGGAAAACGTCGCGGCCCTTTTAAATATTCCAGTCCTGACTCTGTAAGAGAGAAAAGGGAATTTCCTTGAGATATTCTTATCACACTTTATTGAGTGTTAAAACTCGCCCAAGCGTGGCAAAGTGGCTTTCAACTTCGCAGGAAGTCTGCGGCTCCGAACGCGATGATTTTGCTGTCAAAAGGACTCCAAAGTTCACTGACATGATTTTACTTTGAAATATCAGATATGGATCGTATTAGGCGTCTCAAATGGGAGTTTGGTGTACTGTAGTGGGTATAAGGAATAAAAATCATTCCGAAAGCCTCATCTTTCTTTCTCTCCCTGTACGGTTGCTAATTAAGTGATTTTCTTAGAAAGGGAATTAACCCCAGCGGGTAACCAGGTCACGTATAATGAAGAGAGTTAATTCCAGTTTTTTTGGTTCTTTTCTGCCAATTCTCGTTTCTCCAAAACTAACTTTAAAAACAAGATTACTTCATTGCATTAGCAACGGAATATCCCGGAGACTGAGAGAAAAAAAGATGTTTAATTTTATTGGCCCTAATTGGATTTTACTGGGGTAGAAAGTTTTCGGTTTTCAGCGTTCGGTTTGCCCGTTTTTTTTTTTCTCTTCAATGCCTTCGGGACATCTTTTTGCATATATTAAAATGTTAAGCCTCAATCCAATTTCTTATTTTCTGACTATTCCTTTAAAAGAATATTTAATTTAGGTGACTTAGCAATTTAAGACGCAGCGATTTTTTTTGGGGAGATCACCTTAAACCTATTGTTTTAAAACTTTTTTTCTTATTTATGGATTACAGAAATAATCCAACTTACTCACGTTCGAAAGATCTACAATTATATTAATACTGTCACACCTAAAAACCAGCTAATTCTCCGTCATTCCGTAATAACGCAAGTGGCACACCGCACGACATCTCGAATGGCGGTGAGCGAGAGTCTTCCGGAACAGTGTTCTGCCGAGTATATAAAGAGCCACGTCTCCGAGAGGAGGCCAGTTGACAGTTTAGTTCGGAATATTGGCGCGAGATTTAATAAATACAGTAAAAATGAATATCTCTAGTAGTTGTGACTGATAGTGTTTTCGTAGTGAAGTGTGTAAATTAATAAGTCGACTCTTTTTGAATTCACACACTAACGTGTATTCCTTTATTAAAAAATATAATATATATCTTATGGAAACGCTTTCCCTTTTCATGTTGTTTAAACAAAAGTGCTTATAACTTTGGCTCTATTTAGGATAGAGAAACGATGTTTACCTTTTTATAATCTAGAAATATGAGGCTACAATCCTATTGTTTTCAAATTGTCATTCGTTTTTTTTCCAGGACAAGGACACTTTAGAAGTCAAACATTTTTTTTGGTTCAATTTTTGTATACGGGATTCGATACAGGTCGCAACGTGACTTAACGTGAACCTTAGCTGTATAGTTTTCGGTTATTACCCGGACCCTTTTTACTCAACAAAACATTCTTCAGAAAATTAATATCTTAAAAATAACTTAGTAAGAAAGAGCCTTGATTGAGGTCTAATTAAAGCGCTTTAAACAACAAAAGAAGTGTAATTACCAACTAAAATTCCACTTCTATTACATAAAATTCTTTCCCTCTATAATTTAAAGGAGCAAATTCATAAAGGGTAATTAATTCCCCTTGAGAGGCAAAAAAAACGTTTTTCTGCGTCGAAGGAGAGATGCACCCCGCCCGATCCAACCCCTTAACATCCAAGGGGAAAAATAAATGACAAACAATAAAGAACAATAATAAAGAAGTAAATTTGCCCCGGCGAAACAATTCCAAATAGAGAGACGGATGGCGGGAAATTCGGGTTTTATTAAATGGCCGGGATTTAGCAGCTCGTTTTACATCACCGCTACAAAATTACATACATTAAGGGATGTTTTAACCCCTTTGAATTTACAACAGAAATGGCCACTCTGTAGCGCATCTTTTATGGCGGGAAGATATTAAAAACGAAATTAACTTTATTTATGCAGTTCAAAATTTCCTCCTAAAGTTTAAAATAATTCTCTTAACATAATAGTTGACAGACCGAGTTGTCAAAAGATTGTCATCCGTAGACGACTTTTACGAGTTTTTACCCCCTTTTTTACAGGAAATAAGAGTATTCCTTCAGGAAAGCGATGTTCAAACTAGGAAAATGCTCTAAGGAGAACAGCCATGGCTGGAAAAAACTTGAGCAGACATTCAGTAGGGTGAACTTGAACATTTTTACTAGGGAAGAACTGGAGGAGGACACGAAGATGTTGGAGAACGCAGAGGAGGGAGGTTTTTCAGATAATCTGCTGCTGACTAAGAGTTTTAAGCTTAAAAATAGCACCTGTACAATCGTTATCAACAAATTAAGCGGCAAGTTAAATCAATTTTATTATTTCTAGCATCAAATCATTATTAGAGGTTATAGCATTTTCCCTTGACGTTTTAATGCCTCTAATGTTACTTTAATCCTCAAACAGCTTAACCACGAACTTAATAAATAAATATGCCTGGACTGCTAATGCATATAGTGGTTGTGTCTTTTGATGTTGGTCACTCTGAACATTTTCAGTGTTGCCAACAAAAAATGACTGTAATGAAGTTGACGTTTGACGTGTGAGTATAGCGGATTGCCTAGTTTTTATATCGTCTGCAACATGCAATATAGCTTCCTCCTTATTTAATACGTGGATAATGTTTCAGCAACCTTATTTCAACGTATTTGGTTCACTGTTTCTCAAAACCGAATTATTGTAAATTGTCTGTTTATGTTTAAGATATAGAGTTGTTTATTTTTATTATATAAACCCTTGCTAATTACAAACCCTCATAAAATCATATATGTTTTGATTTTTATAGATGGTTGTACCTATTAATGTGGAAACACTGTAGGTAAAAGGAAAATAAAAGCCGTAACAGTAAAAATTTGAAAGAAAATAAAAATGTTTTTAACTGTATTTGTTATGTAAATACAAGCAAATATTTTAAAGTGGGTGGATTACTTACTTACCATGTTAGGCGAGGATTACTTTTTTTCATAAATTTTAACTAAATTTTTAAAGTACAAGAAAAATCACAGATCTAACGCAACTATCTTAAATTCTTAACTAAATGCAACTTTCTATTTCGTATTTGTCAACATAACCTCTCAAAAAATAGTTTTGTTTCCCTACAATTGGCACAACTGAAATTTGTCAGAATGACCAACATCGAAAGGACACAATCACGCAACATGGCGGCCCCCTAGTAGTGGTCATTTTCTCTTCATTGAATTGGCAGTTCAGGTATATTTATTAACTTCGTGAGCTTAACTAAAATGTTCATTTTATACAAAACAACTTATATCCTAAGGACTGATTACATCTGGCAACATTTCAGTGTGCACTGCAGTTTTAAATAATTTTTTTGCTTAGGAAAAATCGCCGCTCCACCAGCAGAATATGTTAAAAAAACAGTGGATAAAGCTGTGACCATACCAGCAGGAAGTGTAACGCAACTTAGAGGATCCAAGTCCAAATCTGGAACTAAAGTTGAAGATAAACCTAAGATCAATAGTAGTAGGGCTGCTGCAGGGACTAAACCGAATGCTCGAACTCCGACTACAACAACAAAGACTAAGACAAGAGCTCCAAAAGCAGTAGTTAAACGCGAAACTAAACCAAAGGCTACTGCCGAAGAAAAACCATCAGAAACTAAGATCAAGACTAAAGCTACAGAAGCTAAGAATACTTCAGGATCTTCTTATGCATTGACACTAAGGGATTCTCAAGATCCTAGCTACACTCGTCTGGTCGTACCTTAGTAAAATTTACTATAGTTTTTACACTCTTTATATTATTTGCTTTTCACATTACAGTAGTGCAATCTGAAGAAGAAAGGAGATGTATGAGCAGTTCAAGATCGAATTCGAATGGATGGAGTTGTTCCAGAGGACCGCTCTGGATGGAGCTAGACTCCACAGGATTTTTTCCACAGGAGTGGATCGCGCCTTGTAGATTGGCAGAAAAATCCCTCAAATAAATAGCAAGCAGCAGAGAAGAGTCGAAGAAATTTTGAAGGATGATAGATATTAATTAAAAAAAAAATCTCATTTACATATATTATTAGTTATTTAGATCATTTATTGTCAATGGTGGATTAATTGTGAAAATTTGTAGTAAAAATATAATAATAAAATTTGTTGGAAAATGTAATACTGATAAGTTCTTCCAAAGCAGACTCAGTTTTGTTCTATAAGTCTTTATGCAGATGGCACAGATATGTTATCCGGGTTGCCTCTTTATAATGCATAACTCAAATGGTCCAGACAGCATGGGATGATTTTGAATTTTTAGTTTATTAGAGTTCTAATACAATAAAAAAATATTTGTTCAAATGAATTTAACTACTTTACATATGTTCCAGCAATGCTCTTTCTTATTCAGCATCATCACAAAAAATCTTGGTGTCCTATTATACTGAACATAAAATGCTTTGTTTAAGAGATGCTTGTGGAGTTGTTTGGTCACAGCTAGATTACTGCAACATTGTTTTCTACTTCTACTGTTACCTCACTCTTGAAATAAAATTCAACATTTTAATATCCTAAGAAGACGGTTATAAAATGTGTACACAACAGGAGATAGTTGCTTGAGATTCCTGTGAATATGTCTGTAATGAAAATAGAAAACAAAAGGGGGTGCAAGATTATTACTTTTAAAACAACACTAGAAGCAACTTTTTCTTCAGCCCTAAATCCAATGTTCTTGACAAATTGGCTTTTATTGGTGGAGACAATTTGACAAAATTATTATTAAAGCGCAGTTTGTGTAATTTTTGAGCAATGCTGTCAAATGCCTCAATAAAATCCGTATATATAACATTTAATAGTTGTTTTCAACACATGGCCTGATAGCCAGAGTGAAGAAATATCATTAAATTGTTACTAGTCGATCTAGAGTGAAAGAAGCCATGCTGATATTGATATATAAGATGTTTGACTTAAGAAAATGGCTGTCATATACATACCGGTAGTTCTTAACCGCTTTATGTTCTGATTTGGATGAGGAACAGATGTTTGCCAACTTCCACTCCTCAGGAATTGATATTAATCAGAATCGATAAATTGAATATCTTACACAGAGGGTTTGACAGAGAAATAATTGTACATTGTCAAGTTCAGCAGTTTTTATTCTTTAATTTTTTTCCAGAGATTAATTAAAACTTAGAGCTCTGTTAGTGTTAATATATTGATATTCTGAGATGAAACTTTATCTTGATATTCTGGGTGTTCAATAGAGTCACCAAAAACATTCCCTCTGGATTATCTAAGTGGATATCATTATAGGTCAAGTGCCTGGGTTTTGAGATGTATTGCGTTTTTGCTGAATAAATTTCCAGAAAATTTCCTGATGCAATTTTCATTTTGACAAATAAATTCTGCATAAGCATTTTTATACCAATTTCTTATACTAATAGCTTTTAGCTTTAAATCCTTAATGATTTGTATATTACTTAAGATAATTGTATTTATTTTTGCATGACTTATATAATGGGACTAATTAACCAAAAATGCCATAAAGTTATTTTAGAAAGCTGATACAGCATCATAAAACTCGAAAAATTCATCCATTATCCCAAAGATGCTGGTCATACATCTTACAGCATCACAAATACATTTAATAAAATTACAAAGGTTACATGTTTCGCTCGACTAGAGCATCATCAGGCCATAACATACACAAAACACCTAACTAAAAAAAAAACAGCATCATAAACATTGCTTATTTCGTCCAGATATAATAGGAAAAAATTGGATTTGCGAAAGTTATTCTGCTGATTCTGGTCATTTACTTTAAAATTTTCGTAATTAAGGATATCAACAATTAGCGAAACAGTAATTATAAGATGATAAACATCTTCAAGTACTTAAGGCAAAACAGCTTTCCCAGCATTAGATTTTAAGTCCATGAGAACCAGGATGAGGATGATGATATCCTAGACGTTTGTAATAATGTTATTTAAGATTAGGGTTAATTCTCTAACCTTTATGTTAAAGTCTCCTAAAATCCCATTATTCTGAATACAGTCAGAAGATTACTGATGATCAAATAAAGCTTCTCATGAGTAGCTTTAGATACCATAATATCTGAAATTTGTTTTTATTACATTTTGGTTAGTTTGTTTATGGAATTTACAAGCCCAGGTACCCTAAGTCTCTTTCAAATTATTTGAAGGATTTAGACAGTCAGAGCCTAAGAAACACCATAAGATTTCATCAGAAGCTTTTAAACACTCATTTGTCTATCAGCATATATCTTTCTTGAATTCTAAAGAATATAAAGGTCATACTCACTTATCACTTTCAATAAGAAATTCAAGGGTTTCCTTCTAGATTCATGTATAACTTTATTTAAATGTCAAGTTACTTTAATAATTAATGTATTGGAATTACACCCCCACTAACACTGTATATGAAAGAACATATCATGTTAATGAGACTTTTCATGTAATACTTTCTCGTTGCATAATAAAGTTTATTTGAGGAGCAGACTTTCTAGATGCATTGTGTCCATTTTTTGTAATTTTGGCAAATAAGCAAAAACTGCATCGTGTCTGGCAAGAAATTTATCGAAAATATGATATACCCGAAAAATTGATCAAAAATTATACAAATGATGTACTTATATGCAGACAATCTGGTATTGATTATATCCTAAAAAACTTTGAAAACCTGTAGGACATACTGCATTTAGTTTCTCAACCTTATACAAATTGCATTTTGATTGTCTATATAAAGCGGCATGAATAAGTATAGCAAGGATATGAAAAAAACGTAAGTAGGTTTATAAGATCAGTATTTTATTTTTGATATACAAAATATTTTTAAATGTCATAGAGGTCCCCGTCGTCATCATTATTGCAATCACTTAGCATGTCATTTTCTTCGCTAGCATTATCACCCTCAGTTTCATCTTGGTTCACTTGATTCTCATTTTGTTCAGGGTTATTAGAGAGAATAGGTTACAACCATGTTAACTCAGGATCATTAATCCAATTTGCCCCTGATAGTTCCACCAAAAGTTTTGAGAGGCTCTGGAGTTTTTTTGTTTTAAGATCATTTTGAAGCAACGTTTGAAATTGCTTGAATGGATCATCATTTCTGTAGAACAACTCGGTCTTAAGCAAAATATTGCTGTTGTTTTGTGATCTCTTAATAATAATCCGTTTGGCCGCACTGATCCCTTCAATTTTCTTTAAAGAGATTAACGCAGTTTTTATATCGTAAACAACCCAGTCCTTACCAAGTTGTCTAACGTCTCCCTTCTTGGAGTATATCTCATGATATTTTGTAGGTGTTTTTATTGTACTGTAGGATCGTGTAACTTTTTCTATTTGCCCGAAAACACGATCCGCTGGCAAATACGAACGGCCGCGTACCGGAAAAGTAAGACTTACCTGACATTACGTTTACGCTCTTTAGACGTAAGATTTATTTTCCTTTTTCTACTACCACGATCCGTATTACCAACTATATGATCCCCTGTCACAGGGATATCCATTATTTTAAATTTATTAAAAAACAAAGAACTTGAAAGTACTCAAAATAAACACTTCTAACCGCAACAAGTGTAACGACAAACAAATGGCAATAAGTCCACGGTGCAAGGACAAACTTCTGTTAGTTTGTCTACTGGTAATGGACATATACCATATAGAAAGTCCAAGGTATTTTCACTATTTAATTTGCATGGGACAAAGTGCATTTGGAACGTCTTTTGTGGCATAATACTGTAGCAAAGTGTATATAGTTTGCAACGCCATCTTTGGTTGAAAATTTGAAAAAAAGGACAAAATGGATATGGAAAGTCTGCTCCACATTTATTCGATATATCTTCCTCCACGCTGTATAGTGGATTGCATACACACAAATGTTGCCCCCTCCAAGTTATTGCAGCATTTGGCAACGCAGCAAAAAATGACACTGTTGACAGGATTGACGCTCCTGGTCGCGTCATGTTCAGTCGGCCATTTTGTCGAGTTTCCTTCATCTTGTGTAGCAGAGTTTCGTGTTTCCGCGTCTTTTAGTGAAAAAAATATCTGAATCAAAGAGCGTTTACTTGAAGAAAAAGAGAAAACCTTTGAAAACGTCTCAGGAGGTGAAACTGAGCCCGTAAGAAAAGTGTGAAACTTCAAACGGTGCTAGCGGAGAAGGAATCGTACAAAAAGCTTTGAAGCCGTTGGTCCCGCGCGTTCAAAATGAATACGAAGAAGTTAACTAGTGAAGCATTGGCAGGTTCCAGCAAGGGAAGCTCTCGTAAGGATATTAAAGCGACTAATACCCAAAAAAACAAGTCTAACATGAAAGGAGTGATTGGTAAGCGGAACTTTCTTCCATAATTAAAAAATAAATAATTTAATTATCTTTAAAATCCATAACGCAAACAACTAAAGCCCCTTCTGTGAGCAGAGTAAAAAAAGCAAAGGCACTTACGGTAATTGTTTGAATTTCGGTACTTAACTTCGCCCGCGTTAAGTAGTTGCAAACAGGCAATCAGGAATTTTTTTCAGGGGGGAGGGATGATGATGATGATGGAAGGCGGAAATGGGTTTTTTTGGGGAGGAAATTGCAGACAATTTTTTAACGTAACTTGGACAATTATTTTCAGAGAAAAACACACCCGTAACAAAACGATCGTGCCTAAGGAAGAGACCGGAGGAACGAAAGCGTTTGGCGACCCTCAGCAAGGCGAAATCAGGCTCTTTGTCTGAGAAACAAACGAAAGAACGTGCTGTAGTGAAGACTAGTACGCTCAAGAAGACCGGTGTGTCTGGAAGAGGATGCGCCAGGGCCAATATAAGGCGTAAGTTAATATTTTGTTGAAAGTATTGAAAAAATATTTTATATTCCATCAAAAACTACTAAGCTTGCTAGAATCCTTGCCCTTAAAAGGTGTGGCGACCTTAATATTGATTTTTCCAGTGTGTGTGCTGCTCAAGAATCTCTTCACTCTATTTTCGTCTCAATGGGTATAGTAATGCATATTAACTTTCCTACCAGAATAACTAAAAATAGTTCTAGTACCATCGACTATGTCGTGTCATCTTCTGCTCCTGAACTCGTAGATTGTACGGTTTTCAATTCCGGATTTTCTGATCATGAAGCTGCACTAACTAAATTTTCTATAAATTCTAAAGGCAAAAACACGTTACGTAAATTAGGCCGTGTTTTTGGCAAAAATAATTTCTTACAATTCAAGAAGATTGGGATTTTCTTTCTGACGATATAGATAGTGAATTTTCTAGTTTTATAGAGTCTTTATCAAGTATTGCAGATAAGTCGTTTCCTCTTAGACCTATCAAAATTAAACATCATAAGCCATGGACCACTAAAGGCTTAAGTGTTTCTGCAAAAAACATGCGCTCATTATCACACCTGAAAAAATTTACAGACAGCCCTACAGACATGTCAAGCTTTATAGAAAAATCTACCATAAGACTATAAAAGCTGCAAAAGATATTTATTATAATAAGAGGATGATCGAATCAAGTAATGTTGCCAAAGAAACATGGTCTATTGTAAATGAATTAAGAAATAAGACTTCTTCATCTAGCACTATCCCTACTTCACCTGAGGACCTTAATCACTACTTTGTTAATGTAACTAAAAATCTAATGGCTACCATAACACCTTCTCACGATCCCGTTCATATCTTCCAAATGAAAATTTACACAGTTTCTTTTTTACCCCCATTGTATCAACAGAGCTTCAAACTACAATTAATGAAATAAAAAACAAATCATCATCTGGTACAGATGGGCTCACTCTCAAAATGTTTTCCAATCTGCCAAATTGTTAACTTAATTAACAAGTCATTCCAAAATGGTGACTTTCCTACCTGCCTTAAGACTGCAATAATTATTCCTTTGCATAAGGGAGGAGATAAACAACAAGCTTCAAACTATCGCCCAATCGCACTCCTTCCCACTTTATCAAAGATCATTGAACGATTGGTTAAAAAAAGGCCCTTATCGTTTCGGTTTAAATATAAAATTCTTACTCCTCACCAATTTGGATTCTTGAGTAACAAATGCACAAATGATGCTATGTTTCTTCTCTTTAATAGTGTTTACACCAGTATAAATAATAATCATTCAACAGCAACAATTTTTTGTGATTTCTCCAAGGCTTTTGATTGTGTAAACCATAACATCTTAATTGTCAAATTGAATCACTATGGGTTCAGAGGAATGCCCCTTGAGTGGTTTAAATCGTATCTCAGTTACAGTTGATACGACGAAGTCTTCTTGCAAACCAATAGAATGGGGGGTACCTCAAGGTTCAGTCCTGGGCCCTATTTTGTTTCTGATCTTTATAAATGACATAGCCAATCTTAACATCAGTGGTAAAATCTGTCTTTTTGCTGACGATGCTAGCTTTACATGGAGCAATCCGGATGCTATGCCTAAATATCTCAAAAACTAAAGTCTTATCATATAAAACTACTATTGAACCATTTGTACTTAACAACACCAGTTTGGACGTTGTTGAATCTGTGAAGTTCTTGGGACTTAATGTTGACTACTCCCTAAAATGGGACTTGCATATTGATGTCTTATATAAAAAATTAAGTTCAGCATGTTTTGCCTTAAGATCAGTTTCCAGGGAATTAAGTTTTTAAACATCAAGAACAGTTTATTATTCCCTTTTTGAGTCACATCTACGTTACACCCTTCCATTCTGGGGCACATGCGATGTGAGTCAATTTGAGCGCATCTTTAAACTCCAAAAGAGAGCAGTTTGGTATCTGCTTGGACTTAATAGCAGAGCTCACTGTCAAGAAATCTTTAAAAATACAAGATACTTACTCTTCCCTCTTTATTCATATTGGAATCTATTTGCTTAGTACGCAAACATAAGTCAGAAATGCCAAGTAGGCCGTCTCACAATTATTCACTTCGCAACACAGTGCATGATCTTGATCTGCAAACCCCTCGGTCCGAGTTAGTAAAAAGCTCTATTCTATACAGAAATCTATGAAGAGAAAGAAAATTGGAAGACTCTGTTCATCTGTATACTGTATTTTGTTGATCCATGTGCCGCTTACTTTGATGCCTAGTTGTTGTTCTTCGAAGATATTTTCAGAATAAATGTTATAAACAAAAGTGGGGAGAGGACACAACCCTGTCTTACACCTTTAAGGATAATCTGTGCCTAATTTCATTGTCAAATTTTTTTTTGGTTTTTTATTTAAGGTTTGAATACAGTATATGTTTCTTTGATCCAAATCAAGTTTATGATTGCTGCACTCTATCAAATACTTGGGTTGGGTTGCTTGGGTGCCTTTTTCGTACTCGTCTCATTCGTACACAAAAGTCAGTTTTAATACCTTGAAGAATTTTAGTATATGTGAGTGAAGTCATTGTCAAAGTAAGAAGTTGATCATGAATTACTCCTATTCCCCATTACCTCTAAAGCAATTTCTAATCTGAGTTTCTCTTCAGACTCTTGATGACCAATTACTGTTTGAAAAGTTGCAGTACACGGTCAAGTTAAGTTGTTATCGGAGAAAGTGTGTGAATGAGTGTTTTAGGGTAAATTGACTTTTTCTATTTAGAAATTCCCAAAATTTTATATTATGTAAGGCTTAATTGATTTTCTTCACCTAGGTTTTTAGTGTAAATCGATTTAAATTTCTGGGTTTTAAAGGGTACATTGATTTTCCTTGCCTAGAAATACTAAATAATTTTGACTTTTTTAGGAATAAATTGTTATTTTTTGCTTAAAAATAGCTCAAATAGCTCTTTTGTTTTGCCTAAAAATATTCAAAATATTGACTTTTTCATGGATAAATCTAATATTTTTCATTCATAAATACCCAAAAATCTGGGCCAAATTAATTTTTTTCTCTTAAAGTTACCTAAAGTTCTGAGTTTTTAGGGTAAATCGATTTAATCTTGTTAGTTTTTAAAGAGTAAATTGATTTCCTTTGCCTGGAAACACCAAAAAAATAAATTTTCTTCACTTAAAAATACCCCAACTTCTTAGTTATTTTAGGCTAAATTGATTTTCCTCGTTTAAAGTAAGTTCTAAGTTTTTTTAAGGTAAATCAATTTTATACTCTTGAGTTTTTAAGGAATCAATTATTTTTTTTCTTTTAAGTTCTAATTTAAAGATTCCCTGATTTTTCTTGCCTAAAATTACCCAAAATTCCAAAATGTTTTTTTTTAGGGTAAATTGATTTTGTTTTAATCCAGAAATATCGAAAATTCTGGATTTTTAAGGATAAATTCCATTTCCTTGCCTAAAATTAGCGAAAATTCTGAATTTTTTTTAAGTAATTAAATTTATTTGCCTAAAATTAATTTTTTCTCATTTTCTCTGTTTGTTATGTGACCAATGCACATAATTATCTAGATTAAAAAAAAAAAGATTCTTCCAGGCAAATAAATTAAGTTGAACTCTCCTTCTCTCTATGAGATGCTTAAATGCACTTAAGTCCATAAAAAAATTAAAAATTCTTCCAGGCAGTTGAGTTGAAGTTTCTTACTCTTTCTCTTAGAGAATTAATTGCTTTCAATTAAACCATCAACTTAAAATATATTTTTTAATATAAAGTGAAGTTTTCTTAACGGTTTGTTGACACTTTGCCTAAATTTTAACATTTTTTGATGAAGTTATAAACGTTCTTGTACTGAAGGTCCAAAAAAAGCTGAAAAATTATTAATAAAATCTTTGACGGCTTGTAAAGAGTTCTCCAGTTGTACCATCAACTTAAAATATATTTTATAATAAAAAGTGAAGTTTTCTTAATGGTTTGTTGAAACTTTGCCTAAATTTTAACAATTTTTGACGAAGTTATGAACGTTCTTGTACCGAAGGTCCAAAAAAGCTGGAAAATTATTAATAAAATCTTTGACGGCCTGTAAAAAGTTCTCCAATTGTACCGTCAACTTAAACTATATTTTTTAATAAAAAGTGAAGTTTTTAACGGTTTATTGAAAGTTTGCCTATATTTTAACAATTTTTGATGAAGTTATGAACGTTCTTGTACTGAAGGTCCAAAAAAACTAAAAAATTATTACCATCATCTTGGACGACTTGTAAAAAGTTCTCCAATTGTACCATCAACTTAAACTATATTTTTTAATATAAAGTGAAGTTTTCTTAACAGCTTGGCGAAACTTTGAGTAAATTTGATCTGATTTGCCAAAGCAATGAACGTTTTAAGACTGAAAGTCCAAAAAAATTTAAATTAAAAATTTTTTTAGGCAGATAAGTTGGTGTTTCTTATTCCCTTTCTCTTGGAAAATTAATTACCCCCAATTGCCTGAAATAGTAAAAAAAATCTCAGGCAAATGGGCTAAAATTTTCTCTCTTGTCATGTAATCTAATGCGCTCCTCAAGTGCTTGGACTTAAATAATAGATTCTTCCAGGCAACTGAATTATGACTCTTACTCTCCCTTTCTCTCGGATGGTTAAATGCACGCTACATTTTAAATGAACTTTCTGTCCCTCCTTTTCTTAGAGGGTTAAATGCACTCAAGTGCCTGGAATAGTTAACTAATTCTTAGATAAAAAAGAAGCAAAATTTGTTCAAAGAGCGTATAGTATTGTAGAAAGTTGAAACTATATCACTCCAATAAAATATATATCGCTGAATAGATTTTTTTGCTCTTTTTAAAAATACTATACAAACTACAGAGTATTCCATTTCAAAAAAATTAAATAATAAAACAAAAATACCCAGTCACCGTCGATCAATAGGAAGTACTATTCTTAAGTCGTGGAAAGTTAATTGGTTCATCGCCATATAAGGTTTGATCCCTTAATAATAAATACTCCAGTGGCACAATTGTGTCTCCTTGTATTTGAAGAAGAAGTCAAGCAGTAGTTCTCCCTCAATTAAATTTTAATATCTTTAAGACAGGAATCACCACTGATTCTAAGGAGTGAATTGTCCACTGATTACCCTTCTAATAAATTGCAGAAAAAGTTAAGCCAGAACTAACTGGATCTAAAGGACTCAATAAATCTGAGCCAAGAAGACCCATATTAACTCGCAGCAAAGCCAAGCTAAACCTTTTTGCTAAGGATAAGCCTGAATCCACCCCACTCCAAGGGCCAAGCAAGAGACGAACTCTTGAAAAGACTTCTTCCGCAAGCAGCATTGGTAAAAAAATCACTTAGTAACAGATAAATTTTCATATCCAAGCATTATTACAGAAGTTATTAACAAAGAAGTGTCAGACGAGTCTCAATCGAACGTCACCACTAAGCTAGAGTTCCAAATAAAGTCTGAAGAAATGGTATCAGATATCAAGGCAAAACTACATGAGGAAATGGATCAAGTGAATCTGCCAGCAACTAGCTCCAGTATGAAGATAAAAGACTTTATTGGTAAGTATCATCCAAACATCGCTCGTTCCTCAGTAACAACAACATTCTGGTAGATGAAGAAAGTGGTTGGCAAATGTTTAAGAAACATCAGATAGAGGTTAGAAAAATCACAGAAATAAAGCGCAGGGCATCGTTGAACGATTTGCCCGAAGAAGTGAAGACGCCAGAGAGCAAGATGAACCTAAACACCATCGCTCGTAAGTTGGGTATTTAACTAAATCGGATGATTTATAATAAATAAATCTTTCTGCTAGGGCAAATAATGGCTGAGCCAGGAGGACTGGACAACATTGAAGAGGAAGGTGAAGATCTTGCGAGCAACGATTTCTTTTATGATGAAGACACTGTTGATTTAAGCGATCTTTACGGCAAAACATCTAGATTCGTTATGAAAGATCATACCAGTAAGTAACCAAAGTATTACTTAATAACTGTCTTTTAGTGTTTTCAACTTCCTCAAACTTTCAAGGCGGCTCCAGTGGCTATTCCCCTGTGCAAACTTCATATTCGTTAATATCAAGCTTTACTGAGTACGGATCCTCAGTTGGAACGCCAACAGCTGAAGTTGAAGAAACCTCTCCAGGGGCTTCTCAAGATGCCACATATGTTCCGTTTCCTTTGACTTAGTAAGACTCGTTGTTTATTTATTTTCTTATTATATAAGATAAATTTAAGGGAGTAAAAATTTCCTTCTACATATCAAATGACTCGAATGACTATCAATCATTTGGTTGGATCAATGTTTATTTAAAACTATTTCTAAATTATAGTACACAGTTTTGTCGTGAACTCATCATGAAGAAGAAACACGAAATGATGGCGAAACCGGGGTTGCCGAACAAACGCAAACCATCTGGCAGAGCCCTGAAAAAATTCTGGACCATGGGAGATTTAGATCAGTTTTAAATAAGTGTTCAATTTATGAAATGTTTGTTCAATTTAATGTTATAATGTACGCAATATGTTGTAAAATGTGCTTCAACTAATAAAATTTATTCAAATTAATGAGTGTATTTAGTTATGAAATCAATAAATAATACCTAAATCGTTTGAAAAAAAACAGTAAATTTGGCAACGATGTCGATATGATCTTAAATTTACATTTTTTAGGATAAATAAAAAAAAAATAATGTGCCGGCTTTAGTAAAGGTTACGGGACAAATGATCAATGAAAATCTTTAAGCAACATTATTATTGTAAATTGTATATATTTATTCGATGATTTTTTAGTAAGTCTTTCATTTTGGTATATTTATCAACCGTATATTGGCAAGGTATATTTATTAAACTGTAGAATATACGTATACCATGTATGTTTCTGTTAAGAAAAGGAAAAAAATTTTAGCATTTAAGTAAAAAAATTGACACGGGCTTTACATATCTAGTTCACCTCATATATTTGATGACATTCTGAGAAATCACTGTTTTTGGTCCATATCATTCAATTTAATAACACTGTTTTTATACTAAATATTTATATATCAAATTTAAATAAACAGTATTATTAAATTAAATATTGATTATATATTTTCTGTAAAAATATTGTTTTGCATCAAAACAACCCTTGCCCCCCCACCCATCCCAAACATTTGTCCAGTAAGAAATTTGAAAAATTGTCCAGTAAAACCTTTGAAATATCACAGTTTTTCTATTAAATATGTATGAATATACATATAATATATAAAATTTAAATAAACAAACTGTGTTTTTAGATTAGATATTAATGACAAAAATAGCTGTTACTTATGCGTATTATTTTGAAAAACAATAATTTTTGTCATTTAACTTATTATTGATAAATTGTGTGGGGTGGGTGGGGGGCTAAGGGTAGCCTTAATAAAAAATGTTTTTTTTTTTAGAAAATTATAGGAGAGAATATACGTGTATATTATACAATTCTGTTTATAAATCGGAAAAAAATTTAGCATTTCAGTTTTTAGTCTTTAAACTCAAACACAACACTTTAAATATATGATACAATAACCTCGTTATCACATATATTATGCTACTGTGTAGCATACGATATATTTTTCATACACGTATATACATATCTTATCGTGTAATAATGGAATATCACAGAGAAATCTAGAAAATAGTAGGAAATGCATTAACGTGTATAAAACACCATAAGTATACCCAATAATATATACAAATTAAAAAAAAATCACGAATACAAATTAGTTCAAAACTAAGCAAGGATTTAAAAATTAAATTTACTTTAGAAAAATGCAGTGGTGCATTATTTGTTTTTTGAATTTTTACGATAAATGTAAAGTTTGTTGGTAATAGATTTCCTCGACACCTAGTAAAATATATCACAATTTAAGCTTAACTATTTATTTTTTAAATTATTTAACGATTAAAATAAACGCTTTATACTTGTTTTCTATAACTCAAAATTCAACTTTAATTTAATTTCAATTTTATTTTAAAAAACAACAATTTGAATTTTTGTTTAGAAACTCATTCCATTTTGTCAACAAAGTACACAACCAAACTTATATGGAATCACCTTGTATTAATACGAAATATTTTAGTAAGATATTTGCAAGCAATAAAAAAGTACAAGTATTTACTCTCAAGGACAGGCCGATTAATAATAAATAATAATGTTTTACCTAGTAGCGTCGATTTTACTGTTTCACTTGCAAGTCGCATCAAATTTATAATTTATTTATTTTTGAAAACTAAACAAGAATGCCATACATTGAACTATCGGAAGTTCAGAGGGGAAGAACTATTGCTCTGGCAGAACAAGGCATGTCACAAAGGCAGATAGCTAGAACGGTGGGAGTTACACAAGGTGTTATTTCAAAAACATATTCAAGATTTCTGGAATTGGGAACCTTAAAAAACAGACCAAGGAGAAGTCGTGAAAGAGCAACTACTGAAGGGCAGGATCGCTTTTTAGCTCAAATAGCAAGAAGAAATCCCACAACATCTCATTTAGAGCTTCAAAGGCAACTTTTACAAGCTACGGGTGTGAGTGTTTCTGTCGAAACTATTAGAAGAAGACTTCGCGCTCGGGAATTATTTAGCAGAAGACAGTTAAGGGTTCCAGAACTTTCAAGGCAACATAAAATTGACCGTGTGATGAAACCAAAATAGGACTACGATCCGATGACCGGCGGATTCGCATTTTAAGAGGTAAAGGGAGACAAGCTAGACTTCGTGCTGCCAAACCTATCCCGAAATACAAAGGAGGTACTGTAATGTTTTGGGGTGGAATTATAATTGGTGAAAGAACTCCTTTAATTCCAATTCGACAAACCCTAACAGTTAAAAGGTATGTAGATTTGGTATTGCAACCTGTAATTAGGCTCTGGCGAGGTGGTTTTGGCAATTTTTTTTTATGTATGCAAGATAATGCCTCTCCACATACCAGCAGAGTTGCAAAATGTTTCTTAGAAACGGAAGGTATTGCCGTTTTAGAGTGGCCTTCTTGCTCACCGGATCTTAATCCTATAGAGCACTTATGGGATAAGATAAAAAGAAAGATTAGAGCTCGCCAGAATGCTCCTGGTAATACTGAGCAACTTATTCAAGCGGTTTTAGTAGAATGGACAAATGTTCCCCAAGAAGACATTGACAATTTGATAAATAGCATGCCTCGTCGAATTCGTGCTTGCATCGATGCTAGAGGTGGCAATACTGATTATTAACATTTAATTTTAAATTAACTTTCTTGTTAAATTGTCATATTCAGAAAAAATCATTTTTATAGAAATCTACACTTTTTGTTTTTTGTTCTATTATTGTGAAAATTGTAATCAGTTTTATTATTTTTTTTAATAAACTTGGTTTTGAAAAAGTGCCCTTTAATCCTCAATGACTATTTTTTTAAATAAATTCCATTTTGCAAAATTACTGGGTGATTCCATATAAGTTTGGTTGTGTGTATACCATACTTAAACGTTTAACTTTTTATGAAATAATAATTGTATTTTATTAACATGCAATAACCCTTCTTTGTAAACGTAAATTAAATATAAACAATATATGTATATCATTGTCGCATTCTTTGTACAGGCCCGGCCGGTTGAAAGAGAACGACCTGAACTCGTTTCTCGTAACTTTTCGTGCGCCAACAACGTCTCGCTGGGCCGACTCGCAGATAAATTACGCTAAGCGGATATTATGTTAAAACCAATATGGGTTTATCAGTATATCAGTAGTCCTAATAAACAAATAATTGATCTGTGTCATCTGTGCTACAAGATAGGCGACTTTCGGGCTACGATGTTGGATTACAGGCACAAACAAATTTTATTTATTAGGTAATATAAGTCAGGTAGACCTACTAAATGACTTGAATGGCCAGTATATAATGAAATAAGAGCACCGAGGCACTTTTAAAGAGGATTAGCTACCTGTACTTAAAATAAATAAATTTAGGAAATTACTTTCGATCATTTCCCAAAATTTACAATACTTTTTTATATTGATATTGTATTATTAATACGTAATACCTGGTTCCAGCACTTTTTATAAATACCAGGGTAAGTGGGCTTAATTTATTTAGTCCTTTTCGTGGTTCCAAAGAGTTATTACAGTGTTGATTATGCCTCGTTCAAGTGATTCCGTTAAGCACCGCATCATCGCCAAATTAGAAAATGGTTGGTCCATTTCTCGACTGGCTGATGAATTTGGTATATCCAAAAACACAATTTTCAAGTTAAAACACAAATTTGAAGAAACCGAAAGTGTGGAAAACCTACATCGAGGGGGGAATATAAAAATTACTTCGGACCAACAAGATCAACGACTGGTTAATTTTTGCCGAGAAAATCCATTTAAATCCGCCGTTGAAGACGTGTCTACCACAGCATTCCCAGCAAGTGTTAGAACTGCCCGAAAAAGATTAGCTGCAAGCAATCTGAGATGTCGAACAGCCAGCAACCAGATTGAATTAACCGAAACTAATAAAGAAGTCCGGTTGCAGATATACCAACAGTTTAATCGCTTACCGATGGGTTATTGGGAGAGAGTAATATTTAGTGATGAAAAGATGTTATTCAGTTATCCAGTGGGATATATTTCTGCTAAAAGAGTTTTACAGGTGCTACATCTCTCAGTCAACGAGTCTTGGATACAGGAAGTATTTCTTTTCTGTTGGAAATGTCCTTTGGCAGTTCCGTTATTTTATGGTGGAAATTTGAAGACGTATCAAAAAAACTTAGAAAAGGAGGCTGTTTCAGCACAACAAAGTTAATTGGCTTTCAGGCTTCTTAAAAGGTAATCACAATGCTATATCTGGTGAAGTGAATCAATGCTACAAATCGAAAGCGGTGTTCTATGAACTATCTACTGCCTAATAGCTTTTGATTATATTAATAACGGATTACTGCTTTTTATTCTTAACGAAAGCAGTTACGTCACATCTCAGCAATTAACCATCAACAATAAAACTGGCAACACCGGTATTACTAGGAACTTCTTCCAGTGACAGATGACAGATTGACGCAACGACTTGACGTTTCCGGTTTTGTTTGACGCGAACTGAAAGTTACGAATTCAATCTTTAAAACGGTTAGAAGTGCAATCAAACCGCAGAAAAAAAAAATGTTGCGTGCGAATAACTACCAAAACGCGATTGCGTACCAGCACCCCAAGTACGCCGACAAGATGCAAAAAGAATGCATGAGGGGGCGCATCGAGTTCTGCTCCAGGTTCCTCACCGTGGGGGAATGGCATAAATGTTATCCGGAACCCAAGAACATGGACCGTGCATTGGAGAAACTTATTTTGAAGGAGGTGCTAGCCTTAACACCTAAACTAATGAATAAGTAAGAAGAGAAGTTTAAGGTAAGGATTTTAGTAGTTGCTGATTTGACGTCCAAACGACATCATTTTGCTACCTGTTTTTTAAGTTTTCAGATTTCCCAATGCCCCATATTAAAGGACCTTTATATTACAAGTAAGTACCCATCATATTATAACCTTCACTATCAAACACTAGTAGTCTTTGCATCAGGGTTATTTATAAATAAAATTAGAAAAAATACAAACAATTTATTTCCAATGTCATACAACTACACTTATTTTATTTTCTTAGTTTTCACATCACTTAGTTTCCCTTTGGACTCATCTCTTGGGTTCTGCTCTCTCTTTTCAGGCAGGGCAATTTTCATATTACGATAACCTAAAATGAAATCAACTCAATTCAGTGTGATTCATCATCTAAGTACTTGCCTTCTTTGTAATATTTTACGATGATTTTGCCAATGCTAATAAAAGGAGATTCAAATGAGAGACACCAGACGAATGCCCCTAGGAGCACCAAAGGTAGATCACCTAAGAATCCATGAAACTAAAAAATAATTAAATGTTTCAACTTTGTTACTAAATGAATTTTTTACACATACAATCTGAAAATCACTATGATAACTTGGACTCCTCTTGCCTCCTTGAAACAGCAAAATTATAACAGAGTGAAGCAGGAAAACACTATATGAAATCCTCACCATTGGTTTAAAATATTTTGATGACAAAATCCGATTTACCTTTCCTAAAACGTTTTGATCAAATAATATTATTTTTAAATAAAATCTGTATTGTTGTGACGAATTCATAATGAGTTACTTATTTTATTGGGTATTACGTATATTTTCTTCTTCTCCTCAATTTGTGAGTATGTGAGATAGTATTTTCTAAATTAATTTTTAATATAACTGACGTGATACCCAATAAAATAAGTCTATGTATGTAAAATAATACCTCCATGTCCAGTAGAACACAAAATAATAATTAAACTTATGGCAATACCCCACAGGTGGCGTGCCATTGAGTTAAATAGGGCCGCACTATATTCATCATAAGGCTTATTAGCCATCAAGTAAGTCACCCAAATGATTCCTCCTATAATGGTAGCTGATGTGGTCCAGAAGGAATTTACTATAACCTGAAATAATTTATGACAGAGCTTGTCATTGTCCCAGAATGTCCTTAGAAGTCTAAGGACGTCTTTATGACATACCTTTGAGAGTTTAATGTTTGGATAGTTATAGAGTAGAGTTCCTACTAAAATTCCAATAAGCCATACGGGCATTCGGACGAAAGTTGATTGGTAAATTCTTTTGTAGTAGTTATCGTCACCCCTAGAATTAAAATTATGCTTCTTAGGTAACTTAGTTATACAGAGTATCTCAAAAGTTATGTCTAAATTCATTTAAAATTCAGGTGTGTGCAATCTAAATAATAATTTAATAACAAATATTATTTTTTCCGATGAAGCCACGTTCTGTTTGAATGGTAGTGTGAACAGACAAAATTGTCCATATTGGGCAACAGAAAATCCGCATTGGATGATGGAGGTAAACACCCAGTACCCTCAAAAATTAAATGTGTAGTGCGCGGAAGAGTAATAGGTCCCTTTTTCTTTGAACAGACTTTAACGGGACAAGTGTATCTCGATTTTCTCCAAATTGAATTAGTTCCAGCATTACTAGCTTTATTTCCAAATCCATTGGACCCAGACTATCTTGACGAAGAACTAATTTTCCAGCAAGATGGCGCTCCTCCGCACTATGCCTACATTTTTGGATGAAACCTTTCCCAATCGGTGGATAGGAAGGAGAGGACCCATCGAATAAATAAATAGCCTGACCTAACACCAATGGACTTTTTTTTGTGAGGATACCTCAAGTCGAAGGTATTTGTTAATAGGCCAAATAATCTAGACGACTTGAAAGAGAGAATTCGCAGAGAAGTGCGCGCCATAATTCCGGAAATGATTGAAAATGTGCAACGAGACTTTATTGATCGCCATGGATATTGTCAAGCCGTGAATGGCAACCATTTAGAACATTGTTCTTTTTTTATTTGTTACATGAATCGTTTTTTTTCGATAACTGTTGACTTTAGGTATAGGACATGATGCATGAAACATACGTAGAAGCTTTTATTTGAAAAAATCGACGGGTCCGAGCGTTTTTTTTCGAACCTCTGAACACCTCTGAACTTTAAATGAATTTAGACATAACTTTTGGGATGCACTGTATAGTACTTTCTTTATTTTGTAGACAAACATCACATGCTTGGAATAAATGGAGTTACATTCAATTTGAATCGATCCAAGGATATGGAGTTTGTCCCGTTTGGTTCTGAATTTTAAGGGCTGCAGGAAATCATTATCATTAAATGTTATTATTCGTTGATTTATCTGATATTGTTCTATATAAAGTTGTTCAAATATAATAATTTATGTATCTTTTATTGATGGTGTTTAATTTAAACTTACTCTGCTGGCAACCAACTTTCTTTATCAACGAGTGTGACGTAGTAAGTCCACAATCCTGAGCAAACGCATGCGATAAGGCAACCAAACGTGGTTCTTCTAGGGTACTTATAGAGACAATACAGTAACAGTGGTGATATGCAATAGAGTTGAGTGTCTACTGCTAAGTACCAGGTTGGTTCTACACACTAGAATGATAATAGATTTACAAGACGTTAGAAATCATATTTGTCGAATCACAAAACAGTCTTATGGTAGAAACCGTTAGTGTGACACTTTTATCACTATCATCAGGAGAACATTGAAATTTTATGAGTTCTAAAGAGTTTTAATCTTTAATGATAATTGTGTCATAAAACAGACTTACTTGGTAATGAAACTTCATAAAATTCGACATAAACAGAGCTGTAGCCCATCCGGTAAACTTACAACTGAGACATAACTTATAAGTGAAAATAGTCCACATAGGACCGTCTGTCAAATACTTCATGACGCATGTGTAAAAGAGTACGGTGGCGATTAAGCCGGGCCAAAGTCTAAAAAATAAAATAAATTAAAAAAAATTAAATATGAATAATGGTTTTACCTTAAGAATCGCATAAGGTAGTACATGAAGTAAGGAAATGGTTTTCCTGCAGGTAAAAGGTCTCTGAGCTGCATGTATTTGTAAGAAATCAACACTCCACTTATGACTAGGAAGGTGTCAACGGCAAAAGGGTTTACTAAGATTAGGAGGGCTAGTACGGTTTCTCTCCACTAAAAAATAATTTATAAAATGAAATATATGTTTTAATTCATTAAAGCAACAAGACATTATGTCGTATGTTGAACTTTTCATCTTAATAGGGGGATATTAAACAATCTGTGCAAGAGTAAATTGAAGGCTGCAAATTTTTAGTTAAAGGGATGATTGGATATTAAAGGTATGACTAAAGATGTATTTTAAACTCAAACTACCCAACCAATACATAATATATTTTATCATTAAATATATACTTATTCAACGATTTTTTAGCAAATATTTGGTTTTGAAATATTTATCAACCGTATATAGTCAACGTATATTAAACTGTAGAATATACGTATATCATATACGATTCTGTTTACAATAGGGAGAAAATTTCTGCATTTAAAAAAATTGACTTGGGATTTATATATTTAGTTTTGAAACTCGTTTACTACACCTCAAATATTTACTTTTTTTCGTCCATATTATTTAATATAATAACGTTGTTTTTATACAAAATATTTATATATAAAATTATATCAAATTTAAATAAACAGTGCAAAAACATTGGTTTTCATCAACACAACCCTTACCCTCCCACCCGCCCCAGACATTTGCCCAGTAAAAAATTCTTTTGAAAAATAACCGTTTTTTGTCCATAATATCCAATGTAATAGCACTGTTTTTGTATTAAATTTTATTAATATACATACATATATATAATTATATCAAATTTAAATAAATAAACTGTGTTATTAGATTAGATAATAACGACGAAACCAGCTGTTATTCATGCGTATTATTTTGAAAAACAATGACTTTTTAATACAATTTGTCACTGGTAAGTAGTGTGGGGTGGGTGGGGGGGTAAGGATAAGATTAATGAAAAACGTTTTTTTTGCAAAAAACGATTGTGTGAAAAAAAATTCCTTTTACGAAAATTATAGGTGAAAAAAAATCTATAGTTTTTGTATCTATATACTTTTCTCAAAAAACCCTAAGGTTTTCGAGTAAAACGTGAAAAAAAACCTCTTTTTATCGCTATGAAAATTACAGTAGTTGTACTATTTTTTAGCGCAAATAAGTAAAACTGTAGAATATACGTTTATCGTATACGATTCTGTAAAAAAGGGAGAAAATTTCGGCATTTAAAAAAATGACAAGGGATTTACATATCTAGTTTTTAAACTCAATCACTATACCTCAAATATGTAATAAAATGACTCCGATATCACATATATTCAACTGTGTAAAATACGAGATACTTTTCATACACGTATATATTTTATATTGTAATAATGGAATATCATACACAAAGAAATCTAGAAAAAATAGGAAATGCATTAAAGTGTATGAAACAAAAGTATATAATAATACATATACGAATAAAAAAAAATTCAAAAATACAAATCTGCTCAAAACTCAACAAGAATTTAAGAAATTAAATTTATTTTAGAAAAATACAGTGGTGTACTTTTAATAAAATAATTCGAATTATTTTACTGCAATAAATTATATTTTAAGAGTATTGTATATATCCTTGTATTGTCTAATGTCACGTACCTAAAAAAAGATTTCTGTATAAATGTTCATTTTTTATATTTTTATTTAAGAAAGTCCTCCACATCTTTTTTAATTCCATTAAATATTGTACAAATATCATTGACATACCGAAATCATCTTTTAATGAGTTTTTTGAATAGATTATGTTTACTAATGTTTTTGTTGCATATCGTACCTACATAAATACCTTAACCCGTTTTTTTCCAAGTTTAAATAAATTAAAATTACCTCTGTTATGCCAGAGTTTTGCAAAACAAAAAAAATCAAATTATATTTTTCTGTGAAAATTTGTTTTTTTGTTTCTAAATATTTTTTTTATTTTTTAAATTGATGTTCCATTTTTGGAACATTGGGAACACATGAAACACACATAAAACCAATTTTAATTTTTATGAACAAAAGTCAAGTTTAATTTAAAAAATCATAAAATAATTAGACACATGATAGTCTTTAAAACAAGCCTCATGTAAATTGAGGTTACATTTTTCACACATCTTAGTCGAGTTTTTGTGACATAGGGCGCACCTATTCTGTTTTGTGGCTGGAATAATTCAATGATTCAAACCATCGTACCGTCGTAAATTGTTTTGATGTTTTAGGGCGTCCTCCAATTGAAATAGGCCTTCCATATTTTCTTCAATATACCTGCACCACTTCTCTTCGAAACTTTAAAAAATCCACTTCTTCGCCATTTGGTTGAAGTCTGTAATGCTGCCAGGCGTTATGCATGCACGAGTCCAAGCAAAATGCGAAAAGACTCCACCACCATTTCTTGGAACGAAACCCATTTCTATAGTTGCGTATATTTTGATCCATTCGGTCCACTCCACCCGTATATTTATTGTATTGCCAGGCATTACTACTGACGTACTAACTTGACCAACAGGATTCACCGGATCGCAACTACTTACATTTAGAACAGGACGGTCATCATTCCATAAGGTAACTGTTATTTGAAAATTAGCGTCTGTAGAATAATCAAAGTTGCTTCTTGTACCCTTTTTTTCTTGCATTTTATTGCGCAAAGGACAATTCTTTAATCTATTCCCGTTGATTGTACCTGTATATCCTACTCCGATCTTGTGGAGCGAATTGACTAATTTTAAAGAGAAAAAACATCTATCGCCATACATTTTAAATGGGACATTTTTTGGGAGATTCTCCAAAAGGGTCATCACTACAGATCCTCCCAATCCTAGGTCCATGTAGCGCCTATTTGCTTCTTTACCTTGATAGGGATTAAATTGTATTAGGTACCCAGATTTTTCACACAAGGGCCATATTTTATAGCCGTACCTAATATGTACTGCTTCGCTCCATGCCTTCCGAAATATAGTACCATACTTTCATCAATAGACAGTTTTTCGTTAAGCGGAGCATAAGACAAAAATTGGTCATTTAACATGTTAAAAAGTAGTTGCGACTTCGCAAATTTATTGTCACAATCAGCACAATGCGCAAATTTTTTTAACAATTCAAACCGATTTCTTCGCATTGCATTTGCTACTAATGGATTGTATGTATCAGTATCCACCTCCCAAAGCATACGCTATCTTGGAACTTGTAAATGTTCGGATAAATATAAAATACCAATAAAGCTATTTAGTTCTCCTGCATCAGTACTAAAATTATGATTGCCTTTTTGTCTGGCATACAAATTAAACATTTCTACTAAATAATTACATATTTCCATATCAAAAAATTATTCAAAGCACGCAACAGCATCTGAAAATATGTCCAGGCTCTTTCGGAGAAACAAATTGTGGGAAGGAGTCATTCAATTCCACTTTTTTCTAGCTTCATTCTAAATTGGTTCTGTTTATATTAGCTTGGGTTACCAAGCGAGCTAAAGGTATATTATCGCTATCGTCGCTTGCATTACCATCAGATAATTCAGGAGAGTTATAGATCGTTTACGATAGAATGGCCTGATTGCGAAGATTTCCTCAATATTTTTATTCTGATCATTATCTTCAATATAAGCTACTCCATCAATGTTCTTTATTTTAGCACAAGCTTCTGACTGCATTTGACGACCACTAAGGTGATTTACATTAGCTGAAGGAACTTCATCATCATCAGAATCCTCTTCAGAATCCCTTTCATCGTTTGGAGGTGTGATAAAAACATCCGCAGCCCAAAACTGCTCATCTTTAACTAAATCAATTAGTTCTTGGGTCGTGTAATACCTACAATGAAAATAAAAAATTATGTCCCCGTTTGTTCCAATATAGGAACAACCTAAAATGATCAAATCGTTTAGTAACTTTCAATAATATTCGTATTGGGTATATAAAATATCTTGAATTACATCACTTACAATAAATTTTTTGCAGTAGAATAATTTAATTATCAAAACTATAAAAATTATACTCACTTTTTTAACACCATATTGTGAACTTTAAAAGAAAAAATCAGTAATTAGCACATTAAATGCGGAAAATGTGCAAAAACGCACACCAAACCTTCTCTTATGCTAGCCAGAACGACATTAACACGACCGCGCGACGGAAAGATAGCACGCTTCTCTGAAAAGAGTGGGAATAACGTGGTCGTTCCGATTTTGGAACACCGGGACAATAATGACATTTCCAATATCGGAACTCTGGGAAAAAACGGGTTAAACAGAAATAGAGAAAGAACTTTGATAACTTGCAATTTTTTAATTCAATCAGCCCCTGTAAATAAAAATTATTAAATTCTTAATTTCTGTTTAAAAAATATATATATCTGCTTTTATTGTATTATTTATTTGTTATCGTAAAATATCGTTCCTTGTTCTATTTTACATAAATTATAAACTTCACTAAATAAACTTCCTACGCCTCTACATGTATTGTTTGTAACATTTTATAATTTTTTTTCAATACCATAGAATCAATGCTTATCTGAATCTTAAGACTTGAGATGTGTATTTGATAGTTCTGGTAAGTTTTAAGTTCTAATTAAAATTAAAAATTTATGATTTTCAAGTTTTTAGTAATTCATGATGTAATGCGATATGCAGAAAATACTAAAGTGATAAGTGTTTTTCATTTTATTGTTGGGAGAACGGCAATCCTACCACTCCTACGCTAAGTATAGACTTCTACACTACCAAATAATTTATACAATAAAAAATGACTCTTTAATATTCTTCTTCTGTTGGTTATGTATTGGAAACCAATAACAGAGAAGGTTATTAGGTCCACACCCCAAACCTTCACCATGATTGGCTAAGGGAATACCCGAATACCATGTTATGGCATTCAACTCAGGTAAGAAAACTGAACCTTTATTATCATTGGCTAGGTGAGTTCTAATTTATACTGTAAAATATGAAGTCCTAATAAATGTCTTACCTCAAAATAGACCATCATATTAATAATCCCAGAAATATAACCTAAAGCAAATCTATGCCCATAAACAATCCAAAGCATACTAATCGCTTTAAAACCCAGAAAGCAGCTGAACTTCGTGTCTTCATTGGGATTTGGTTCAATATTGAAAACTTTCTTAGCATTGCGTTGTAAGGAAAATGCTTTTAGTAGGTCGACCCACATGGTCTCCTCCTCCTCACTGGTCTCTTTAAAAATCAATTGGGGTTTTAGTAAGTACTTTATTGAAAACAAAAACAATTACCTTCGTCCTCAAACATCATGTCATAAATGCTGCAGAAAGTGATGAAAGCAAAGTAAATTCCGAATATCCACCTGTGATAAATAAAAGACATTTTGAGGAAATTAGTAAGTTAGTCTTATTACCAGACAAAGTTGTCAAATTCAAACTCAAACGGTGTCTTTCCTTTATAAACACAAAAATCATCCGAGGTGGAGATGTGAACTGGAAGCCTAAAGGTGTACTCGATGTAATTCCAGAGCTTCTGGATACTATCCGCTTTACAGGACTTCGGTAAACAAATTCCATAAACTACCTTCACGTATTTTATGATATGAGACAACTCGCGGCTCCTTTCAATCCCCATTATGTCCGGTATGGACTAGAAAAACGAAATTATTTAATTAAACGTTGAAGTAACATTCCAGGACTATTACTTTGGTAAATTCCAGTATCTGCCCCAGATCGCTTGAAGTGTTTGAAACTGGGGTGACAGCAACTGTACAGTACTGCCCCTCAATAACACCATATTCTTCTTTATCTTCAGCTATAGCCAAACATTCGTCATAGTTCCCAAAATGGAAGAGGTTTCCTGTTAAAAACCCTGGTTGGGGTTTTGAGGAGGCATCCAACACTAAAAATAAAGTGAGTGGTAGCGAGGAAATTATTTAACGGTAGCAGTCAATTTATTGCTTACGATATGGCTCATTAGTTCGGGATTTTTCGGTAAGGGAGTCAACTTCTTTATTAATAGTTATTGAGTATATTAAAATTAACATAACCTTAAAAGAAACTAAGCACATTACTTAGTAAAGTAATTACGAAACTTCATCAAAAAATACAAATAAAGCAACATGAACATAAGAAACAGACTAAAATAAAATAAAATGAAATTTAAATATTGAGCATACATGGCAAAAAATTGACCGCATAAAATGCCATGACATTTGACAGAATTCTAACCTAAAATCGACGGTTCAAATTTAGGTTAGGGTTGATTTTTTTAGTGATAATTTTTTTTTAATTAATAGGTTATGATTGAAATTTTAAATGTAATATTTACTAACTTTTCAGAGCCCATAATTTCTTCAGATTAAATAAATCTCTAGTCATAGCTTTTAGGTGTCTCGAACACTCGCTCTTGGGTATAGCCAGATCAATGATTTCGATCGCCTTATGTCGGAAATATTTTAAATATGCATGTGATAAAGAAAAACCACTGCAATAATTCACACAAATTAAACATAAAAGAAATTTAAGGATTTTCATTGTTGAGGAAGCAAAGCACTATCAACTACTAAAAAAAAGGTATTTTTTTCCATTAACTGCCTTCTTATCAAGGGGGTATATAATTAATTATCGCCAATAATTATTGTTATATATGATAGTTTTTTAGTTTATCATTAGTTTGAATATAATGAGGGCATTTATTATTATAATTTTTTTTTAGGTTTTATACGTATTAAAAACATATAATATATGTATTTTCTACGGAGTAATTGAGTGTGGCCCCACTGCACATAAAAGGTGTTTTTTATGTTTCAATAAGTTGATAATTAATGAACTTCTTGTACTCTGAAAATTTTCATTCTCATATAAAAATTATAGAAAAAGAAACGCATTTTCTGACTAAACCTCTTTTAAGAATATTCGAATTATTCCAACCAGAACACCCCAAATGCTTAACCTAGAATCATGTTTTTACCCTTTAAATTCGTCATTCAGAAGGACAAAAAACATCGTCAAAACTATCACCATTTAACCCAACTACGCAGTCCCATAAGCTGAACAAGTAATTATTTATTGTAAACAATTATCAAACTTGTCACAATCTAAACGACATCTTGAGAAAATTTAAACGAATCCTTACCTATGAATGCGACCAGCTAATCGATTTCCGCCGATTATGATTACCAAGAAAATTTCGCTTGAGTTGCATCTTGCACTCACTCACTCTTGTGCACATGTTAGATGCCTTATCGAACTACTATGCACATTTCAACAAAAAGGCTTAATATATTTTTTTGAATAACGTTTATTTACATGTTAGAAAAGCGTTTACAGTAAATGACTTGAAGTTAAGCGGGAACTACGTAAGCGATGTAATCGTCGTCAATAAGTACCCTGGCTCCAAGATGACGCCTCCTCCTAGTCCTCTGGTTTAACTCTACGGGTCTATCAACCACCCAGAAGCCATTATCGTCTAGTCCTATTAAATATCCTTCGACTCGATACTCAGAGTAATAAAGGACAACGTGCACTAGTACCCGGTTCCTTATGAAATGGCCTAATGGATTTCCGGAAGGATTGCAAAAACTTGGGAGAAACATTTTTGCGGCTTTATCCCGACCAAATATAACGTAAATCTGTTAACTGAAACAAAGAGGTTATGTCAAGAACACTCCTTTATATCCGAGCCAATCAGAGAGAACATAACCATATAAGGAGAGTCACATGGGCAAGAAGTTAATGCGCTGTAGTCGGATCTTGTTTACGGCGCATTTAAATGCTTTTGGGCGTGGCAACGCGATATTAGAATTATTAAAAAATTAAGGATCTATAATATTCTATTTGTTAGGTGTCATGATTTAAATAATACATGGTGTGAATGAATTAAAGACCCATAAAGTTATTCACATGTATGATCACATCATATAAAATTACACATATTACTGATAGATATATTGATAAGTAAAACATTTCCTTTTTCTATCTCTCTCTCTCTCTGCATGCATGTTAATTTTGTTCTCATAGGGCAACACCGCTTGAAAAACTTGCAAGCGAAGCCATCCTGGATTCAGCTGAGCGCTGTTGCCATATAATGTAAAAATAGTATTTAAATTTATTACTTAAAAAAAATTACTTACTTTTAGGGCAATTTATTTTTAGGTGTGTTGACTGGTTTACCTTCAATATGTGTCTCTATTAAGCCCCACATGGATTAAAAGACATGTGTGAACAAAATAACGACACATCCAAAGATATATAATATATAATTTTTAGATATGGGAGTTTCACCATCCATGTTTCCAAATAGGTTTCCAGGGTAATTTTTTTTAAAGATGACAGACCTTTTATAGTGTGTCTTTGTTAGGAGCCTCATGATTTAAAATACATGCGGTACGAAACATAGACACATATTTGAAGGTTAATAATTTTAACAAAGATGTGCCGAGTCTAATTAATTTTTTTAAGGCAAAAAAAAAAACGATTTGGCAACATTGCGTGCTATGAAAAAGGCTGTGATTTTATTAAAAATGCCATTTTTTATCTAAAAAATAAGAAGAGTTTTTAATGCATTTAGTATTGCCAAGTTGATTTTTTGCCTTAAAATTGTTTGCATTGCTTCGAATATTTTTATATGCCTGGAAAAAAAAATAAGGCAATTGTACTTGAAATTCCATCCTCTATCGAAATATGTACACTTATAAGAATATTGTTTTGTCCATGTATAAGAACATTTTAGTACAATTTAATACTAAACCCTTTTACCAATAAATAAAAATTTACTAAATTCTCCCCATTATCATGATTTTTAAATATAAATTTAAAAAATTTTTCCATACGGAAATTTTAATACTAAACCACTTGTCCATTAAAAAAATTATACTGAAAAGGACCCTCATCATATATAAGCTAGCAACCAAATTACGTAAATACCCCATTAATCACTTTTGAGACACACCCAATATATTATTGAATTCAAATCCCTTATTATTTATATCGATTTTTGAAAAAAAGCTGTTTTCTCCATAAAAATTAAAAAGTACACAGAAATAACGTAAAGTACTTACCTGAGTAACCAAAAATTCCGATAATCACAAACAAGAGATCCCAAAAATTAATCCGTTCCACAATATTTCAACTTCTGATTCCGATTAATGAATCACTAAGACAGATCTTTCCACACCCATGATATTCACCTAAAAACCCCACTTGCTCCCATATTACCATGGGTTGAACAGAGAAGAATATAATTCCTCAGCACCATAGTCACAGTCTTAGTAAAATTTAAAACAAAACGTAATGGTACTGTACATATGAATAAACAAATTGAATCGGCAATATCAGATTCGATCGTGTGAAGAAAAATCTGCTGATTCTGCTCGATTCAGAATTAGCGGTAATTTTGAATTTATTCGATAAAATTGTTCAACGGACAGGCAGTTTATTTAAAATTAACTGATTTTTATTTTTTTTATCTATCCTATCCTATGTCCTTCCCAGGACATAGGCCTCTTCTGCCAGTTTTTCACGCTGCTTTGTCTATCTCCAAGCTCTACCAACCCTTCTTTTGACATTTTTTAGCCAACGTTTTTAGGATCTACCGTCACATCTTTTGTGTAAGCCTACAGAAGAATGCTGTGAATGTCATATACAGAACCTTATACTAAAGTGTACATTCTTAAGATACTAAAAATCACCACATGGCTGATGATAAACCAATCATACTTTGGTACTGACATACCTTAATACCTGGTATTTTGGATACATTTTAAGAAGAACAAATGGGCTGGACAGGTTTATTGTGGAAAGGAAAATCAATGGTTAACGACCAAGAGGGTGGACCAAAGGAAAGAAATCATTTGTCACGGTCTGCAGGAAGCTTCTCTTGCAGCTCAAGACAGAGATGAATGGAGAACCACGGTCTGAGCAATTGAGACACATGATGTCACCATTCTCTCTTCAGAGTAAAAGCACGTGAGAGAGAGAGCACAATTATTTTGTGCCATCGTGGTCTCCATTGAGTGCCATTTTGCTTATGCTATAAAATGTGCAAAAACATCGAAAGCCACTTAGTTTGATTTCGAAAAAAATCAATTGTTGGTGAAAAAAATCGATACGGGGGGGGTATACCCGAAAAATGAAAAAACCCAAACTTTGAAGGTCGATATCTCGGCTTCTATGGGAGCTATCGGGAAAATTCCAACGGTTTTGTCTTAGTTTCGTCATTCTGAATCCAACGAGACCATCCGCAAGATCGTAGCTTTTACGATGGCCGAGATATGGCATTTTTGATGCCCATTTTTGGCCTCAAAAACGGACGTCGAAAACGACTTTTTCAGGATTTTCAAAGTGCTCTCATTCCCTTAGTTCTGCTCGGATCCTGTTATAACCCGGTGTTTTCGTAATCTAGGTGACCCAAATAAGACGCTGGTATACTTAGTTTGATTTCGAAAAAAATCAATTTTTGGTGAAAAAAATCGATACGGGGGGTATACCCGAAAAATGAAAAAACCCTAACTTTGAAGGTCGATATCTCGGCTTCTGTGGGAGCTATCGGGAAAATTCCAACGGTTTTGTCTTAGTTTCGTCATTCTGAATCCAACGAGACCATCCGCAAGATCGTAGCTTTTACGATAGCCGAGATATGGCATTTTTGATGCCCATTTTTGGCCTCAAAAACGGACGTCGAAAACGACTTTTTCAGGATTTTCAAAGTGCTCTCATTCCCTTAGTTCTGCTCGGATCCTGTTATAACCCGGTGTTTTCGTAATCTAGGTGACCCAAATAAGACGCTGGTATACTTAGTTTGATTTCGAAAAAAATCAATTTTTGGTGAAAAAAATCGATACGGGGGGTATACCCGAAAAATGAAAAAACCCTAACTTTGAAGGTCGATATCTCGGCTTCTGTGGGAGCTATCGGAAAAATTCCAACGGTTTTGTCTTAGTTTCGTCATTCTGAATCCAACGAGACCATCCGCAAGATCGTAGCTTTTACGATAGCCGAGATATGGCATTTTTGATGCCCATTTTTGGCCTCAAAAACGGACGTCGAAAACGACTTTTTCAGGAATTTTCAAAGTGCTCTCATTCCCTTAGTTCTGCTCGGATCCTGTTATAACCCGGTGTTTTCGTAATCTAGGTGATCAGAATAAGACGCTGGTATACTTAGTTTGATTTCGAAAAAAATCAATTTTTGGTGAAAAAAATCGATACGGGGGGGTATACCCGAAAAATGAAAAAACCCTAACTTTGAAGGTCGATATCTCGGCTTCTATGGGAGCTATCGTGAAAATTCCAACGGTTTTGTCTTAGTTTCGTCATTCTGAATCCAACGAGACCATCCGCAAGTCCGTTGCTTTTATGATAGCCGAGATATGGCATTTTTGATAACACAAATATTAACACAGATATCATGGACGAACTGTATTTATTGTTATACCTGCCTAGTTATTTATAGTTGCTAAGGAAAATAAAGAATGTATTTTGCCGTCAGTTACATTGTCTTCAGAGATGACCCGTTTGTGTTATTCTGATATGACGAAGTATATATCGTTACAATATATTTAGGAACACGAGCTGCTATTGGAAAATTGGCAGGAACATTAAGAAATCGAACACTTCCTATCAATCTAAAAAAGAAGGTTTTCAACACATGTATGTCCATCGTATTCTGAGCATTCTCCTATATAGCAACATCTCAAACGCTTCCAGATTTTCAGTGGTGGCTTCCATGAGTGTCCAGGATTTTATGCCATACAATAAAACAGAAAAGTCATAGCATCTTAAGTGCCTTACTTTTGTTTCAAAGGATAGATGGTGACTTTCGAAAATGGTGGTCATTTTATGAAATACCGTCCTTGCTTTTGCTATATGACATTTTTTTTTTGCCATGTTCTGTTGTTCACTTATAATAGTTCCAAGGTAGTAACATATTGAACACGTTCAATTCCATCGACATATAAGTGATCTTCATTTATATCTCTTTTGCTGATTTTTTTTGGATATAGTCCATTAACCTTTGCAGTGCCTCCAAGCTATCTGCTATCACCATTTGAATATTATTGAGTCTGAGGATATGAGAGAGATAGAGAAAAAATGGCACCAGATAGCACTAAATTCGATCAAAAAGAGGCCTATGTCCAAGAGTGGATAGAATGAGTGAATATATTTAATTGTACTAAAGTTTTTACGGAATCCAGTCTATTCAATCATCTATTTTATTGGTGTGTGGATGTGGAAGTAGGAAGTAGAATAAAAACACTATTAATCTATATTTATAACGTTTATTATTTTAAAGGCGATTTATTATAATAAATTTCTACACTCACAATTTTTTTGGGTAACTTACAAACACTTTGTACACTGTTTAATAAATATATAAAAAAAATTAAATGCATCTACAATTTACATAATTAATAAACATATATAGCGTAATTTAATACTAAAAAAAATATTCTTTCTCATTGAACACATTTTTATATAGTTATCAGATCATTTCTATGGCAGTTAATTAGGCAGGGCAACATTCAAAAGCCTACTAAAAAGTATTAAAAAAAAGAAACTATTTCAGCCTCATAGCATCCGGTACACCCTGTGGCAGTAATACGAATAATTAAAGAAAAGCAATACAGCTACCCACGTTCACGATTAAACTGACTCGATCATTTATTGTTAAATAAAAAAAATTACCTAAAGAAATCTCAAAAATTAATTCTACCCCGTGACCACTATTCTAACCCTTAGCGTTAGCGGCTTCTCGAATTGGTAAGTCGACTCGTTCTCCTGCTTCTCCGGTTTACCGTGGATAAGTAAGTCGAAGTTTGCGGGTTTTTTCAGGCGTCGCTTGAAATGCAGAGCCCACACACCGTGTTTGTTCACCAGCTCAAATTTGTTTTGCTCGTTTCCTTTTGCTATAGTGTAAACCATTGGGATCTAAAAAATAAGTAGGAATTAATTAGATGAAGTCTCAGACAGAAGAGGAGTTTCTTAAAATGCCTGGAAGAAAAAAAAACTTCCATGAATGGGGTACAATCTCTATTAAGGAGCAAGTTTTGCCTAAAAAAGCTCATAAACTTTCAGGCTATTTTAACGATAAGGTCTTAGTCCCCCAGATAGTTGAAACTCCAAAGAAAACGACTACAACTCAACCATATCCAAGTAGCCCATAAAATGCGCAAAAGAAAGAGTGAAAAACTCAGTGTATAACAGAGACAGTAAACGATAAACTTAATGTAAATTTCCATATTTTTAACGCAATATTATACAGGTAATAATGTCTTTCGCTGTTTGACTTATTTTAATGTTAAATTCAAACGTAATATGCATATCCAATAAATAAAATTGTGAAGGAAAATCGAGAGTAGCTAGATCTGGTTAATGACAGGATTAATGTTTAATGAGAAAGAAGATGCTAATATATGATGCTACTTTTTTGTTGTGTATACGGATCATTTTCAAAAATTATATAGGGCACTTAAGCCCTTAGTGTTGAAAATTCCAAGTGACTTAAGGGTTTTAATGCTGAGAGGTGATGGTCAAAATGAATGTGCAGACTCACTTGATTTCTGGGAGAAACTTAGTGCAAAAAAAACGTTATTCATTAATCCTATCCTTAACCCCCCACCCACCCCACATAGCTTACCAGTAAAAAAATCTTTTGAAAAATCATTGTTTTCGTTCATAATTGCCAATCTAATAGCACTGTTCTTGTATTAAATATTTATAATTATATCAAATTTAAATAAACAAATTGTGTTATTAGATTAGATATTAGCGATAAAACCAGCTGTTATTCCTGCGTTTTATTTTGGAAAACAATAATTTTTTATAATAATTTCTTACTGGTAAGTTGTGTGGGGTGGGTGGGGGGGGGTAAGAGTAGATTTAATAAAAAACGTTTTTTTTTGCAGAAAATAATTGCCTAAGAGAAAAATGCTTTATAAAAAAATTATAGATTAAAATATACGTATATCATATATGATTCTGTTTACAAATGGGAGAGAACTTCGGCATTTAAAAAAAATGATTGATTAACAATTGAGAAAATTAAAAAAAGGATGTAAATCCTCTTTTCTAGGCCTTAAATTCGATCACTGTGTAGCATACGATATACTTTTCATACACGTATATATCTTATAGTGTAATAATGAAATATCATACACAGGGAAATCTAGAACAAAATAGGAAATGCATTAACGTATATGACACAAAATAAATGTAACAAATAAAATATACAAATAAAAAAAACTCAAAAATATCAATTTGCTCAAAACTAAACGAGGATTCAAAAAATTTATTTTAGAAAAATGCAGTGGTGTATTTTTTTTAATCAAACAAATATTTAGGATAAATGTAAAGTTTATTGATAGAGTTGCTGTACACCTGATATAATCTACCACAATTTAAGCTTAAATAGATTAGATCTTATAAATTCCATATCAACAATTATTAGATAGAAGATTAGCTATTTATCGTTGAAGTTCAACCAAAAATGTACACCTGGTGTAAATCAAAATAAACGTTTATTAAACTATCGCGTGTTGCATGGGTCGTATTTAAAAAAAAAATTGGAAAATTTTTAAGCGAAATGTTTGAAAAAAATAAATTTTGAGAAATTTATTTTTTTTTTTAATGAATTTATTAATCTCTCAAAAAGCTTCAAATAAGTCTTATAAAAAAGTTTTAAAAAGTTTACGAGAAAAAAATTATATCCAATTTTTCCAAAAAATCCAAATGGAAACCAATGGGAAAAGGTTAATATTTTTCGTATTTATTTTTTTTCTGGAAAACGATTAATTGGAGAAAAAAATTGTTAAAACAAAAATAATTTGGAATGTTAATGCGCATCAGATGCAACAAAAAAATAATTTTTAGGTCCAATAGTTTTCCAGAAAATTGGGAAAAGTCTCTGAGGAGTTTTTTCTATTTTTCTCAAAACCTATTAAGCACATTATTATATTCCTAATAAAAAAATAGGAATCATAAGGAATAACATTTAGCTTTAAATCGAAAACTAAAAGAGGTAAGAAGGATTTTTGAAAAACTGGAAATGCACCAGAGCTCATTAAATGAGCGGTCTTCATCAAGGGGTTTTACCATTGCGCATCCAAATTTCATCGGCTACTTGGATATGGTCGAGTTGACATCTTACCTTGACAGATGGTTGTATCTTCACTATCCTTGTCCTATGCCTAGTCTGCGCCATTGATATCGTCAGATCAACCTCCTCCCCATGATGATGCCTGCGCGTGCGCCTTTTCGCGCTCCTTTTAATCTTAAATAACCTGGACACCGTATCGCTGATTGATGATGAGTTTGAGTCTCTCCTGTGACGACCGTTAAGCTGCAAAGAAAAAGGAAAATTAAGTTGTTTCGCATTTTAAAATGAACTTCAACCCTTCAACGCCGAAACTCGAAAGTTCTCTTAACTATTTTACATGCCAAACAAATTAAGCAATGAAGGATTAGCCTTGTTAACTGGGAAATGGGATTTGTAGCTGCTGATCCAGTTATCCGACGTGTCCGAAACTTAATTAGGACTGGCTGGCGTAAACTATTTATATCTCAAAGGGGCACCCCTTTGTTTCTTAAGGAAACTATTTCCCTTTTCGAGGCGGATTTTGTTGCAGGGGTGAGTACTCTTTTTTTAAATAATATTACAAATCAGGTTGGAGCAATAATTGGGCTGGCACGAGCAGGCCCTAAAAATAAGCCCCGGAAGGGCTAAGCAAACGAAATTTACCCTACACGTCTCGAACTCAATCAGAACGTAAACAATGTTTCTCCAGGGAGGTAAAGACCCTTACTTATTTACCTTTGACTGTACCTGCCCTTCGTTTTTACCCCAATCAACTTGTTTCCGACCCTAACCGCTTTGCTATCAATCAAAAAAAAAAAGAAACAGCGTTGTTGTTCGCGAATTGTTTATTAAGCGGGAATTTTCTTTGCGGTCGCCTTAAGGCGGAAAAAAAAGCACGAAAGCAACACGTTTAAATATTAAAGAAATCCTTTCAACGGCGTTTTTATCTGCCCGTGCAGTTCCATAAGAGTCCTTTCGTCCCTTGGCCAACAATCAGCCTGATTGCACCTTTAATATTTAATCCATTTAGATAAAGCGACGGGGTGGAGGAAACTTTTTCGAGTTCGCGCGAAAAAGACGACCTCGTTATGCCCTTTCGTTTTATTTCAGTTCACCTCTCAGGAAATTACATTGAACAAGAAGGAGACACCATATGCAGGGTCTCCTAAAAATCAATGATGACCAGGGGGGCTTAGAGATTCAAAAAATGTATCTTAAGTACTTTTAAAATTAATTGGCATTCATAGAAAATTGAAATAAATTTACACTTCCTGTTAATCTTTTCAGCACTATGGTTACAAATTTTTGAATTTCTTAAGAATTTTTTTTTAATGTGACCCCGAATAACCCTTCGATAAATTACATAATTAAATTCAAACCCAATTGTTCATATTTTTAAAAAACTATTACACTTTTGCTCAAATTGTGTCTTTTGACCATCATTTCCCAACTTGAACCAACTATCTTGGAAAAGAAAATTACTTCATTGTTTGACAAGTGGTTTAAAAAGTTAGCGTATTTAATCTAAATTTCAAAATGTTAAGATACTTGCTAGATTGTTGGTTCAATAGGGGTTTTTGAAATTTTTAATAAAAATCTTTTTACAGGCTGTCAAAAATGAAGGTGAACATTTTGCCAATGTTTTGGACATCCAGTACAAAAACCTTCATAAATCCCTCAAAAATGGTCCAAATTTGTTCAAAATTATCTTAATTCATTTGAAAAATAATATGTCTCATTTGTATTTATTATAACTAAGTCAGAAAAACATAATTTCAAGACGATCCAGGATGTAGCTGAGCTGTGAAATGCGGTAGAATGCAAAAAAGTGAACTTTTGACCCTGTTTTGGGCACATAACTCCCTCTGGGTCCTAAGATCCTTTGACGATCACTATGAAATAATCTCTCTCGTTTATATACATCATAACTTAGTCAGAAAACATAATTTCAAGACGATCCAGGATGTAGCTGAGCTGTGAAATGCGGTAGAATGCGAAAAAGTGGACTTTTGACCCTGTTTAGGGCACATAACCCCCTCTGGGTCCCAAGATCCTTTGACGATCACTATAAAATAATCTCTCTCGTTTGTATACATCATAACTTAGTCAAAAAAACATAATTTCAAGATGATCGAAGATGTACTTGAACTGTGAAATGCGGTAGAATGCGAAAAATTGGACTTTTTACCCAGTTTTGGGCACATAACTCCCTTTGGGTTCCAAAATCCTTTGACGATCACTGTGAAATAATCTCTCTCGTTTGTACACGTTATAACTAAGTTAGAAAAAAAATTTTTTAGTACATAGTCAAATGTTCGCCGCTATTCTAAGCTAAGTTAATAATTGTACAGTCAAAATAAATGAAATAAAACTTTATTTAAGTTGCACCTAATGTTCAAATTGACTGTGTCTATTACGACGTTTTAAATTGGATTCGTGTACTTTTTTTTAAATTTTAATTTCTCTCTTTTTATTAATAATTAACAAATTTTAATATATAATGTTATTAAATTAAATATTCAATATATTTTCTGCAAAAATATTGTTTTTATTAACACAACCCTTACCCCCCTCCCACCCCAAACATTTGCCCAGTAAAAATTTCATTTGAAAAATTACCATTTTTTGGCCATAATAACCAATGTAATAATACTGTTTTTGTACTAAATATTTATTAATATAAATATATACAATTATATCAAATTTAGATAAACAAACTCTGTTATTAGATTAGAATTTTGGAGAACAACGATTTTTGAAAACAATTTTTTACTGGTAAGTTGTGTGGGGTGGGTGGGGGGCTAAGGGTAGAATTAATGAAAAACTGTTTTTTGCATAAGATAATTGCTTGAGAAAAAAAGCTTTTTAAGAAAATTATAGGTAATAAAAAAAAAATCTATAGTTTTTGTATATAAACTTTTCTTACATAACCTTAAGGTTTTCGAGGGAAACATGAAAATACCTTATTTTATCTTTCTAAAAAAAATTGTTAAGAAATTCAAAAATGTGCAACCACTGTACTAAAAAAATCAACAGGAGGTGTCAATTTTCTATGAATGCCTATAATTTTAAAAGTATTCAAGACGGATTTTTTTTTGAATCCTTAAGTACCTGGCCTATTGCCTGTTTTCGGCTTATCGTTCATTTTTGGGACACCATATATATACAAAACCTGATTAAATAATCTTTTAGGGCCGCAATAGCATTAGTCCTGACCCTAATAACGGTTAAATTATAAGGCCGACAGACTTCGGCCAATATTAATTCCTTTTAATCTTCCGGAATCAAGATTATTTGTCTATTTGGAGGGGCGTTTGCCTGCCAAGTGTCCGGCAACTCGGGGATTATCTGATGGGCCCTAACGATAACCCGGAAGGGAAGCGTTTAACGTTTCCGGATATCATCTTCTGTTTTTTTTTTATTTAGCCTTCTCTTAATTTGACATTAGTTTGAATTAGGAAGTATTAGGAATTCGGGTTTTCTAGGTCTGCGTTTGAGGTTATCAGGATTTGCTCGATCACAGATCTTATTTTTTAAGGTAATTTTTAATTTTATTCCACGCATCTGACTTCATTTTCGTCCAGGAATTTGGAATAATTTTTACATTTTCCAGGCTTATACAATCATTTTCATGAATGTGAGGTTGTTTTTGCATATATAAGGTGTTACAGAATAAGATGCTAAAATAATGTATGTACATATGTCTATAAAATAAATAAATTCATTTGTTTTTACTAATAAATTGACCATGCATTATAATGTTTTTTTTGCAACAAATAGTGAATATATTTCCCTGTCAAATAGAAAATCCTTACCTGACAAGAGAAGCATCCTTCAGTAGTAATTAATTTATCCTTCTGTCCACTGGCGTAACGTTCATCAATGGGATAAGTGGGGACATCTCCAATATCATAACTCGCCAAAGATGGGGTGACCGTTGATAAGCAATGACCTTGACCTATTCGTGTGTAACCTTGAGGACAACCGCAAGAATAACCGGCTCCGCTTGAGGTACATCCAAAAGCACAGGGTGCTCCAATACATTGAGGGGCCACCTGAAATAAAATACGTATAATTTAATTATAAAGGGTAATTCAGTCGGAGACAAAGGAACACTTAAAGGCCACTCATCCCCCCCGATAACTAAACTATTCCTTCTAAGTACAATTTGGGTCAAGCTGAGTTTGTTTGAGAAAACAAATTAAAATTACATTTGAGTGGCAAAGGGGTCGAATGGTTTAATTTTTAAATAATAACTATCCATTTTCCAGATAAGAGCCGAGGATTTTCGTTAATTTTGATTTGATATTCCGTGCTGGAGGTATCGACAGAACGGTAGGGCGATTTGTATTCAGGCGGCAAGACGTTCGTTTCTTAGGTGATTACAGGGGAAATTTATGGACGGAACTTTTTGACTAAGGGCCTCGTTTGCCCTTTGGCCGGCGGAGTTTCAAACTAATTTGTACCGGCTTGCGGAATGGACGCATGCTGCATTTTTCTTTCTTCCAGTTTCAGTTTTGCTTCGAGCTCAAAATTTCCGCATGGAAATGTAAACCGGGACGCAGTAATAAACCATCCAAATTTTATTATGCAAATTCAAACAAATAGCGAAGATATTTCGTCCTGGAGTTATTTATTTATTTTTTCGGTCGAATACGGGTTATTGTTTAATAGTTGTATTTTATTTTTGATTCATACACGCCGTGTTTTTGAATTTTAAAACGCGCGATTGGTTAAATTTGGCGTTGTCGTTTCGAATTGAATTTACGAATCGGGGCCATTAATCTGCGACTTGAATATCATAAATTGGATTTTTCGACATTACGAGGCCGTATGCCGAAATCAATATAACATGGAATTTTTAGCTAGTTGTTAACGCAGTTATTTCCGAAATTGCTTTGCTAGTATTACATTTATTTGAGGCTAAAAAAAAAATTAAATCATTGTGCTAAGAAAATAATAAAAACGAGAGATATCAACTTTTTCAAAAAAATTATATATTTATATTATATTAATAGTGTCTGGCTTGTCTGGAAATTGTGTTTTTTCTAGTTGATTTGGTCAAATTATCCCTAAAAATTAAGCCTTCTTACTTTCAGGTTGAGATAGGGATATATAAATGAGAATTCGATTTTTCCACCTTTTTGTATATCATGGTTTCATTTTATTAATAGTGTCAGGTTCCAACTGTTTATTTGGTTTCTCGGTGTTTACGATATCAGAACAAGCAGTGCCTGGAAGAAAAACAAAAGTAATATTAATTGCCTGGACAAGAACTTTCTTTCGAATCTGGATATTCTCTAGCCAAGACCTACCGAGTTTTTCCAGGCATTTGACGAGACTTTGCATTTTATTCCAGGAATTTAAAGTACTTGATTATGCCTTTAAGAAACTAAGAACATTCAGGCTTTCCACTCATTCTGTATATCTCCTAAATATTTAAAATAAAAACTTTAAAGCCTCGAATACCGAGAGAAGAAAAAGTGCCTGGAAGAGTTGATGCTAATCTTTCATAACAACGCTAAAAGCCAACTGTAATTCTTCTGCTATTGTCTGGAAGAAAAATAAATGATTCCAATTGCCTGGAAGAAAGCAAATGGTTTCTATTTCAAAGCCTGGATAGTCCACAGGATTTTCTTTAGTTTTATTGGTATTTGTCATCATTTCAAAAGGATTTTTTAATAATATTTTGGATTAATTTTTTTTAAATCTTATATCTAGGATTTTTAATTTATTTCGGGATTTTAACGTCATTATTTATGACTTCCAGGGATTGGACAGTCTTTTTTATATGATCGTATGCAGTACTTTTGATTTTCTCTCAATCATTTTTTGGCTAATTTTGCATGCCTTCCAGGAATTTAACAATAGTCCTTTCTGAGTTGAATTTTTTACGTGTTTCAGGCTTTCGACATAAATATTCCGGGGAATCAAAGGATAATATTTTTTCATAATTTTTATGCATTTAGATTGTCAGTTTTCCAGAAATTCGTCTGAGTGAGTTTATATAACTTCCAGGCATTCAAAATGATTTTTCACATTTTAAGAAATTTTTTATTTTATTCCAGGGATTTTATTTTATAGCACCAAATAACAATATATACGATACAAAAAAAATCTTATGTAACATCCTCTTGTTCCTGTAAATTAAGACTATCGATGTATAAAAACATGCAACTAATTTATTATACTCTAGAAACATTTATTTACTACTATTCAAAAGTCGCGCCAATATTTCGACTTGAACCTTGACCTCCTAGCGGCGAGAAATCCAATTTGCTAACCTTCCACGTGTCTTCAAAGATGTCGCGCGGAGTGCAATGATTTCCGAATGACAGAGAACAACTATTCTACAGGCTTATGTGGAAGAGATGTGTTTTTCAGGCTTTTAAATTAATTCTGTATGCCTTAAAGGTGTTTGAAAAATTTTCATAAAAGAAAAACTCTAAACCCAACATTGCAAAACGTGCACTGCTTTAAAACCGAATTTCGCCATGTGACTGTCGTCCTAGGGAAAAAAGTGCTTTTGACGTAAAATTGAAAACTTAATTGAAAACCATTTTCATGGCATGTTTAAAAAAAAATCCGTGTCTCGTTATTTTTTAAAAGAGACATATAAAATACACCGTCCTCCTTTCCCCTCCTAACTTAAGCCAATCCGTTAAAGCAAAATGTTTCGTTAAAAACATAAGCCCATCCAAGACAGATGTTTATAAAAGTTTTTCACTCGATCCATTGGCTTAATATATCACCTGAAGGCAAGTCTGCAACAGACAGAATCCTTGGGGCGGCACCCCTGGGGAAAATCAGGTAAATTTCCCCCGTCTTATTGACAGACCACGATTATGGGCCTTAAAGTTAAATGAAACGTGGAATAACGTTAGCAGGCTCGAAGCGCACTAGAGGGTTTAAACCGGTTTGTAAAGGTAAAGAAAAAATCTTATAAAGGATTTTTCTTTCCTTATATTTAAATGCGGGAAAAAAGTATAGGTTTTATTTTATTATATTAATGCCGCATTTACGAAAAACAAGAAAATCTAAATATTTTCGCTGTCCTATATTTACGTAACTAATTATATTTAATTTTTGATATACATTTGGCAACTGTGACAATTTCCTAATCTAACGCAATCAAAAGCTTCAATCATTTGAATTTTGGAAATAAACAGGTGCAGTCAGTAGGATAGTTCGGGGTTCGACCGTTGCATCGAGTAACAAATAGCAACAAATGTTTGCAGATTTAATTTGAATACTAACATTTAGCCTTGTATACTGTAGCCAAAAGAAACAATAAGAAGTTCAGAAAGATCTTGATTCTTTACTATACACTCAGCTGTTTTACAGTACAAGTTAGAACAAATGTATTCAATGTTAGTAAGTAGTGTAAACTCTCTTAATTGCAAAGGCGACATGAGTTATGTGTTGAGCAATCTTGAATAAGAAATATAGAAGTCATGAGCTGCTGATCTATTCAATCATGAGACAATTGAATTTTGGTAATGAACAGGCGCAGTTTAACCTATTTTGGTTTTGGTTCCCGTTGATCCCTCTGATCCATCTTTCACTTACAGAGCTTTTCATGCTGATCTTTGTTAACCTCACAAGTTTATCGCAATGAACTAATTTAGTTATTTGTTCTACTTGCTTCCAGATCTTCTAACATTTTATGTTGGTGTGCTCCTTTCTGTACTCTAAATATTCTTCATTCTGTTGTTCTTGTTTCTCTGTTTTCATGTTTCAAAATTTAATGGTTTATCTTAAATTAATATTACAAAAGCACATATTTAATTCTTTTATGAACATCCTTTACTTCAGCAATATTTTCTTGGCTCATATTTGTACAAATATTTGGTAAATCAATACAAATGTAAGATTCTTAGCTAGTTCCAAAATTAATTCCCTTTTTAAGCCATAATGAAAAATTAATTCTAAATCTGCACAAACCAAAACAAACAACTGAGCACAATTAAATAGCACAAATCATACACATAGTATCTGACCGGTAGCATGTTAAACTGTGTTAGGATCCGGCAGTTTTACTAAAAGTGTGTACCGCAGTACAGGGACACATAACCGTCAAATCACTTTTGCTTAATATATTTCAATTTCAATTTGAATCTAATCTGTGAGGTAATATCCGCTTTAAAATGTCATAAAACGTTGAAAACGAGAAAAAAAACAGGAAGAAGAGAGAAAAAAAAAATCCATTTATAAAAAGCTGTTGGATCTCGCAAAACATCCCGGTTTGATTTATCTGTGGGCTCTCGAGCGAGAAATCAAATATCTCTCTTTAAACAAAATATGATCCCGGGCCTTGATATACGACCCCTCCGGGCGCAGAGGTGATCTCCACTTTGCATGCAAATAAGAAAAGTTAGATTACGTTTTTCCCGCTCTAAAATATTATTTTTTATATCGATTAATATGAGTCGTTAGGATACTCATTTTTCTTCTTATACCAGTTTATAAAAAAACACCTTATAATATAGACTTTCGAATAGTTTGGTTTATATGTAGTTTTTTTTTGAAGACTCACCTGAATGCAAATATTTAACCGACCATCAAACTGATACCCATCGGGACACCCACATCGATAACTCCCAGGCATGTTAAAGCAATTTCCACTACCCCCACAAGGGTTATTGAGGCACTCATTTTTGTCCACGCACTGATTGTAGTAAGGGTTAAGGGTGTATCCGTCGGGACATCCACATTTATATCCACCAATCAGATTTTGACAACCTAAAATACAATTAATTAAATATCATTAATAATCAGTTTTAGTCGCGTGCTCTCGTACTAACGTACATTATTACGCTCATACGCAAGTGCGTCTCTAGAGATGTTTGGATGCCTGTAAGGCGGAGCCTTATACATTAGTCCGAGAGCACGTACCAAATATCAGGTTAGGTTATGTTTCTTAATAAATTCCCCCCAAAATTTCCCAATGACCCTGAGGCTGTAAATAGCTCGACGCTTTCTAAAAGCAGTTTTTATGTGCTCGCTCAAATAAGCAATTACTTAACAGCAGTTAACGAACTTCAGAGGAACGTTAGCAACGAGTTTAACAGGACGCGTCCCATAGCGTCCCGACGCCCCGTAGTTGTAAGGGCGCCTTAGATCATTTCCCTAACGGTAACTGCCTAATAAAAGTACCTTTTTTTTAGAATTAAATTTTTAGGCAAAATAAAATCCGTATGTGTCCGATTTATGCATCTATAGTGCATTTTAAAGTGTTATCAATGCACTAATAGAGTAAAATGGAACCAATTTTATTGAGGAAATGGGGATAGTTTGAGTATTCGTGATCTTAATGAATTTGAGTATGATAGTTGTCAATTTTTTGGGTATACATTTAAATTTAAGAAAAGAGATAATTATTTCATTGTAGTCAGGACCAAATAAAATTTTAAGTACAATTTTAACAATAGAGCACTATACAGTCGAACAACGTGAATTTGTGATTACCTTGGTGTAAGCAATCGTCCCTCAGAAGTAACCCAATGCAAAGTAATATATTAATTCGAAACTACTGGATCTGTGCAATATAATAAAACAAAAATACGGGAATGTTTAGCTTGTTCGATTGGAAAATTCAAGTTGTTCGTAAAAGTGTGGCTAAAAATTCACAAATGTCTGTAGAAAGGCGTTCACAACATTTTCATTAGCAAAACTTCAACAAGGCGAATTTTGAAACTCATACAAGAGCTAAAGATAGTCGATCATGGACAACGCTGTACTTTTACAAGTGAATTCTAGAGAAGAAAACAGAGGATAACAATTTTTGATGAACTTTATTTCTACTTGAATGGTTATGTAAATAAAATCATTACAAAAAATCCACTAATCCATGTGTCACAGTTTGGCACGGTTTTTGCGTTTGGGATCATTAAACCAATTTTTTTTTTTGTGAAAATGAAGACGAACAAGCTGTTACAGCACACAGAGAGTGATACCGAACGATGAATAATGGTTTTTATGGAATGAGATAATGGACAAGAATTTGGAGAAATATGTGATTGCAGCAAGATGTCCTACAACACGAAATTCATTAAACTTACTGCATACACGGTTTGAAGGGAGGATTATCTTAAGAAATAGGGACCAGCCAATTGGCCAGCAAGATCATCCGATTTGACGCCACTGGATTATTTTATGTGGCGTTATATAAAAAGCAAAACTTACGAATAATTCGTGACATAACTGCAGAAATGTGCTTAGAAGTAATGGCGTATTTGAACAAAAGAATTGTTTATTGTGTATGTTATGGTTTGATGATGCTCTAGTCAGGCGAAACATGTAACCTGTGTCGTTTTATTAAATGTTTCTGTGATGCTGTAGATTTTGTGTTTTTGCCTTTTATAAAACGTATGACTAACATCTTTGGGAAAATTGATGAATTTTTCGAGAAAATAATTGTGTGTTGCCGGTTTGTATATTCGAAGTCTAGTGATTACCACTTAGTCCCTTTTTGTGAGGTTAAATATTTTATTTGCTCCAAAGAATCTGTCTTTAATCCTGTATAGGAGATTTCAGTCAAGTTGAATTAGATTTTTAATAATATTTCATCTTTTACATAAAAATTTATATGTATAGATTTCAATTAATTATTCTTTAACTAATAAATCAGCTTTGATTCCTTTTATTCCAACGTGGCTAAGAATCCAGATGAAAGTAGGCTAAGCAGGTACAATGCATTCTAGTGCACTCTAAAGTCGGTGAATATTAACAAAATTGTATTTTTTAAAGATAAAAGATATTCAAGCAGTTCCACTGTAAGGATCTCTGTCGATATTGTAATGGTAATTCTCAAAATAAGTGCTCTAATAAGATGATCCCACTTTGTTTTCCTTTTTAGACCCATTAGTGAATACTATTTGGTAAGGTTTAAATGTAATTGTGCTTTTTACTCTGTTAATATTAAATATTACATTTTTAGGAAAAAGCACATAATTAATCATAATTATAGTGTACTTCAAAGTGTTCTCTAGGCACTAATAGAACCTACAGTAAAATCAAACCAATTTTTATTGAGCAAAGGTTCATTGAGATGGTTTCAATATTCGTGACCCTGATCAAATTGAATAATTATTTTGCTTTTGTTGGATATAAGAAAAAAAACTAATTCAGACGATCAATTATATATTCTGTCCACGTTTCGATCATCCTCAGGACATGACAATGTAGATCATCCTCGTTGATAAGAATTTATAGGTTTTTCCGTCCTCTAGTTTTTTTTTAAAGAATATTTAACTGGTTGTCTGAAGTAGATTTTTTACTTATACGAGAAATAAGAAATAATTCTCATTTGTATTAATGTTTATTAAAAATGCTTTTTCTTTCTTTTTAGATCTGGCCTTAATTATAATTAATAAATTACCTTCAGGACATTTAGTGTCGTCAGCACACTCATCCGTGTCCGTACAATAAGTTCCAGTTGAATCAAGTTTGAACCTCCTGGGGCAGATGCACTTGAAACTGCCCAGAGTATTGACGCATCTGCCGGGTTTCGGACAATAGCCGGCTTTCTCGCACTCGTTTATGTCTATAAAGGAAATTACAGTCAAACAACCATGTATATGTTATCCTATACGGAATATCGGAGCTAAAGTATGTCGTTACGCTCCAAAAGGATTATATTTGCGGTTGAAGTACATACGTGAAATTATATTATCCCTAAAGTTTGAATATAGTCAAGTGTCAAGATATTCGCTAGCACGCTATCTGGTTAAAATCCAATTTAAGTTACATATATATAATAATAGAGCAGGAGTGACAATACATGAGTTGGCTCGTCACATCCATTTAAGTATGGGGAAAAAGTTTTATTAGGCGATATTCAACGTGCCGGTACCGAAATTTAACGGTGTACGTTGAAATTCAAGAAACGTACGTATGTTTCCACGGAAATTCATTTGACAAGACTTCACCTCGACACACATACATCTCCTTCATGGAGGAAAAGTTAAAACGCTCGGGGCAACATGGTCTCGCCGGGATATTACTGGCTCGGTCGTATATTTTAGCTTAAACTTTCCAGTTTGCAGTAGACTGAAATAAATTCGTTCTAGTCTATTCTATATTAGAACTGTTTTCTTTTTGTTTCAAAAATCTACATAAATTATTTAAATCTGATCATGTATCCTAGATAGCATAAGTAAATTGCATGCATAATATCTAAGGTCACCATAAAAGATGCCAGCAATATTATTTTTTATCTTCTAGGCATATAGGCATATCTCTTGATAAGATTAATAACAATTGGAAAAATGATGTATATAATAATAGTCATAGAGTTTAGAAAATTTACTACATTTTTGTTAAGAAGTGAGTAGATTAAGTGCAAAATTATAAGAGATAATGTCTAACAAAATATAGTTGGCAAATTCCACCGATATTGAGGACTGCCAATATCGGTGGAAATTTCTGAAAGATGCCATAAAGTGCCTTAAAGAAATAAAAAAATTACCTACGATAATACTTCTAAAAGACATTTTATTTGAATAAAAAATCATTTTCTTCTTGCTTAGGTTTCCAAATAAAAAAAAAAATTTAGGAAAATAATTTTCATTTTATTCCAGACATTGTGGTATTTTTTGTGCGTCTGGAAGGAATTTAAGGAGATTTTTCACGTATTTGGTTAGCATAATTTTTACATTTTTCCAGTATTTAAAATCATTTTTCTTTAGTCCCTGGAAGAAACACAAAATTACATTAAATACCTTAAAGGAATAATAGAATAACGTTAAGTTTCTAGAAGATAAAAACAAAGTTCTCTAAAATGGCAGGATCGGAACCTAGGAGTAAGAATAATTTATTGTGAAAAAGTAAAAAGGTCCCATTTGAGAAAAATAGTGATTCAAGTCGATCTTTTTACAAGTAAATGCCGATACTGTCAATAACATCATGTTACTGTTAACATAAATCTATACCTCAGATATAATTAAATCATTAAAGTACTGTAAACTGAGAACTTTTGCCGGTGATACCCAGGTTTATCTCCACTTCAATCATCAGGATTATTTGCATGCATCTTCTTTAATAAACCATGACCTGAATTTACTTAACCAGCTTTCTTCTTGTCATAATCTAAAACTTAAATCTTTGGACCTAATAAAGATTTTCTTAAAAATAATTTAAATATCTTATTAAATGACTTTTCTCTTCCCAAGATGGATCGTGCAAAAAATTTAGGCATTGTCCTGGATACTGAGTTGAGGTTTCGTGAATATGTTAAATTGTTAATTCAGAAGTCATTTTTATCGTTGAAAATTTTATATAATAGTCGTCAGGTTCTTAGTTCATTTGAGGAAAATGCTTCGTGAGTCTCTGGTCCTGTCCAACTACTGTGATTTTATTTATGGTCCTTGCTTAGGCATTGCAAATAAAAATCGTATTCAAAGAGTTCAAAATGCTTGCTCACGGCTAATATTTGGATTACGAAAATACGATCACATTTCACACACATTTAAAGAGCTTAACTGGTTGAGGACGGACAGGCGCAGAGAGTTACACTTTATTTAAAGTTTTATTTCCCTCCACTTTAAGGAATAAATTTGTTCCTCGTTTAAACGTTCACACAAGAGTGACACTTCCTCGTCATTCGACTGCAATATTTCAACGTTCTTTTACGTACAATGCCATTAAACTCTACAATAACCTACCAACTGAATTGTCAACTTTAGATCAGAAGTCATTTAAATCAAAGTTTAAGAAATATCTTTTACATTTAACCTTCAACTCGTAATTTAGGCCTTTAATTATTTATTTTATTTTTGGCAATTTTTTTTATTTAGCTATTTAATATTTATTTAAATTCTATATATCTTTATTTGGGTATTTAATGAATTTAATAGAGGTAATCTTTATATTGCAGCTTAAGTTCATGACCGTTGAGTAGAGTTCAGTAGAGTAGCTGTCTTAGCTAGATTGCGCCCTGCTTCTTGGGTACTTAATTATAGAATGTTATTAATGTTAACCACATCTGTAAATTTTGAGTAAAAGACATTTATTATTATTATTATTATTATAGATTTTTGCCTTGCGGCAATCACACTCCCGTTTTACGGGGAACATTCACTTATCCCAGATATCAAAAGGATTAAGCTCTGAGGGGACCCTTTCCAGGTTGTCGGGCCCTGGATGGTGTTCGGTCTTCTGTACCCATGAACTTTCTGACGACCCGTGCTGTCCCCAGTAGCACCGCTTTTTGCATGTTTTTGTAGTGGTGCTCACTTAGTCCCAGTTGTTTGAGGTTCTCTACAAGGGATTTTGGTATAAGTCCAGTTGACGAGATTATTATCGGAATTGTTTGAACATGCTCCGTCTGATTTGCCCTTCAAGATCTCGATATTTGATGATCTTTTCGTTGTATTTTCCTTGGAGGTTATTGTTATTAGGTATAGCAACGTCAATCAGCGTGGTTCTCCTTAGTCGCTTATCCACCAGGATAAGATCTGGTCTATTGTTGACAGTTCTTTGGTAATTGAGAACAGTTCGGTCCCAGTACAATTTATACTCACCATTTTCAAGAACTGGCTCTGGAGTATAATTGTAATATGGAACTTTGTCCATCCTCAAGAGGTTCAGTTTAACTGCAAGTTCTTGGTGCAGTATTTTTCCCACGCAGTCATGACGTGCCTTATACTCAGTTTGAGCAAACGTTTGACATCCTCCCGTTATGTGTTGGATGGATTCTGTCACTCATATCGACATTTGTCACTCTGTACTGAAGAATCCGAGATAACGCACTTCAAGTAGTTTCTAGTTGGAATAACTTGGTCTTGTATGGCCTTCCGTTTCGGGAAACAGTTGTCCTGAAGTTAACCAGTAGTTCGACGCGTTGGTATCGACATGTCCCTGGCTAACCTCGTTAACGTGTCTCCCGTGCAGTGGTTTTTGTGCCCATGATCGATGTTTTTCTTCATCAGTGACGTGGTGACTTTCGATTTCGCGATTCTTCAGTTTCAGAGGTGTAGAGTCATCGACCTCGCATATAGCACGGTGCAGAGCGGACGATCTAGCCTTTTCATGAAAGAAATCTCTCAGAACTGAAATTTGTCGGTCTAACTGTTTGCCAATGTCTGCCAATCCTCTACCTCCCTGATGTCTTAGTAGCGTAGTTCTTTCTGTGGCACTTCGAGGGTGGTGTTTTTGAGCCTTAGTCAATAATGTTCGTGCCTTCCGTTGCAAGTTCTGGATGTCCGTCTTGCTCCATCCCACAATTCCAAAGGAATATGTTAGTGCTGTACAGGCATACGTATTCAACGCCTTAAATAGATTCTTACTGTTGAGGCTCGTTTTCACTATGTGCTTTACTCTTGTTGTAAACTCAGCAGTGAGTTTATCTTTCATTGTTCGGTGGTCTATTTGCGCTGCTTGCACTTATTATTATTATTATTATTATTATTATTATTATAAACGTAGAATAATAAAAACTTTCCGTAAAAATGCTTTTTATTAGATAAATATCTTTATTCTAATGAAGTACCTTAAAAAAACGCATAAAGAGTTCATAAAAGGTAATATTGTTAATAATTTAAAGCATAACTTATTATTAATAAATATTTTCCATGTAAATATTTTTTGACGACGTCATTGGTAAAGATTCCTTGTGTCGGTGGAATCAACAATGCGATCAAGCGCCCTTGTTATGCTGTTGCCTTTTTCTTTAATATAGGGACGTTATCTACATTCATTTAACTTTGAATGTTGACTTCTTTACAGGATATCTTATCATATTTTATTAGAGAGGAAGTGTGTTTTTTTACCATTTCTACATAATCATTTGGCATCATTACATTAGAGATATTGCAAGCAAACAATCTTCCCATGGCAATGTAAATTCTAGCCTTTCAATGTTCTAAGGGTATTCACGTGAGTCCAAAAATCTCATCTATCAAGACCGTAGCTATCATAGCATTTACGGATTTAAAGAAATTGTTAATAATGGTATAGGAAGGAATTAAAACTGAACGGTTCACCAAACAAACAAATATAAGAAAAATCGAAGCGATATTTCATTATTAATTACATTGGTGTCCGGCAAATAACGGTAAATATTAGCCAGTTAGTTTTCGCACGGGGGTAATCCCGAAGGATTCCAACAAATCCTCTTCTAAGATATAGCGTAGTGTATTTGGAAGTAATCCAGAGGGAAACACGCGGCAGCCACGTTTTGCGTTTTGGCTTTCCGAATGGACGGTGATGTATGGCTGAGTGGAAACTTTTGTCAGGTGAATTGGCGCCTTTGGGCCCGCAGGTAGCGCTCCTATTTTAAGCTCAATGCACTTTTGATTCTCGAACTTTTTTGATTGATGATTTTTACCGCAAAACTTTTTAGTTAATGCCAAGTAAAGTAAAGTACCTTCTTCTTAACTCATTTAACAATAAATTAACTCACCCTCGCATTTATCGCCAACCTGTGAATATCCCTTATCGCACGAACACTTGTAGCTACCCTCGGTGTTAATACAGTTCTGCTGACATAAGTTCTGACCAGTGGCGCACTCATCTAAATCCCTGCAAGTCACCCCGTCGGCGTTCAGCAAATAACCGGCGGGACAGCTACAGCTGAAGCTGCCTTCGGTGTTTTGACATGTAAACTGGCAAGGCGATTTTTCACATTCGTTTATATCTAACAAAGAAATAATATTTAATTAGTTTTTTTTTTAGATTAATTAGATTTGCAGTTGAGCCTTTCGTAAATACAAATAGCATTTTATCTAAAAAGTAATCGGCTTTAGACAAGGCTTTAGATATAGTTAGGACTGCATTGGCTGAGGTAACAGGCACGATTATTCAATCTTTGGATAGAAATAGAGCATCGGTTCTTGTTAGATTATTTCAAAGCTTTTGACACTTTAGATCATAAGATGCTGATCTAGTAAGGTCATATTTAACTAATAGGGTATAAAAGGTTAATATCTTGGGTCCCTTTTATATTCCATCTTTAGTTTTAACGTGTACAAGTGTCCGTATTGTAATTACCACATGGATGCGGATGATACCCAATTAATTTTTAATTTTGATGGTTCTAAAATACAAGAATTCGACATAAATATAAACAGTGATATTAGGAGACTGTTGAGATCTTTGCCAGTGATAGTTATCGGTCAAACATATTGAATAATTTAAATTTAAAAATTGGCAACGAAAAAATAATATTTATACAACAATCAAGGAATTTGGATAATCTAATAGATCATAAATTACGCCTTAGCACAATATACGGTCCATAATTCGATAATGTAACTAAAAGGTTTCACAAAACTCTTGTCTAAGATTTATACATATATGGCATCCGTAGACGCACCACTATTTCACATAATGTTAAGTGGCTTAATATAAAAAGATGCAGAGAATTACATTTCATTTTACTACAGAATCTTAAAAAATCGTTCCACTACATATCTGTTTGATAAAATAAAATACAGTAAACATTAGACATAAATATCTTGTTCATATTCCAAAGCATAGTAAAGAAATTTTTAAATGTTCGCTTTCTTATAATGCAAATACAAACCTTTGGATTTAGTTCTATCTGTAGGATTATTTAAGAGTATAATCTAAAAAAAAATATCTATATTTAATACCCAATATGTCAGTACAGTGCCTCTCTTCTTGTTCTCTTTGACTTTCCCCTTTTTCTTTTCTTTTCCCTCTATCACCTTCTTTCTCTTACTTTTATATTTATAACTTCTTCTTATAATGAATTTAGATTTATCTTTAAATTTTGTGGCCTCAATAGCCCCTAACTTTCTTAGGATGCTGAAGAAATGATCCTTTAATCCACATATTTTTCACACTGTACAGCTTATTATAAATAAATCGCTTATGAAAAAATGTCCTCATTCAAATCCTCCATTAGTTTAATCTATCGGTCCTAAATATTTTTAAATATATATCGTAGAAATTAAATGTTACCTCGTATTGCTTAGGTTTGACAAATTTTAATTTATTTTTCCGAACGACATGGAAAATAAGTTTATCTTGGAAGTTTAACATATTTAAAAGATAATTTACATTTATGGTATAGTAAAGGGAATTTTTGGAAGAACATTCCAAAAGTTTAAAGATTATTAGTAGATTACTGAAGGGAAAACTATATCTAGAGCTTTCCAGTCTACTAATTAAATTTAATAAAAATGATAGAGTAATATTCAGGAAGATCAAACAGTATGCACATATGGTCAATAAGATTTAAAAAGCCAGCAATTGTAGACCACCAACATAGTAAGGAACAGCTGTAAAGATCTTTTGCAGTCACAATTTTATTTTACTAGAACAATATTTTTTTTAGTTAAAATTTTCTGCGTTGCTAATTACATGACAGTAACTAGTAGGAAATTTTCTTGAAAAACATCAATGGTTAATAAAACTTAACAACTTTAGCAATTGCAGAACAGCATCACAATTTGGGACAATAGATTCTTCTTAATACAAGAATTTTCCAAGAGATCAAAACTTGTGCTGAGGTCACTTTTTTTCTAAAGTTTTTATTTAATCACAGGATTGTTAGTACAGGTATCTAGAAAGGCTGTAGTGGATCAAAGAATATTAACAAACAAGCAACAAACAGATTATCTAATTTCATTTTATTGAAGGAGTATTTGTGGCCAAACTCGTTCTCGAAAAGGACTTGAGCAAAGGTATCTTAATTTTTTTTGCAGCTATGCGTTTACCATAGATCAAATATTGTTTTTTTTTTGCCACAAAAGTGCAAATACGAGCAAATGAAAAATTAAAGAACATCAATAAAATAGAGTCAAGTTTACCACTTTCCAAACTCTCCAAGCTTCTAGTTAGTTCTGGACCCCCTATGACTCTCTTCTGGATGAAATCAATGGCAATGAATGAATAAATGAATCGCTTTTATTTCGCTCTCCTAAGATCTATATCATGGACGCAGTTTAAAAATAAGAAAAGAATTATTATAAAATGAGCATATTCATCCGTGATTAGATTAACTGCACTAGAAAAACACATTTTTTGAATTATACCGAGGATATTAAAGAACTGAGACAAGGATATGTCCGAAAAGTCGAGATTTTGGCTCTTCTAAGATATATACGATGGACGCAATTTAAAAATAAGAAAATAATTATTATAAAATAACTGTATTCATTCGTGATTAGATAAACCACAATAGAAAAATGTATGGCACTACATGTTCACTGAAGTTATCTGGTTGGGCAACCTGAAGGAAGCCACCAATGTACTGTCATCAGAACAGCTATAAATTGTGTTTAAAGTATTATCAAGAAACACCTCTACGAAGTGTGTCCATCAACGACAATGACAAAGAGTTGGTGACATACTATAAAAATATAATTTGTTTATAATGTTTTCATGGCAGACCATCTCAAATGTTTTTAAAGTATCCAGAGCTTTTACATGAAATTCGTATTACTCAATAGCTTTAGTCCAAACACGCGTGGCAGATCAGTGTTTTCGAAAATCATATTGAGGCTCAATAGTATTAATTTCCATGACTTCAGATCAAAAATTTACTTGGATATAGGGTTCTTCTTACCAATGCAATTAAGTCCAGAACCATCAGACCTGTAGCCCTTATTACAAACGCATCTGTACGATCCCAAGGTGTTAATGCATCTACCATTCTTGCAAAGGTCCGGAACTGTTTCGCACTCATTTATATCTAAAAAAATATGCCATTGCACGTATTAGTCAAACTTAAGAACGGCAGCTGGCTTTCTTTGAATTAATCTCCCAATAGAAAGTTGTAATGTAAAAATAGTTCTACCTTCTCCAGTGATTAAAAATCCACTATCCAAACACAACTCAGTATACTGAGCAGAATATTTCTCTGGACAAGTTTCGCACGTAGGCCCCCAAGCTTCACCCATGGAACAACAACAATCAGCTCTGGTAGATTTGAAGGCGTGTTCAAACCGAGTGGTACACTGTTGGTTTCTATAGCAATAACCTGCTCTATGATCTGAAATATTAGTGAATTTAATATTCTTGTACATTCCGTGCTAACAAAACATACCAATACACCTCTTTCCATCCTCACTATGATCAAATCCTTCGTAGCAATCACACCTGAAGGACCCTTGCAAATTAATACAACGTCCGTTGTCGCACAGGTCCGGATTTTCATGACATTCGTCAATATCCCTGCATTCATCGCCATATCCGACTTGTGTGAACCCTTCTGGGCATATGCACATGAACGACCCGACCAGGTTTTTGCACATGAAACGACAGTTGTTTGCTGGAGTAGCACATTCATCCACGTCTACGTAATTCTTTTGTCAATATTAATTTTTTTATACATTTAAGGAGTTTTACCTTGACAATGTCTTCCGTCCGGAGCCAAAGAATATCCGTAGGGGCAAATACATCTGAAAGATCCGGGTACGTTGTGGCATCTAAAGGCGCATTGGTTGCCTAGTTCGAGGCATTCGTTTATATCTTCGCATACCTAAGAAATGTAATGTGGTTCATAGTTGATTAAGTTTAGTTGACTAAGAATCATTGACAAGCATAATACGATGTCTTTGGGCTCAACTATGTAAGATAAACATCTCAAGGTAATTCAATGCGTGACTGTAAAGTGAAAAGCGGTAAAAACTGTAAAAAATTTAATTCTAATTCATTTGTCTCAACCATCCATTAATCAAATATGCATAATTATAAATACATGTTTTTGCAATTAAAATATCGAATTAATTGGATTTTACAAATATTTTAATGCAACAAAAATAATTTGCTACAGTATTATATGATGTTTCGTATTTCTAAATTGATTGGGTCACATTTATATGAAATTTCAGAGAAAAACATTGACTATCAATGATACCAGAACTCAATTATAATTAAACAATTTAATTAATATTAGTTTCACGAAATCGTTACTTTATTTCAAAATATATTTTAATTATTTGAAAATTAAAGCATTTATTGATTTCAAAGGAAATAATATTAACATGATTAAAATGTATAGAATAAAAAAAAAACTACTGCCGCTACAGAAATAAATAAAAATTATTATATAAATCTTTTTCCTCAAGTAGAGCAGACATGCATATGTATCGTTACTACATACGATGTTGTTAAAGAAATATCCCAAATGGGGCCATCAAATAATATGAAAGCAAGGCACAGTAGGAGAGTGGTCTCGAAAGCAGCCCAGAAACTCGTGACTGAAAATAATGAAGCCACTTGAAATTCGGGGGAGGGGGTTGGATTTGAAGAGGGTAAACCGAAACGGTAAGCCAGTGGGGGTCTTAGAATTTTTATTTCTGCTGTTACATTTAGGTAATTTTTAGGGTAAACATTTTTTACCTGCATGGGTCCCGGTGCAAATCCGTCATTACAACTGCACTCGAATCCACCCACCAAGTTGGAGCAAGTACCATTTCCACACACGTTCGGATTCATGAAGCATTCATTCTCGTCGACGCATTTCTTTCCCGTTTCGTCTAAAGTGTAACCGTTTGCGCAGTCGCAGCGGAAGGACCCGTCGGTGTTGACGCATTCGCCTCCTTCACATACGTTCGGCATTAGTTCGCATTCGTTGAGGTCGCTACCCGAATCCATACGACCTGGACCTTCGGGACACATTTTTAAGAAATCCGCTAAAAAGATAAAAAAAATTAATACATTTATTTTATTAATCTTAAGATCAACCATAAACTAGTAAAACAAATATGGTAGAATCTTTAAGGTCGCGTTGTAATTGAGAAAGAAGAACATCTAGAGTTATGTTTTGCACAAAAAACTGAACAGTTAAATTATTTATAATTTATATTCCAGGAGTTATTGTAAGAGAGCAAATGCATTACGATTAATTTACAGACAATATGATACTATATATATTCTTCAAAGTGATTAGGAAACTGAGTATACGATTTTAATAGTCAAATTGAACATTTGATTTCTTATACTTAAGGGCTTTTCTTTATTTTTGAATATAATAAGCAAAAAATTACTTACATGAACCTTCCAGTGGACACCTTTCACAATATTTTCCCCACGCAGCCCCTTTGGAGCAACAACACTCTTTCGCTGTTATTTGCATCCCTCTTGGTTCCGAACATTGTCCTCTTACGAACGAATCATAACACTGATCTTGTCTAAAAGACATTTATAACTTATTTATAGATATTTTTAAGGGTTGTTTACTGACCTAACGTCCACGCATTTCATTGAGCTCTGTTCTAGAATATACCCCTCAGGACACGTGCAGAATGCACCACCATCAGTGTTAACACACTGGCCATTTTCACATATTGAGGGGTTTATTGCGCATTCATCCATATCCTCACATAGTCCGGTGTTGCTGTCTAATTCATATCCTTCTGGACAGGTGCAGATAAAGGAACCCATTACGTTTGTGCATTTGCCTGGAGGAGGACATGTTCCAGGAACCTGGAAAATTCACAAGAACGATGTCTAAATGAAATGATAGTCCTATGGTTGGAACCTTACCAAAACTCTTTATTTTTTATTCAAGTGTTTCGCTAAACATATTAGCATACAATTTGAACACTTTCAATGCAAATAACTTTCAAAAGTCACTCCTTAAACAAAAATAATAATCCGTCATAACAAATAAATCCGTTGCCAAAGATAATTAAGTACTCTAGGCTGAACTGTTTTTTCTTGTTTGCTACTTATCAATATCCAATTTAAGTCAAGTGTGTTAAATTATACTTCACAGTCAAAAGTACAGGAAAATTACATATTACTAAAAAATATTTGCTTTAGACAAATGCACGTTTTTTCAAATGATTCTGTAAATAAACACAATTGTAGATACTGGAGTGAAATCCGCATATTTTCAGGGAAGGACATACACAGTGCCCAGAAAAAATCAATGTGTCGAGCTTCTTAATGGTAACCTTAATAGCAAAACTTGGAAATGTAGGAAACTACCATTCAACCCAAAATCGTTAAAGAAAAATAATCGAACTCAAAGTCACTTGGATATTCATGGAGGTAGGAACCTAGACGAACATTCATTACATTTTCAACAAGATGGAGCGCCACCACACTATGTTCTTCCTGTGAAGCAATTTTTACTTGGTACATCAGTGGATTGGGAGAATAGGTCCAATGGAATAGCCCGTGAGATAACCAGATCTAACACCCTTTGACTTTTTTCTCTGGGGTCACTTAAAAACTGTTGTATGTAAAACGCAACCAGACCCACTTCGGCAACGGAATATTATAGAATGTGCATCTATTCCAAGAGAATTGTTTCAAAATGTGAATTTGAAAATAGATTATACTATTGTTCAGCCTGCATTTTAGCATGTTTTTAGGTTGCAGTTCCCCTTACCGCTTTAGTTTAGTTTTCATCTTCTCCCGAAAATGCTTGTTAAGGGTTAAAGTAAAGAGTTTTGATTAGGAGTAAAACTATCTGGTGATTTAAATGAAATGAACAATGAATGTCCCTAAATGAACATGGTTAGGTTTGGTACCGACCTCATGACATTCATCAATATCCCTGCAATTATGTCCATCTACAGACAAAGTATATCCAGATGCGCATTCGCAGCTAAACGATCCGAGATTATTACGGCACCTGCCGTTTCTGCATAAAAATGGCATCATGTGGCACTCGTCGATGTCCACGCAGTCGTTGTTCTGACTCAGCTTAAATCCGGCGTTGCAGTGGCACTTGTAGGTGCCCAACGTGTTTATGCAGCTGCCGTTGTTGCATATGTTCGGATGTCGCACACATTCGTCTAGAAAAGGTTTTTTTTAATATTTGAGAATTTATATATAAGGGATGTTTCTTGGATAACTCAAAGGCATACAAATATTCTTTAGTAGTGACATTTATTACCTCCAACAGTGGCAATTTTTTTTTTTTCTACCAGGAATTTGATTCAGTTTTGCGGTTTCAAAACTTTTGATATCTTCCAGGCATTTTTTCTCGAAAAAAATTACCAATTTATATTAACATGATAGAACTTACCAATATCAACACAGGTGTCCCTAGAAGAAGTCAATCTATAACCAGTTGCGCAAATGCATTGAAAACTACCCTGGAGATTCTTGCATTCACCACTCTGACATACGTGGGGTTTCTCTACGCATTCATTAACGTCAACGCAATCTGTTAAATAAAAATGAATTTGACCAAAGTTCGTTGCGATGCGAAAATCTTTACCTAAAAATGATGCCCCGTGCTTATATCCCTCGGGACACTGACATTCAAAACTTCCAGGCAAATTGATACATTGAGCATTTCCAGAGCATGGATTTTTATTACATTCATTGTCGTCGATGCACTGATGCGACTCCGTGTCGTAAATGTAACCGCGGTTGCACATACACTCGAAACTTCCTATTAAATAAATCAACCGGTTCAGAAACCTGACATTTATTTTAATAAACAAAAAATATTTATTGTTTTTTATGAAATATGCGCTTTAAATTATTAAATTTAACCCAACGTAAAAACATTACTCACTGAACCGAATTGGGAGTATTTTTTTTTAATAAAAGCTCATCAATTTATAACGAAAAATAAAGTAAAATTTATTTTATGTCAAAACCCATTTTCATTATTACCTGGGGTGTTCATGCACTGTCCATGATTACACATATTCGGCATCAGCTCACATTCATTAATCTCTATCGATTTATTTGTCATTGGATTAACGACAAACCCGGGGGTTTTACCGCAAAGTGCCTTATGCTCATCTATAAAAAAAAAAACACCATTTTAACCCTAACATCACAAATAACAAAACCATTGAGGGGGTATTAGTAAAATTTGTTACGTTTTATACCTACTGGTGCCTTGAATGGGACAAGGTTCACATGGTTGCCCCCACGCTTGACCCATGGAACAGCAACACACTTTTTTCGTTTGGTTTTGTGTCATTGGGGTTGCACATTGCCATCGGCTATAGTTTAGATAGCAGATGTCTTTTCGCATGTCAACACATTCTCCTGGAGTGAAACAAAGAAAAATTAAATTTCCCTAAATATGTTTCATGAATATCTCTATTATAATTTTCATATCTATACGCCTGACAGATTTGTAATCATGCAAAAAAATCGTAGGCGATCTCGGTTCAGTTTGACTAACTATCGTTCTCTTTTTAATTTATATCTTGGGCATGCAAGACCATGTTTACCATCCCGGAATATGTAGCATGGCATTTTATTAATAAGAACCCAAGCAACACATCATTTATAATTAGCGTTCAATATATATTTGTTCAACGATTTTTTAGTAAATTTTTGGCACTGGTGCATTTATAAACCGTAAATGGTAAAAATATCTTTATTAAACTGTAGAGGATACGTATATCATGAATTATTATGTTTATAAAAGTGAGAAAATGTCGGTATTTAATTTAATAGCACTGTTTTTGTATTAAATATTTATTAATATATATATATATACAATTATATCAAATTTAAATAAACAAACTGTATTATTGGATTAAATATTAACGACGAAACCGGATGTTATTCATGCGTGTCATTAAGGAAAACAATGATTTTTTAATACAATTTCTTACTAGTAAGTTGTGTGGGGTGGGGTAAGGGTAAAGTTAATGAAAAACGGTATTTTGCAATAAATAATTGCCTGAGAAAAAAATGCTTTCTAAGAAATTTATAGGTGATAAAAAAATCTAGTTTTTCTCACATATATCTATATTACGTATATATCTATACTATTGACATATCTAGTTTTTAAACTCGATTACTAAGGCAATTATTTTATGCAATAAAAACGTTTTTCATCAACGCTACCCTTACACCTCCACCCACCCCTAACAGCTTAACAGTTAAAATTTGTTCTGGAAAATTTCTGTTTTTCAACATGATGCACATGGACCAGAGAAGTTCTTGTTTTATGTTATACAGTATTTGTTTCATACTATAAATGTTTTTCATTTTAATCAGTAGATAACCTCTTGAAAATAATCCTATAGAAACATTTTGACTCCTGTATATTAAAAATTAACAAAAATCTAGACTAGTCTAAAGTATTTCTTGAAAAAATGACTAAAATTCATTTACAAAGATAATAAAATTCTTAGTGCAGAAGTGCCTGTAAGAAATAAAATAATTTGTCTTTTATTTCCAAGTAACACATCATATATTATTATCGTTAAATATATATTTACTTAACGATTTTTCGGTAAATTTTTGGTTTTGGTATATTTAAAAATGGTATATGGCCAAGGTATATTTATTAAACTGTAGAATATGTGATAAAATGACCCCCATATCACATATATGCCACTGTGTAGAATACGATATGCTTTTTATACACGTGGTTTACTTTTCTTTTTAATAAAAAAATTTACGATAAACGTAAAGTTTGTTGGTAGAGTTCCTGAACACCTGGTATAATATAGCATAATTTAAGCTTAATTAGATAATTTCATTATGAATTCCATATTTATTCCATCTAATTAATTAACGATCTAAATAAAGGTTTTATACTGGTTTTTTATAACAAAATATTTAACCTTTTGTTGATGTGAGAATATTTGTTTATTAAACGCATTTTGTAAACGTTTTTAAATAATAAACAATATACTATACCTAAACGTTAAACTTTTTATGAAATAATATGACATGTAATAAATCTTCTTGTTAAACATGAATAAAACATAAACATAATATTAAATTAGTCAACGTATATCACGGGGACATTTTATTCGATATTTATAGTTGAAGTTTCACCAAAAAAAGTACACCCAGTGTAAGCCAAAAATAAACATTTATTTAACTACCGTGTGTTGCTTGGGCAGGATCTTAAATAATTATTGGCTATAACGTTACTATTTAAATAAATATTAATTTAAAAAAAGCATTTCTATAATCCCTTAAGAGCAATATAAAAGGAAAAAAAGACCAATATAAAACAAATCGTACTTCTTCCAGGCAGAGGCATGTATCCCTCGGGACACTGGCAATAATATTTGCCTGGTTCGTTAACACACTGTCCGATCGAACATATGAGTACGTTCTCAGCGCATTCGTTTATATCAACACACGTATACCCGGCTTCATCCAGTCGGAATCCCTCGTTGCAGGAACACATGAAACTCCCGAAGGTGTTGGTGCAATGCCCGTTCTCGCAGATGTTCTCGTGTTCCTCGCATTCGTTTATGTCTTCCAGGACCACCTTGAAATACATATTTTTAGATACACGTATCTCGATGCAATCAGAATGTTGTGATTTATTTATTAATCACTTGTATGGATTGATAAAGAAGTTTAGTCAGTATTATGCAAATTGAGGAGGAAAGGGAAATGTAAAACTAATGGCTATTTGTAAAAGAAATGCTATGCTTAGAAATCCGTCCTATATCACAAAAATCCTTACAGTAATATCATTGGGTTTATAACCAGGACCACCAGGACAAAGTTGTTGATACTCAACACTATTCGGATTAGGACAAAGTTCGCATTTTGGTCCCCATGCTCGACCCACTGAACAGCAACAAGAAGCTTTAGTGACATAATCGGCTGTAGGTTCCTCACATCTGCCTGGACTCTCCACTTGAAGGAAACACCTCGAAGTTCTACGGTCTGTAAAAGAAATATTAAAAAAAAAACTGTGAGATTAAACATGCCTTAACTCACCGATGCAAGCATTTCCTTCGGAGACTAGCTCATAATTTTCAGGACAAAGACATTTGAAGCTGCCCTCTAAATTGCTACATTCTCCATATAAACAAGACTGTGGACTCTCACATTCGTCGATGTCGGTGCAATTTCCTCCGGAGCCGTCTAATTTGTATCCCTCATGGCATTCACACCTGAACATTCCTAAAGTGTTCTCGCATGTACCGAATACGCAGAGGTTGTTGAACATTTCGCATTCGTCGATATCTAAAATATTTAAAAAAGTGATATCAATTATCTTAATAAGGTACATCTAAAGGCATGACAGCAGATTGATGAATAAAGTAAAAAAACATTTTAGGCCTCAAACTCCCCTAATAAATTTCCTTTATTCGACAGACTGTTCAAAATACCTTCCGCGAACGATGTGCCGTATATTTTCTCTCCCTTTTCTTTATTGTTTCGTCAAGAGATAATTAGGAAAATGACACTTTGTGATAGTTTTTAATGAAAGGACTTTTTTTCTTAATTTAATTGGGATAATAGACAATCGAGTCCAATTAAGTTGGGCGTCGAGTAGGAAAAGGATTAAAATTAAGATAGCTATTTCGAATAAATACCGGCAACGGAAAATCCGTTTTATAGTCGTAGGACAAACATATACAATGAACGTGGAAAGTGAAATAATTTAATTAGGTTGAAAGGGAAATAAAAACTAAATTGTGAACCTGTTTGTGAAAAAAAATATCTTTACGGAGTAATAAATCCTTTTATTAATTAAATTCATAAAGTTATACCTACTGTATCAAATAATATTGTATTTATTAGCGACCTCTATACTTCTAATAAAGCGTTAAATGTTAAAAGGCGTGTTAAATGTTAGTACCATTGCCTGAAACTCGTCGGATACTCGTAAAGGTTAGTTTGAGTTAACCCTAAAATTAAAACGGCACCATTAGTTATTTGTTATGAATCAAGGGTTGTACAATAATGAAGTCAAGCCACACGAGCCCTCTATGCACTTAACTTCGTTATCATACATCCAAAATAAACCCTTCAGTACTAACCTACACAAGATTGGTCATTTCCTTCACTAGGATGCATAAATCCCATCTCACATTCGCACCTAAACGATCCAGGATAATTTAGACATTGTCCGTTTTCGCATAAGCTCGGGTCGTTGGTGCATTCGTCGATGTCAACGCAAGAATACCCATCACCCTTGAAGCTAAATTAAATAAAAATTCAACTATCTGTCTTACTAAATACCATAGTACTCACCCTGAATCACATTCACACCGGAACGAACCATCATTATTAATACATTGGGCGTTTTGGTCGCAACCACCATTATTCGTGAGACACTCGTTAATATCCCGGCAATTTATGCCATTTCCGGTAAAACCATCCAGGCAACGGCATTGATATGATCCCTAAAGTGATTCCAAATGCACACCCTGTATATTAAATTAGGAAATCAACTTACAGCGTTATTGATACAATCGGCATTTTCGTCACAGTTATAAGTTCCCAAGTAGCACTCATCATCATCAGTGCACTGTGGACCACCGTCAGGTTTAACCGAGTACCCGTCTTCGCATCTGCATTGGAATGAACCCAATGTATTATGGCACTCCCCTGCACCGCAAATATTTGGGTTTTGTTTGCATTCGTCAATATCTAAAAAAAAATTAATTACGGCACTTTTTAATATAATCTAAGATTATAATACTAAACGCCATCTACTAACAAGAAGGCTAAAATATTTGTATTGATTTTTAATTATAACCTAGAGGAATCTAGAGGCTAATAATCTATATAAAAAAAACTATTGATAAAGATGTTACCCAAACAAGAAGTCCCAGATGGTCCAGCTAGCAACCCTTCAGTGCAATGGCAAATGTAACTGCCAACAGTATTGGTGCATTTGCCTCCGTTACATATCCTTGGGTTTTCTTTACATTCGTCAATGTCTGAGCAACTTTTGCCGTCCAAATTCAATTGATAACCAGTTCTGTAAAAAAAATAATTTTAACTAGAAATATAAGATATTTTCAAAGAAAAACTTAACCCGCAAGAGCAGTGGTAACTTCCAGGAGTGTTGACGCAGAGATCATCGCACGGTTCAAAATCGCACTCGTCAATATCTGAAAAAAAATTGTACATAGTATAGTACGCTCAATAAGGCAGGCAAAAATTTATCAATTAAAATTAAAATAAGGTTGACTTAATTTACCTTCACAGTGAGATTTTAATCCAGTTTGTTGATACCCTTCATTACAAATACACTGATAAGTTCCCATCATGTTTTCGCACACGCCATTCGAACAAATACCGCTGGTTCTGGAACACTCATCGATATCCTTACAAGATTCTTTGTCTGGAGCTAATTCGTGACCTGGAGGACACTCACATCTGTATGAACCATCTGTGTTAACACATTTACCACCTCTACATAAACCTTAAAGAATACTTATTAATTTTAATTTTTTTATATTTAATTTATCCCTCCTACCAGGAATTTCTTCACATTCATTGATATCCATACAAGTTTGCATTGGAGGCTGCGTCCTATAACCTTCATTACAGTCACAATAAAAGTCACCCGGTATATTTTTGCATATTCCGTTGCCACATATACTAGTGGTCGTGATGCTACATTCGTCAATGTCTGAAAAATAAGTAGATGAAATTTTATAATAATATTAATTAAATATAAATAGCAAGTTCATACCTATACATTGGATTTTATTATCATCATAGGCGTACCCTTTGTTGCATTTGCAATGGTAGCCTCCGATAGTGTTTTTGCACCTGCCGTTTCTGCACATGCCAGGGAACTCTGTGCATTCGTTAATGTCTTTTCTTTCCAAATAGCCCACACCTAAAACAGACAATTTGTTATTCCTCCAGACTTCAATAGCTAAATGCAAATACGCTTGAACTTGTATTGATTCATTATCGCAATATACTACTGATTTTGCGTTTTTGCATGACACATTACTCATGGCCTCTAGACATAAACATAACAATCTTGATAAGTCGTTGGTTACCGGGAAAATAAACCGATAAAAATAACGATTTATTGAATTATTTTCTTATAACTCATTAAACAGCAATACTGACATTCTTAATTACTAAAATAAAAATTATATTACATGTTTAGTGGAAATAAAAATATTACCCTTAGGACATAGTTCAACATAAGCGGCAGTTCCATTTCTGGGACAAGCTTCACATTTTGTCCCCCATGCTTTGCCAATAGACGAACAACAGCATAGGTCCTTATGAAACAGACCTTCAATAGCATTGTTGCATTTCCCATGAACATATTTTGTATAGCATTGCTCTTCTCGAAGATCCAAACACTGAGTCCCTAAACATTTAAAATAAGACATATTCGATCAATCGCATACAACGTAAACTTACTTGTGTCATCTAAAGTAAGCCCAGGTGGACAGGTACAAGTAAAACTTCCATCGGTATTGACACAAGTTCCTCCTCCCCTACATATATCAGGATTTAAGTCACATTCGTTAATGTCGCTGCAAGACTTTCCGTCTGCTTTTGTGTATCCTCGTGGGCACTCGCACTCGTTCCTAGTACAACGCTCGCAAGGCGAGCCCCATGCTACTCCAATGGAACAGCAGCATTCTGTGCGTTTGCTCAGTTGCGGTAAGTTGTTTTCGCACCTGCCGTGGTTCAGTTTGGTCCAGCAGGAACCTTTTCTGTTGTCTAAAATTCTTATATTATTTATATCACACAATATTGCTTATTTACTATACTGACCGATACAAATTCTTCCAGTATTATCTAGTACAGACCCAGGATCGCATTCGCATTTGTAGGATCCCAGGGTATTCACGCATTCCCCATTAAAACAGGCCTCAGGTCCCAATTCCTTGCATTCATCCACGTCTTCGCACATGATGTTTTGTGGATTTAACTGTGTGCCAGAGGGACATATGCATTGAAAACTTCCAGGAGTGTTTTTGCACTGGCCACCACCACACATCTGAAAATAAATAAAAGACGTATATTATCCAGATATTAAAAAAAAAAAAAATCTTACCACATCTTCCAATTCGCACTCGTTTATATCAGTGCATATTTTCCCAGTCTCATCAACTTCATACCCCGGATTACAAATGCACCGATAAGTCCCTATTAAATTTTCGCACGCGCCGTTTTGACAAATGTTCGGATTCTGCGCACATTCATTTATATCGTTTCCATCAAAAGTTGAACCTAAATACAAAAATTATAATACCAATTTTTTCCAAATGATGCCTTACCAGCCTTACCAGGACCATGTGGACAAAGCAATTCAAAATCGGTAGTGCCAGGCATGGGGCAGGGTTGACAAGTTTGCCCCCACGCCATTGGTTTGCCAGTTATAATGGTGCAACAACAGCAACTGGACTTTGTCACCGCAGTTGTAGAAGGATTGATGCATTGGCCATCCCTGTATTCCTATTGACATGTTCACTATAAAGCTTAGTAGGTTATTGCAGTTAATATAAATTACCTGATAACACAAATCTCTCCTGGTATCCAAGCAAGATCTCCCATCGGAACCCAAACTGAATCCAGAATGGCACTCGCATCGAAAACTGCCGGGGGTGTTAAAACAAGTGCCAAATTGACAAGGGTTGCTTATGCATTCGTCTATATCAAAACAGTGACGTCCATCGGAGCCTAATCTGTAGCCAGAATCACATACGCATCTGAACGAACCTTCCATATTTATGCATTTGCCATGGTCGCACATTCCTAAATAATTTAAAAATCATCTTCACTATCGCTGTGTATAAAAATCACTTTTACCAGTGGCAGCACATTCGTCCATATCACTGCAAAAGGTTCTGTCACTGGACTCCACAAATCCTGGAAGACACTGGCACGTGTATGATCCAGGAGCATTTTCGCATCTTCCATTCAAGCATATCCTTGGATTTTCATAACATTCGTCGATGTCTGCAAATCATCAAGCAAGGTTTTATTTAAAAATTTGTAACTCTCATGAATTACAATATTATTTTACTTACCAATACAAGCAAATCCAGTGGAACTGAGCTTGAATCCTGGCTTACATTGGCACTTAAAACTCCCATCCATGTTAATGCAAATACCGTTGGTGCACATGCCAATTTCCGCGCATTCATTGTGATCGGTGCACATAGTGCCATCTGGAGATACGTCAAAACCTGGGGGGCAAATACAGTTGAAACCTCCTGGAGTATTGATGCATCGTCCGTTCAAGCATTTTCCTTCGTTGCATTCGTTGATATCTGTATGAAAGAAAAGAAATTTCAACAAAAAATTTAGCGTAAAACAGAAATATAAATCAAAAAATAATTTATCACTAGCCTTCACACACTTGTGATTTTCCTTTCCGATATCCAGGGTCACAAATGCAGTCGTATCCTTCTGGTTGATCGACGCACTTTCCGTGTCCACAAATAGTGGGGCGTAACATGCATTCGTCCACCAAAGTAGTAAGCAACTTCGTTTTTTGCTCTGGACGTCTGCTGTCCCAACTGCTAAGATTCGACTCTTTCCCTCCATCGCCGAAGTGATAAATTTGAGTGGTGGAGCATAGTTTTCGATGGTCATCTAGCAAGAACTCGTTGTTATTTTATTGAGTGAGAATAGTAGTCTTTAAGGTAAAATTACCGCTTCCATAGTCAGGACAGGCATCACAGCTATCCCCCCATCCTTGACCGATGTGTTGTCCGCAGCAGCAGTCTTTCTTTGATAGTCTGTATAGTAATTCGTCTCTGCAGTAGCCTGATTGGGATCTGTGTGTGTAGCAGAGTCCTTGCCTTCCATCTATTATTAAGTTGACAAATTTTAGATTGGATCATGGGATGTGACATTTTATCACTTACCAATGCAATATTTTTTATCTTGACTCTGGATGAATCCAGGATTGCAAAGACAAAAGAATCCCCCAGGGGTGTTAACACACCCGCCATTTTCGCACACCCCTTCGTCTTCACATTCATTTCGATCGTCACAACGGTTAGTTTGTGGGTTCCGTGCTTGGCCTGCTGGACATTCACACGTGAACGACCCTACACTGTTCATACATTGTCCTCCCGAGCAGAGATGAGGAATGGCTTCGCACTCGTTGATGTCTAGAAGAAAATGAAATAAAATTAAGGATTCTTCGATTAATTAATTAAAACCTACCGACACACTCGCCCGTTTTCTGGTTTTTTAAAAATCCAGTATCACATTCGAGTTTTGAGGGGCAGTGTTCACACGGATGGCCCCATGCTTTCCCTACAGTAGCACAACAAAGAGTTTTTGTGCAAACAACTCCTTCCAATTGGTTGACGCATAATGGACCTCTTATCCCAGTGTAGCAAGGACCTGTCCTGTAATCTGAATGAAGTTTTATTAATAATAAAAGAAGAATTATTAAATGTTATAGGTTAATTGTTAGATTAAGAAAAGGCGAAACTTACACACCTACTTCACAATGGTTCCCAGCAAATCCGTAGAGGCAAGCACACCTATCCGGACCAATACATCTTCCACCGTTTTTACATGGTTCCTCACAAATTGCTGTTTTAATGTTGTGAATTAGCAGGATATATTATATAATTAATTAACTTACGTTCTGTGCAAAATTCTCCTGTATAGCCTGCTACACAGCTGCACTGTCCATCTACGCAAGTACCACCATTCATGCAGATCGCACGACACGGTCTTCCTTCTCCTAGAATTAATTTAATAAAAAATTATCAAGATGAAAAGGATGGTTGTTAAAACGTCACGTTTTTTTTTTAAATTACCTTGAAAATTTTGTTTATAATTTTGACAGCTTGCAGATCTTTGTCCTCCTTCGCACATACAGACATTTGGAGATACGCATTGTCCTGGGCTGCAGGTTCTTGCGCACATGGCTGTAATAGAAGAAAAACAAAAAAAAATTATTAATATTTGTAATTTTTTTTTAATGTATTTACTTACGTATGATGCATAGTCCTAAAGTAGCATGTCTCTGCCATCCTGGACAACAGTAGGATCTTCCTCTACTTCGGCATACATTCGGTCTGAAAAAATTACGAAATTAAAAAATCATGCCTAAAATTCAAGGCTGCGTATGTCAAGTAACATCTGTATAAATATAAGAAAATTAGTGACTATTTTTATGTATTTCTTTTTTAATATTGAATAAATTTGGAAAAATACTGAACTGAAGTTTTGAACATGGGTCGCCTGATTTCAAATTCTTGTACGCGTTGCAAAGCCCTTTTATCCTATAATTGATACATTTTACGCATGCCTATAGGAACAAAATTGCATAATAATAATAATATTATATATTAAATTGTAATTTTTTTTTTCATTTATTTATTTAACAAAAATTGAATTACAAAAAGGTAATGTGCAAAATGTTATATAAACTATGCAAAACATACACCTAGATGATTAATAGGTATCTTGTTTTATAATTTATATTTATTTTTTGTAAAGGTTCTGAAAAACAGTGATTTTTCAGAAGAATTTCTTACTGGTAAGTTGATTGGGGTGGGTGGGGGGTGTAAGGGTAGTTTTAGTGAAAAACCGTTTTTTTTTTGCTTATTGGCATTAAAAAAATTGGTAACATTTGTATCTATATTTGTTCACGTAAGGTACACATTTTCGACTAAAATGCGAAAACCCTGTTTTTCCTTTATAAGGTTTAGGTTTAAGGCTTTTGCAAACGTTTTTAAATAATAAACGTTCAACTTTTTATGAAATAATAATGGTATATTATTAACATATAAGAAACCTTCTTGTTAAACGTGAATAAAACATAAACATAATATTAAATTCCTCAGCGTATATCACGCGGACATTTTATCCGATATTTATAGTTGAACCAAAAATATATACCAGGTGTAAACCAAAAATAAACGTTTATTTAACTATCGTGTGTTGCTTGGGTAAATACTTTTTGTAGTTCTAATTTTAATTTATTAATTGTAATCTTGCTTGTAAAGAAAATTGTATGTTATACAATAAAGCATATTTTGACTTTGACTTTGATGATAACTACACCATTATTTTGATTAAAATTTCCCTCATTCTTAAAATATATTTTAAAACCATCAACAATAAAATCCTTTTAACGTCCCCAGTGTGAAATGAAGAGAAAGTGTCGCAGATTTAGGACTTCAAATAAAACTGATAATTTCAGAAGAAATGCCGACGTTTCGGTCTTTATTTATGCCGTCTTCAGACCTGGAAATGACACGTTACAATTTACAAATAAATAAGTAAATTAAAACACTAAATTGCAGTCTTATTTTCTTATGTTCACATCATATTTATATAAATTTTAATTTACAAAAAAAAGAAAATATTTTTTATGTAATGTTTTAATTTATTTATTTGTAAATTATAACGTATTATTGCCAGACCTGAACATGGCCCAAATAAAGGCCAAAACTTTGGCATTTTTTCTAAAATAAAATCATTTTCTTGCACTTTATCCTCCAAAATCAATTTCGATTTTTTTTTTAATATTTGGTCTCCAAAAGATGGACAGACCTTGTCGTTGGCATTAGGTCAATTGACAAGTAGGTATTTAAAATATTTTATGATACACCCTGTACATAGAAAAACCACATTTCTAAACGGCTCAAGCCCTGACTGGAAAATGAAAATGTTGACCCCCTCCTCTAGTTGTGTTTATTTCAAAATTGCATAATAACAATTTATCAGTTTGTTTCATTTTTTTTTTTAATATTAATATAAGAATTAACAAAAAATCATATTTTATCAGGCATCCTGTATATGTATAACTTATTTAATCAGATTCGTTTGCTTGTGTTACAACCACATAATAAATAACACGATAACGCACATAACACACCGAAAATAAATAAACATTTCGCACCAACCGGTATACATTATTATAAAATACCATATATAAACAAACGATATAAATGACTCACTTTATTAATATACATTGTTGAAATTCCATCGCTTAACACTAACAAAAACACCGCATAAAAAAAATCTTAGGTTATGTTATAATTCATTGTGGCGCATGTCAACATTAAAACCCGTTAAGAGCGATGACGTCACACTCACAAATAAGAAAGTTTCACAGGTTTTGGATGATTCACACATGAGTTGCGCAACCCTGGCTCAGAATTCACTAAGACCTTGAAATGGTTGTGGCAACCCTGTTTTCACGGCTACCATGATAATAATTTTTCTTTGGCATAATCAAATCAAACCGATTTAATTGTTTTAGTCGATTAAACAACGTCGCAAGGAAGGGGTTTGTTTTGATTTCTTTTTTAATTGCAAATAATTGTGTCGAGGTGAAATTCGAGCAATAACTTAAGGTTTTTGGTAAGTATTTATTAAATGAGCCCTTCATAAACACTCCGTATCATAGCAACAATATGACTAGCATTTATTAAGCGTTGACATTTTTTTAGGTTAGGTTTTTCATACTCCTTAGAAGTTGTTTGTGTTTTTCCAAAGAGAAGCTATTTTAAGAATGCCAGATATTTCCCTGGTAAGTTTAACATTATTTACATTTTATTTTACCTTTTGACCTTCAAATGTCGGACCCTACAGCCAAAACAGAAATATGGCAACGTCCCCTTATAAATGATTCTTGGGGGTGCTTATTAGTACATCCAGCTTTTTCGGATCAATAGAGGTCGATTGCATCGTGTGAGCCAAAAAAAGAGAAGTTTAGCATTGGAATATGCCAGCGGGTCATTTTGTTATTGGTTCTAAGTAACGAACATACAGTTGGAGCATGTGCAATAACGTCCACGTGTGTAAGTGTTTTATACATTTTATATGTATAAATTTAATTTTTTTATATTTATAAATTTCTTTCAATGGTTGAGTTTTTTTTTAGTTGATGCATGTGGTTTGATGGTTTGAAGGTGAATAGAGATCAGCGGAACACGTCCTTTCAGATTAATACAACCCAAGGTTGCGCATTTTAGATACAGTTTCAGGCATATAAATAACACAGAAAAATGGATGTAAATTTGTTAGTAAGTATGAGTTGGGTTCCAGTAATTTGGATTTTTTTCAGATACAATTGCCTTGACTTAAAAATCTTTTATTTTCAATATCAGTATCAAATTATTAACTCCAAAATAAACTTAGAGGATATCAAAGAGTAGCAGAGTATGGATCTCTATTTAGTTGAAGTGTCACTACGATTTACATTTAAAGAAAGTCAACGATAAAATGAAGATGAAGAAGCTAAATTTGAAATTATCGTTGGTTACTGCTCATCAATTAATTTATTTAACGAAATTATTAAAGCTCTTAATGAAGCAGCAAAGATGAAGTTGATCTCTTACCAAGAATAAAAATAGTGGACTAATGACATAAAACCCTTTGTGGGAAAGAAGAAAGATATGTACATTAAATGGCAAACAACCAAGGACGTTAACGATTTACAATGGTACAACAGCTTAAACAACAAAGTAAAAAAATAAGATGTGGAATAAAGTCTGTCATAATGCAGAGCATTTTTAAATAACGTTAGAAGTAACGAAGCTTGACTAACAGTTAAAATTGATAAAACAAATGGTAAAGAACGCAGTAGCTTAAATCTAATTTGCCTGGAAAATGGGTAGAGGTACTATGACTGATAGAAGGTCGAGTAGAATTACAAGATATTGATAAGGCAAAATATGATATTTCCTATTTATTAGAAACTGAAATAACACCAGAAGAAATTAGAAAGCTCTAGAACCAATAGAACTGATTCAAATGGTCCTGACAAACTATTTATACCTTTAATTTATTCTTGAGAAGTGTAGAGCTGTCCCTAGAATGAAAAAATTCATGCATCAGTAATCTATACAAGAACAAATGCGATAAGAAGGATTATACGAATTTGGGAAAGATAATTAAAAGTTGAATTCAAGATTGTTGGTAAGACGCAATAGTGTAAGATTGCGACAACCTGAAATATTGGCGTGCCATTAAAAGAAAAATTATTTTGCTCCTTACAGGCACTCCTGGAATAAAAATTCCAATATCTTGACTTTCACTCGAAGGATTTTAGTAATTTCTTAAAAAAAAAAGGTTAAATTAGTCTAGAGAGTCTCCCAAGAATCGATTAATGCAAAATGTTGATTACTAGAACGCAAGATATTGATACGTCATTACAGGCACTTTTCGTATAAGAATTTCAATATCTTAACTTCCAGTGTAGGGATTTTGATAATTTCAAAATAAAAAAAGACTGAAAGTATTTTGAAAGGCTTTAAAGAATCAATTATTACAAAATGTTGATTATTAGAACTTAACATATTGACATGCCATTAAGAGTTAAATTATTTTGTTTCTTACAGGCACTCCTGGAATAAGAATTCCCACAGCTTCACTTTCAGTAAACGAATTTTAGTAATTTCTTCAAAAAATACTAGAATAGTCTTCAGACTAGTCAATAAATCAATAATTTCCAAATTTGGACTACTAGAACCTTGAAATAAAGATTTCAATTCTTTGCTTTCAGTTTTTTGGAACATTATGTTTGGGAAGGCCATCCCATATATTATATGTAAAGTCCAAATTATTTTTTTTCATTTTGAGATAAATGCCCATCTCTCAAAAACTAAGATTCTTGAAACTTCGTATGACAATTCCTCATTTAAAATCATTAGATACCTATTTAAAAAAAAACACAGGAAAATGAGGATTTTTTTTAGAAAAGTAGTTTCTTGTCGAGACAGTACCCAATATCCGTGGAATATTCTATCTATGTCTCATTTGACAAAATATTTGGCAATATGCCTGAAATTTTACTCACAAATATGCGACATACTGTATATGCAAAAGGAATATGTTTAATAAATATGTGAAGAATATTTAACTTCCATATCTCTGAAATATTCCAGAAGCATAAGTTATATACAATAAATGAAATATGACCGATGTACTTAATGGCATAATGATGGAGTTATAGGAAGATATGAATAGTTCAATAAAGATTGAACAACTGGTGACATAAGAGATAAAGGTCCAAGGGAACCAAAGGACTTAGCCAAGACTGCTGCATTGCACTTACACTCTTTAAGATATATTTCGGCGCATTGCAATGGCTGGAATCCTATCTGTTTAATCGTACCTAAAGAGTTACAGTATCTGGATGTTTATCCGATTCCAGATCCCTTAAAACTGGAGTACCTCAGGGTTCAGTGTTAGGACCACTATTATTTTTGCTCTATATATAAATGATTTGGGTTCATTAAAACTGCAGGGCAAAGTGGTTCAGTTTGCTGATGATACCACCATTTTATGGAATCATAGAGATTCTGATAATGTTAGAGCCCAGGTTTTTAAGGATCTTAAGATTTTATCGGAGTGGTGTGCTGCAAACAGGCTTGTATTTAATGTGGGCAAAACCTTTATTATGGGTTTTAAGTGTGACGTTCGGGGTCTTATGTTTAGTGAAAACTCCCCCTTGCAAAACAAAGAAAGCTGTAAGTTCCTTGGTATTACCATTGATGGTCGCCTTCGCTTCGAAGATCATATCCTAAATCTTGCATCAAAATTATCCTCTGGATGCTTTGCAGTAGGAATGGCAGGGCATGAGCTGGGAGGGATAGTTGCACGTTCAGTGTACTTTTCCCTTATTGAGTCTCACCTTCGTTATGGCTTGCCTTTTTGGGGTTTAAACAACAAGGGATTATTAAACATAATTTTTGTGATTCAAAAAAAGGCAGTTAGATACCTATGTTCCGCTGGGTTAAGAGATTCTTGTAAACCTCTCTTTATATCTCAAAAAATCCTAACTCTTTTTTCTCTTTTTATCTTAGAAACAGCTACTCTTATTCATAAATGTCCTAAACCTCCCTCTAACACTGGTCATATGACTCGCCAGGTTAACGATTTTCCCTTACCAATCCCTACATCCTCCCTCACCAAGAATTCACTTATATACCTTAGCAAAAAAATTTACGACCATGTTCCTCTATGTATCAGACAAATTTTAGAAGTTAAGAGATTCAAAAAGGAATTAAAATCACTTTTATTATCCAGGGCATATTATAGCCTTGACGATTTTTTTAATGATACCTTTTAACCTGTGCTCTGACATCATTTTAGTGTTTTAGTTTTGTTTCCTATTGAATATTTTAATTTACTTCCTCTAAATTCTGTTTTATTGACAGCTTTACTTATTTTTTAATCAAATTTATCAAAAAGATTTTTTTTTTTCAATCTGTTTTGTTATGATTAATTTTGGTAATGTGTGTGAATTTTATGGTAAAGTGTTTTAGTATTATTTTATGTATTACAAATGATGGTCGGACGCAAAGGACATAACAATTAAAATTGAACGAGGTAATTTAGCAATACGTCAATTAAATAGTATTCTCTGGAATAACTACTCAGAACACAAAAATTAAAATATACAAAAATATCATAGAACGTATTGCTACATATGTTTCAAAGCTTTGAATAATAAATAAAAAGATGCCTTCAAAATAAAAGCAATGGAAATGAAGTTCTGCCATAGATGTTACCAACTAATTAGAAAAGGTAGAACTGAAATCAGTGATATTGACAGCTTGGAAATTATAGAATGCAAAAGGCATAATTTACTTCAAAAATAGAGGTAGACTAAGAAGATCATACATGACTGAAAAGATCGCAAACGTTGCGTTGGAAGCTAGGATGCGAGAAAACAAACTCGTTGTAATATACATAAGTATCAAATTATCGCGTAAAAGAAAGCCTAATGGTTGAAAGTCGTAAAAAACCTTTTAAGCCTATACACCCAGGTGACACATATATTTTTTCCTTAACATTCAGAAACAATGTTCTCCTACGAATCTCCATTAATCCGACTATATCAATTAAGTGTGGGAATCCCTAAGCTAATGCGACTCAATAAATTTTATCAGATTTAAATGCCCTCTGACCCAATTACCTAAAAAAATTACAACATCCAATAAAGATATGACATAATTTCGAAAAACGTATGCGGCGTTATTGAAGTGGGAAGGATTCTTGTAGGTTTAATGGCATATAAGTATGTAATTTGCTTTAATAAAATAACGACGATACTAAACTAACCGTATAGTATTATGTTTAACTCAAATTATAGAACTTTAATGGTCTGTAATTTACTTGGATTCAAATTGCAACGCGTGTTATTTATGGCATATGATTTTATTTAGGTTTCTCCATTTTGACATCAAGATTACATGACAAGGTTAAAGTTTATCCCAGTTTGTTAATTGAAAATTCGTTAAACGAATTTAGCGAATCCATATTCTCGGTGTGTGCTTGAGAGTGCACTATGCAATTATCACGATTTTTTTATTAAATATCATAGTAAAAATTAACCTTCAATAAATTGGTTTGAAAAATCTTCCCAGACCTTTCAAGTGGTCATTTTCACTTTAAAATTTCCCACTTAAATTCCCGATTAGCCCGATCGTTCTTACACTTGGCTTTTCATTTGCTTTAATTAAACTGTTCGCATATTTTCTATGGTGCCACAATAAATTCATTGTTCCAATACAAGAAATGTAATCTGAAAGGTTTAATGACACACACGCATAGCATTCATTACACTTAAATACACACACATACGGCAATGGACAACAGGTGTTGGTTGTACTCGAGATAAATCATGTTACAATACAGCGTTGTTGATACTTGAACCTTTATTGGCTCGGCTAAATTGCCAATTTAGGGTCTTATGTCAAATTTATATTTCTGCTAAGTTTCAGAAGTAGATTTGTCAGTCCCAAATAAATTATTGGATACATAGGTCATGTGTTCCCTTGCTTTGTTTTTGTCATTACTCTTCTCTGCATGGATGATCACAGAGTAATTTCGGATGTATCAAAAGCCGCACGGCTTGTTAGTACCAATCGAGGTACCATCGAAACTCCCGCCGAGTTTCAAAATCTCTGTTCACGCGATTCTTTTAAAGATTAAGATCATTAATTATTATCAAAAATTTATTGGATCCACACCGCCTTCGACGTTACGGAGTTTTTGCACTCGAAGAGTAACAGACAATATTTATCGTGACCAATCATTTATTTTCTTTTATATGCGGCGTTTTTTCAATATATTTAAATTGAAATCTGTATTATCCAAAATTGACACAATACAGTGTATGGAATTCGACCAGGTTCAAAGAAGCTAAAATTTCAAACATTATGTACCTAAATCTACACTAAACCTAGTTTACATACAAAAATTATTAAGCATATAAAACAGTAACAGAAATACATCATAGTAACACTTCAAAACTAAAAAAGCTTCTTTTTAAATGTTGACAAACTATGGCAATTTATTAAGTACTTTTGGGCATATTTTCAGGATAAAACTTTTTGAAAGAGTTAATCTAGTACGCAACAAACATAAATAATTTCTTAGTTTAGTTGGATAATTATCAAAAGAACCATTTGTCACAAATAAATTAAAATTTTTAAAAACAAATAAACATACTTGAAATATATATATACATGAAACAGTTAAAATCTCAACGCGATTAAAAAGCGATCTACAAGAAGTTTTAGGGGGTACTCCCGCCTTACATCTAATAACTTGTTTTTGACCAATAAATACACGACACGGGGAATTAAGGACCTAATATTTCTGATTGCATAACAAACTACCCCTTGTATATATTTTAAGTTAAAATTTCACCTAATACACTCATTTTTTTTTAGGAGTTCAACTATGAAGAGGCGAGCATCATATTAAACCAGTTAATAGATACATTATCTGATGAGGGAAAACGTAAGCTTTATTTTAACTATTAGTCGTTATACGTGTGTTAAAACAAACTTTACAAAAAAAAAACCTTACTCCTGTTCTGTCGATTTGCTCTATAGAAACTGCGAGTTGTGGATCGCACTTGACAGGACCGCACTTAATATTAAATTAAATAATTTTTAGAGGAGTTGTTGAATATGAAGGTGACTATTGATGACATTGATGTTCTGCCCTTTGAGGACGATGAGGAAGATGAGCGAGAAACTATGGATCTTAGGACCATCGCGAATCAATTACTCACAGAGCCTAACCCAATGGCAACACTAGCGGAAACTTCTATTCGATAGTAAGTGGAATTAAGTAAAGGATGGTTTTCTCCTTAGTAACTTTGGATGTGCTAAAGTGATCTAATTGAAAATTCACCTCTCACCTAGACAACTCAACACATTACATGCACGTTCCCAAGATATCTAATTTTCATATTCATATCTGCCGTATATTAGGGATATTTTAACATCTTTTAAAATATATCCTGGCATATATAATTATTTATATAAATTGAATAACTTGCAATACATAAGAGTTGGAAAAACTATTTATTTCAAGGGGTGGGTCATCCCTAAGCACCTCCACACCAACATTTTTAATTGATATATTAACTGCAAAAAAGAAATATATATTTGACCAAATGTAGACATTATCCACAAAAAAGTTTCATTTATTTTATATAACTTATGCTACTGGAATACATCATAGATATAGAAATTAAATATCCTCTACATATCTGTTAAAGATATGCCAGGAATATTGCTTTTGCATATATAATATTTGGCATACTGGTGGAATATTCCAAAAAAAATCTCATCTTTCTGTATATTTTTCGAAAAGCATTGAAATCGGTGTCTAAAGATTTTAAATAAATAATTCCCAAGAGTCGAACTTTCTTAGTTTTTGAGATATAAGTTTTTAAAATTTTATGAAAAAAAATAATCTGGATTCTATTAATGTCATATATGCGACGGCCTTTCTTCGCCATTGTTTTAACACTACGGCCCTAAAAAGTGAAAACATAAATATTGGAATTTTTATTCCCAGAGAGCCTGTATTAGAAGCAAAATAATTTGTCTCTTATTGGCACGTCAATATCTAAAGTTTTAATAGTCAACATTTTGCAATCAATGATTTTTTTTGGGAGACTCTCAAGACTATTTTAGACTTTTGACTCAAGACTATTTTAGACTTTGTGAAAAAATTACCAAAATCCAAACACAAAAAGTCAATATACTGGAATTTTTATTCCAGGTGTGCCTTTAAGGAACAAAATAATTTGTCTCTCATTGACAAGTGTATATGTTGGTTTCTATTAGGCACAATTTAAAAATTATTGACTACTTTAAAGACTTTTGAAGTTTTTTTTTAAGAAATTTCAAAAAACTAAGAACAACGAATTGAAAGTCAAGATATTGGAATTTTTATTACAAGAGTGTCTATAAGAAACAAAATAATTTGTCTCGTAATGGCACGTCAATATTTCAGGTTCTAGTAGTCAACATTTTGTAATAATTAATTCTTGCGAGACTCTCAAAACTAGTTTAGCGTTTTTTGAAAAAATTCCAAAACTTCATACACTGATAGTCAGTATATAGAAGTTTTTATTCCAAGAGTGCCTGTAAGACACAAAATAATTTGTTTCTTATTGGAAAGAGAATATCTTGGGTTCTAGTACTCAACATGTTTACTGTTTCCATTCAATTACATGTAAATTATGTAAAATCAGTTACTGCCTGTCTTCTCCTTTTAGTTTAAGACATCCAGACACATACATTTGGCTAAGACCACCCGCTGATGCAAACAAACCACCATCCCCCGACCCATTTGGCCTACCGACCCCACCACCCCCACCGTTATTCAGCTCGAAAGCCTCCCAAAACTCGGCTAGAGCACGTGCAGCAGCCATCCAGAAAAAGCAAGCGAGGGTCCGAAAAATCGCATTATTGGCTCTGGAATTCGCGGATGTCACCGATGGAATTAAACCTATTAAGGACCGAAATCAGAACAAGGAGCCCTTTGAGCCTCCTGAAGAACCGGTTTTTCATCCCCGTTTACATGAGGGATGCAAAGAATATAAGGGATCGGTTGATAAATTTCGTGGGACTCCCACCTCCTAAGAAACGTAAGAAAATTTGTTTTTTTTTAAATTCTAAACAGAAAAGTTACAATTTATTCCTGCCTAAAGTCTAAGACGACTAAGATGACGTAACCATTTATTAATTGATTTATATTGATGAAAAATCCTTAATACACCTCTGTCGCCTTCCGGTTTCCAGATAAAAAGCTGAGCGTTATCGTCACTCGTTTCATTATAATGAGGCAGGATCGTACTTAAAAGTTCGAAATTAAAATATTAAGCAAGCAAACAAAAAATCACATAGTAAAAAAGATAATACAAAATAGTACATACTTAAAAACAAATAAGGAATATTTCAGGATTATGGAGAACGGAAACACTAAATTAGCACAAACAAACATCGGTGCAAAATGACCCTATAACCTAAAACTAAGTTCATAAGAAGATATTTCAGTCTATTCCCATTTACGAATAAGGCGGTATTGATTTATTTCCATTAAAAAATAATACTATAAATTGTACAAGTCTATGAGAATAAGGAAAGACGCGGGAATAAAGATATAGGAAACGGCGCATGTTTTACAAAAATGCAAAAAATAAAATTTTATGTAGGTGCTTTTTAGATGTGGTGTGCAAAAAATCAATTAAATAACTGTAATCAATTTTACTTATCAATGAAATATTTATAATAATAACATTCATCAAACATATATCAGTTTTTCAAAATTCCCGACATGTTTCGGACACAGTGGTGTCCATCAGGGTTCAAAAAGTTGAATTTTTTTTATAATAAATCACCACAAAATACCGATAACTTAAAAACTACTTAAGATAGAAATTCAAAAATTGGTGTACAAATTGTTCAATTAATTTCATTAGACACCTATTTCAGCGTTTTTTCATTAGTGCACAGGGAGTTGAAAAAATTTGAATTTTTGTGAAAAAGTTGAATTTTTTTATAATAAATTATCACAAAATGCCCATAACTCAAAAACTACTTAAGATAGAAATTCGAAAATTGGTGTACAAATTGTTCAATTAATTTCATTAGACACCTATTTCAGCGTTTTTTAATTAATGTACAGGGAGTTAAGAAAATTTGAATTTTTCTGAAAAAATTGAATTTTTTTATAATAAATCACCAGAAAATGCCCATAACTCAAAAACTACTTAAGATAGAAATTTGAAAATTGGTGTACAAATTGTTCAATTAATTTTATTAGACACCTATTTCAGCGTTTTTTAATTAGTGCACAGGGAGTTGAAAAAATTTGAATTTTTGTGAAAAAGTTGAATTTTTTTATAATAAATTATCACAAAATGCCCATAACTCAAAAACTACGAAAGATAGAAATTCGAAAATTGGTGTACAAATTGTTCAATTAATTTCATTAGACACCTATTTCAGCGTTTTTTAATTAATGTACAGGGAGTTAAGAAAATTTGAATTTTTCTGAAAAAATTGAATTTTTTTATAATAAATCACCAGAAAATGCCCATAACTCAAAAACTACTTAAGATAGAAATTTGAAAATTGGTGTACAAATTGTTCAATTAATTTTATTAGACACCTATTTCAGCGTTTTTTAATTAGTGCACAGGGAGTTGAAAAAATTTGAATTTTTGTGAAATAATTGAATTTTTTTATAATAAATTATCACAAAATGCCCATAACTCAAAAACTACTTAAGATAGAAATTTGAAAATTGGTGTACAAATTGTTTAATTAATTTCATTAGACACCTATTTCAGCGTTTTTTCATTAGTGCACAGGGAGTTGAAAAAATTTGAATTTTTGTGAAAAAGTTGAATTTTTTGTAATAAATTATCACAAAATGCCCATAACTCAAAAACTACTTAAGATAGAAATTTGAAAATTGGTGTACAAATTGTTCAATTAATTTCATTAGACACCTATTTCAGCGTTTTTTAATTAATGTACAGGGAGTTAAGAAAATTTGAATTTTTCTGAAAAAATTGAATTTTTTTATAATAAATCACCAGAAAATGCCCATAACTCAAAAACTACTAAAGATAGAAATTTGAAAATTGGTGTACGAATTGTTCAATTAATTTCATTAGACACCTATTTCAGCGTTTTTTCATTAGTGCAAAGGGAGTTGAAAAAATTTGAATTTTTGTGAAATAATTGAATTTTTTTATAATAAATTATCACAAAATGCCCATAACTCAAAAACTACCAAAGATAGAAATTTGAAAATTGGTGTACAAGTTGTTCAATTAATTTCATTAGACACCTATTTCAGCGTTTTTTCATTAGTGCAAAGGGAGTTGAAAAAATTTGAATTTTTGTGAAATAATTGAATTTTTTTATAATAAATTATCACAAAATGCCCATAACTCAAAAACTACTAAAGATAGAAATTTGAAAATTGGTGTACAAATTGTTCAATTAATTTTATTAGACACCTATTTCAGCGTTTTTTAATTAGTGCACAGGGAGTTGAAAAAATTTGAATTTTTGTGAAATAATTGAATTTTTTTATAATAAATTATCACAAAATGCCCATAACTCAAAAACTACTTAAGATAGAAATTTGAAAATTGGTGTACAAATTGTTTAATTAATTTCATTAGACACCTATTTCAGCGTTTTTTCATTAGTGCACAGGGAGTTGAAAAAATTTGAATTTTTGTGAAATAATTGAATTTTTTTATAATAAATTATCACAAAATGCCCATAACTCAAAAACTACTTAAGATAGAAATTTGAAAATTGGTGTACAAGTTGTTCAATTAATTTCATTAGACACCTATTTCAGCGTTTTTTCATTAGTGCAAAGGGAGTTGAAAAAATTTGAATTTTTGTGAAATAATTGAATTTTTTTATAATAAATTATCACAAAATGCCCATAACTCAAAAACTACCAAAGATAGAAATTTGAAAATTGGTGTACAAGTTGTTCAATTAATTTCATTAGACACCTATTTCAGCGTTTTTTCATTAGTGCAAAGGGAGTTGAAAAAATTTGAATTTTTGTGAAATAATTGAATTTTTTTATAATAAATTATCACAAAATGCCCATAACTCAAAAACTACTAAAGATAGAAATTTGAAAATTGGTGTACAAATTGTTCAATTAATTTCATTAGACACCTATTTCAGCGTTTTTTAATTAGTGCACAGGAAGTTGAAAAAATTTGAATTTTTGTGAAATAATTAATTTTTTTTTATAATAAATCACCACAAAATGCCCATAACTCAAAAACTACTTAAGATAGAAATTTGAAAATTGGTGTACAAATTGTTCAATTAATTTCATTAGACACCTATTTCAGCGTTTTTTCATTAGTGCAAAGGGAGTTGAAAAAATTTGAATTTTTGTGAAATAATTGAATTTTTTTATAATAAATTATCACAAAATGCCCATAACTCAAAAACTACCAAAGATAGAAATTTGAAAATTGGTGTACAAGTTGTTCAATTAATTTCATTAGACACCTATTTCAGCGTTTTTTCATTAGTGCAAAGGGAGTTGAAAAAATTTGAATTTTTGTGAAATAATTGAATTTTTTTATAATAAATTATCACAAAATGCCCATAACTCAAAAACTACTAAAGATAGAAATTTGAAAATTGGTGTACAAATTGTTCAATTAATTTCATTAGACACCTATTTCAGCGTTTTTTAATTAGTGCACAGGAAGTTGAAAAAATTTGAATTTTTGTGAAATAATTAATTTTTTTTTATAATAAATCACCACAAAATGCCCATAACTCAAAAACTACTTAAGATAGAAATTTGAAAATTGGTGTACAAGTTGTTCAATTAATTTCATTAGACACCTATTTCAGCGTTTTTTCATTAGTGCAAAGGGAGTTGAAAAAATTTGAATTTTTGTGAAATAATTGAATTTTTTTATAATAAATTATCACAAAATGCCCATAACTCAAAAACTACCAAAGATAGAAATTTGAAAATTGGTGTACAAGTTGTTCAATTAATTTCATTAGACACCTATTTCAGCGTTTTTTCATTAGTGCAAAGGGAGTTGAAAAAATTTGAATTTTTGTGAAATAATTGAATTTTTTTATAATAAATTATCACAAAATGCCCATAACTCAAAAACTACTAAAGATAGAAATTTGAAAATTGGTGTACAAATTGTTCAATTAATTTCATTAGACACCTATTTCAGCGTTTTTTAATTAGTGCACAGGAAGTTGAAAAAATTTGAATTTTTGTGAAATAATTAATTTTTTTTTATAATAAATCACCACAAAATGCCCATAACTCAAAAACTACTTAAGATAGAAATTTGAAAATTGGTGTACAAATTGTTCAATTAATTTCATTAGACACCTATTTCAGCGTTTTTTCATTAGTGCAAAGGGAGTTGAAAAAATTTGAATTTTTGTGAAATAATTGAATTTTTTTATAATAAATTATCACAAAATGCCCATAACTCAAAAACTACCAAAGATAGAAATTTGAAAATTGGTGTACAAGTTGTTCAATTAATTTCATTAGACACCTATTTCAGCGTTTTTTCATTAGTGCAAAGGGAGTTGAAAAAATTTGAATTTTTGTGAAATAATTGAATTTTTTTATAATAAATTATCACAAAATGCCCATAACTCAAAAACTACTAAAGATAGAAATTTGAAAATTGGTGTACAAATTGTTCAATTAATTTCATTAGACACCTATTTCAGCGTTTTTTAATTAGTGCACAGGAAGTTGAAAAAATTTGAATTTTTGTGAAATAATTAATTTTTTTTTATAATAAATCACCACAAAATGCCCATAACTCAAAAACTACTTAAGATAGAAATTTGAAAATTGGTGTACAAGTTGTTCAATTAATTTCATTAGACACCTATTTCAGCGTTTTTTCATTAGTGCAAAGGGAGTTGAAAAAATTTGAATTTTTGTGAAATAATTGAATTTTTTTATAATAAATTATCACAAAATGCCCATAACTCAAAAACTACTTAAGATAGAAATTTGAAAATTGGTGTACAAATTGTTTAATTAATTTCATTAGACACCTATTTCAGCGTTTTTTCATTAGTGCACAGGGAGTTGAAAAAATTTGAATTTTTGTGAAATAATTGAATTTTTTTATAATAAATTATCACAAAATGCCCATAACTCAAAAACTACTTAAGATAGAAATTTGAAAATTGGTGTACAAATTGTTTAATTAATTTCATTAGACACCTATTTCAGCGTTTTTTCATTAGTGCACAGGGAGTTGAAAAAATTTGAATTTTTGTGAAAAAGTTGAATTTTTTGTAATAAATTATCACAAAATGCCCATAACTCAAAAACTACTTAAGATAGAAATTTGAAAATTGGTGTACAAGTTGTTCAATTAATTTCATTAGACACCTATTTCAGCGTTTTTTCATTAGTGCAAAGGGAGTTGAAAAAATTTGAATTTTTGTGAAATAATTGAATTTTTTTATAATAAATTATCACAAAATGCCCATAACTCAAAAACTACTTAAGATAGAAATTTGAAAATTGGTGTACAAATTGTTTAATTAATTTCATTAGACACCTATTTCAGCGTTTTTTCATTAGTGCACAGGGAGTTGAAAAAATTTGAATTTTTGTGAAATAATTGAATTTTTTTATAATAAATTATCACAAAATGCCCATAACTCAAAAACTACTTAAGATAGAAATTTGAAAATTGGTGTACAAATTGTTTAATTAATTTCATTAGACACCTATTTCAGCGTTTTTTCATTAGTGCACAGGGAGTTGAAAAAATTTGAATTTTTGTGAAAAAGTTGAATTTTTTGTAATAAATTATCACAAAATGCCCATAACTCAAAAACTACTTAAGATAGAAATTTGAAAATTGGTGTACGAATTGTTCAATTAATTTCATTAGACACCTATTTCAGCGTTTTTTAATTAATGTACAGGGAGTTAAGAAAATTTGAATTTTTCTGAAAAAATTGAATTTTTTTATAATAAATCACCAGAAAATGCCCATAACTCAAAAACTACTTAAGATAGAAATTTGAAAATTGGTGTACAAATTGTTCAATTAATTTCATTAGACACCTATTTCAGCGTTTTTTAATTAATGTACAGGGAGTTAAGAAAATTTGAATTTTTCTGAAAAAATTGAATTTTTTTATAATAAATCACCAGAAAATGCCCATAACTCAAAAACTACTTAAGATAGAAATTTGAAAATTGGTGTACAAATTGTTCAATTAATTTTATTAGACACCTATTTCAGCGTTTTTTAATTAGTGCACAGGGAGTTGAAAAAATTTGAATTTTTGTGAAAAAGTTGAATTTTTTTATAATAAATTATCACAAAATGCCCATAACTCAAAAACTACGAAAGATAGAAATTCGAAAATTGGTGTACAAATTGTTCAATTAATTTCATTAGACACCTATTTCAGCGTTTTTTAATTAATGTACAGGGAGTTAAGAAAATTTGAATTTTTCTGAAAAAATTGAATTTTTTTATAATAAATCACCAGAAAATGCCCATAACTCAAAAACTACTTAAGATAGAAATTTGAAAATTGGTGTACAAATTGTTCAATTAATTTTATTAGACACCTATTTCAGCGTTTTTTAATTAGTGCACAGGGAGTTGAAAAAATTTGAATTTTTGTGAAAAAGTTGAATTTTTTTATAATAAATTATCACAAAATGCCCATAACTCAAAAACTACGAAAGATAGAAATTCGAAAATTGGTGTACAAATTGTTCAATTAATTTCATTAGACACCTATTTCAGCGTTTTTTAATTAATGTACAGGGAGTTAAGAAAATTTGAATTTTTCTGAAAAAATTGAATTTTTTTATAATAAATCACCAGAAAATGCCCATAACTCAAAAACTACTTAAGATAGAAATTTGAAAATTGGTGTACAAATTGTTCAATTAATTTTATTAGACACCTATTTCAGCGTTTTTTAATTAGTGCACAGGGAGTTGAAAAAATTTGAATTTTTGTGAAAAAGTTGAATTTTTTTATAATAAATTATCACAAAATGCCCATAACTCAAAAACTACGAAAGATAGAAATTCGAAAATTGGTGTACAAATTGTTCAATTAATTTCATTAGACACCTATTTCAGCGTTTTTTAATTAATGTACAGGGAGTTAGGAAAATTTGAATTTTTCTGAAAAAATTGAATTTTTTTATAATAAATCACCAGAAAATGCCCATAACTCAAAAACTACTTAAGATAGAAATTTGAAAATTGGTGTACAAATTGTTCAATTAATTTTATTAGACACCTATTTCAGCGTTTTTTAATTAGTGCACAGGGAGTTGAAAAAATTTGAATTTTTGTGAAATAATTGAATTTTTTTATAATAAATTATCACAAAATGCCCATAACTCAAAAACTACTTAAGATAGAAATTTGAAAATTGGTGTACAAATTGTTTAATTAATTTCATTAGACACCTATTTCAGCGTTTTTTCATTAGTGCACAGGGAGTTGAAAAAATTTGAATTTTTGTGAAAAAGTTGAATTTTTTGTAATAAATTATCACAAAATGCCCATAACTCAAAAACTACTTAAGATAGAAATTTGAAAATTGGTGTACAAATTGTTCAATTAATTTCATTAGACACCTATTTCAGCGTTTTTTAATTAATGTACAGGGAGTTAAGAAAATTTGAATTTTTCTGAAAAAATTGAATTTTTTTATAATAAATCACCAGAAAATGCCCATAACTCAAAAACTACTAAAGATAGAAATTTGAAAATTGGTGTACGAATTGTTCAATTAATTTCATTAGACACCTATTTCAGCGTTTTTTCATTAGTGCAAAGGGAGTTGAAAAAATTTGAATTTTTGTGAAATAATTGAATTTTTTTATAATAAATTATCACAAAATGCCCATAACTCAAAAACTACCAAAGATAGAAATTTGAAAATTGGTGTACAAGTTGTTCAATTAATTTCATTAGACACCTATTTCAGCGTTTTTTCATTAGTGCAAAGGGAGTTGAAAAAATTTGAATTTTTGTGAAATAATTGAATTTTTTTATAATAAATTATCACAAAATGCCCATAACTCAAAAACTACTAAAGATAGAAATTTGAAAATTGGTGTACAAATTGTTCAATTAATTTCATTAGACACCTATTTCAGCGTTTTTTAATTAGTGCACAGGAAGTTGAAAAAATTTGAATTTTTGTGAAATAATTAATTTTTTTTTATAATAAATCACCACAAAATGCCCATAACTCAAAAACTACTTAAGATAGAAATTTGAAAATTGGTGTACAAATTGTTCAATTAATTTCATTAGACACCTATTTCAGCGTTTTTTCATTAGTGCAAAGGGAGTTGAAAAAATTTGAATTTTTGTGAAATAATTGAATTTTTTTATAATAAATTATCACAAAATGCCCATAACTCAAAAACTACCAAAGATAGAAATTTGAAAATTGGTGTACAAGTTGTTCAATTAATTTCATTAGACACCTATTTCAGCGTTTTTTCATTAGTGCAAAGGGAGTTGAAAAAATTTGAATTTTTGTGAAATAATTGAATTTTTTTATAATAAATTATCACAAAATGCCCATAACTCAAAAACTACTAAAGATAGAAATTTGAAAATTGGTGTACAAATTGTTCAATTAATTTCATTAGACACCTATTTCAGCGTTTTTTAATTAGTGCACAGGAAGTTGAAAAAATTTGAATTTTTGTGAAATAATTAATTTTTTTTTATAATAAATCACCACAAAATGCCCATAACTCAAAAACTACTTAAGATAGAAATTTGAAAATTGGTGTACAAATTGTTCAATTAATTTCATTAGACACCTATTTCAGCATTTTTAAATTAATGTACAGAGGGTTGAGAAAATTTGAATTTTTTGAAATAATTAATTTTTTTTATAATAAATCACCAGAAAATGCCCATAACTCAAAAACTACTAAAGATAGAAATTTGAAAATTGGTGTACGAATTGTCCAATTAATTTCATTAGACACCTATTTCAGCGTTTTTTCATTAGTGCACAGGGAGTTGAAAAAAATTGAATTTTTGTGAAATAATTAATTTTTTTTATAATAAATCACAACAAAATGCCCATAACTCAAAAACTACTTAAGATAGAAATTCGAAAATTGGTGTACGAATTGTCCAATTAATTTCATTAGACACCTATTTCAGCGTTTTTTCATTAGTGCACAGGGAGTTGGAAAAATTTGAATTTTTGTGAAATAATTGAATTTTTTTATAATAAATCACCACAAAATGCCCATAACTCAAAAACTACTTAAGATAGAAATTTGAAAATTGGTGTACAAATTGTTCAAGTAATTTCATTAGACACCTATTTCAGCATTTTTAAATTAATGTACAGAGGGTTGAGAAAATTTGAATTTTTGTGAAAAATAAAAGGTTTAAAATTGGTATTAGATATACGCTCCAGGGTTTGATTCCATGTCAAAAAAAACCATCAAACAAACCATATTTATTTTTTTTTTAATTTTTTTTTATTTTATTTGTTTACATTCTGTTGTTGTAATTTTTTTTCCATTTTCAGGATCCAAGGGTCAAACATGCCATCATATACACTTGAAGACTGCAGACTATTCTTGGAATAGTTAGTGATTCATGTTGATCTCATTTTTGTTACTTAGTTAGCGTTTCTGTTCCACTACTTATGTTGGCGTTACTTATTCCTGTAAGTTAGTTTTATGTTAATTTTTATAGGGAGTTGTGGCTCATCACTGGCTGTCTTTGAATGTGATATTTGAATAATATGCTTAACTTCTCAAGTTTTAAGCAGGGTATTATAAATGCTGCAATTCCATTTTTATTACTAGGTATAGAATAGTTGTATGTAGATTTCCCTTGCGTTCTTCAGACCATAGTGTAGTCTCTTTTGCTCTTCAGCTCTTTTAAAATACTCGTTTCATGTTAAAATTATTATCATAAATTAATAATATTAAAAAACACTTCTGAGGGCCTTATAATTAATAAAAAATTGGCCCAAAGAATGTTTTTATATTATTATTTTAGTAATTTGTTCGTATTCAAATGTTACCTGTTTTTATATAATCAGATATTTTAATAAAACATATTTTTAAAATGTGTATTTTTTATAGGCGAGCGTGACAAAGACACGCGCGTGTTTAACACTATGGTTCTGCTCGAATCCCGAAAACCTTATTAGAGGTAGTTAAAGGTACCTTTTCTTAGAATAAGTCCGTAAGTAAGTCCCAATTAAGGTAATAGATATCCATTTGTTTTCATGTAAGTGTGCAGGAAAATTTATCAAAATGACAATCATCATAAGAGATTTTTCTGAAAAGCAGTATACCTTCAAGGGTTAAATTACAGGTGGATGAACATATCAAACATTTTATGCAAGTGAGAGAACCTTTATTAATGCATAAAAATCTAATCTTCCTTATATAGTCATTGCGCGAAGTAGGAAGCCAGCTTACTATAGATGGTATCTATTTACTGTCCAACACTATTTACCATAATAGATGGTGGAACCCGATCTGAATCTGTCAAGAGTAAACTGACGATAAAACGAAGATCACGGAAAGCAAACACTTAATTGTCATATATCGTGGCGGGAAAATGTTGTGTGACGTCCAGAAAGAACGATATTGTATAACAAGCGAGATAAGCGGGCAATTATCTTTCCAACAGTGTTGGAATTACATACATATAACATGCTTATTCTAATTAGTTTGGCGTTTGTTTTCGTTTCTTTTTTGGTTCGGTTTAAATTGCCGCATATAGTATTAATATGGGGTCACTGAATGTTCAGATTCATTCATTTTTATTAAATCTTATCATGCGTTTCATATTATCATTAACCTTTCAAGGCTACTAGGCTTTTTTCCTCTACCCACAACTTCATTACACTTTATTTATATATCTTTCCCGAGATACGACCTTTACCCAATAAAGTCTTAATGTCATAAAATTGTACTGATTAGGTCATAACCGACTCCCACACATTCTATTTTGCACTTCCTTACACGGTAAAATTATAACATTAAAAAAAAATCCACTCGCATAGATGTACATATCTTTATTGTCAAATGGTTAATCTGGGTACATGTTTGGTGGGTGTTCATGTAATTTTGTTTTGACTGACTTTAATAGGAAAATTTACTTAATACGGTGTTAATAGTTTTGAAGTCTCCTTTTCTTACAACCCATTGTATAATGTAATATAATAATCTTTTAATCCGAATTAAATGAATTTGGGGTGGTGTAAGGTTATCGCTAAAAAGTGTTTGTTATGTATTTTTATCAATTAGAATGCCTATAGCAGCTAAAACATCCATAACATACAACAGATAAATCAATTTTATGAATTTAGTGGTGGTCTAAAGGTCGATTATGTCACATTTTTAACTGTTAACAGTTATCTAAGATCTCTTTGAAACCTCTTATGGATTATCCATCAATGGACACACTTACACAAAATGAAAAAAAGAACCAACACAATGGCTCTTCTTCTTTTATTCTTCGATCATCACTTCGTACCAAATGAAGTATATACGATAATTAATTGATAAACGTACCTTAGCATATAATTAATCATGCAGGCACACGATCCACGATGCATAAGAACGTAAATTAAGGGGAATTAACGGACACAAAGAGGCAACGAGGATTTTCTTACGATAAATAGACTAATTCCTGCTTATTAGAGATTGTTGTTGGTAAATAGGCGGTCGGGTACACTCCATAGCAGGTTTTCATTAATTAACAAATGAACAAGCCATTAACATGCCACAGTATGAAGATTGTAATCAATAAAACTGTTAGATACACTGAAAGGGAAGTGCCACGGAGTCGCCCGCCTGTCTGTTCTTGGCTTATAAGCTCGCCTCCGATCATATAAAGATTAAAATAATTTAATTAAAATATACAGATATATATTTTAATCTAGAGAGATTATCCCCATGGCACTTTTGGGACAGTCAAAAATAACCAAATTTTAATTTCTTTAGGTTTTCCAGCAATTAAAAATAATTTTTCTCTTCTGTTACTTAAATTAACTTTCCATATTTGTCAAAAGAGTTCAAAACAATAAAATGTAATATTTTTAGCAACTTAGGCACTGGAATGAAAAATCCTAAGAAAACGATTGTGAAACACTACGACCTCAATCCTCAAAATACCAACATTTGTTCATATTACTTAAGACCTTTCAATCCAAAAGGACGTACATTAAAATTCAGGCCTAATTTTTGGTCCAAAAATATACTCAAATTAAAATTCACCAATTGTTTAGCGATCAAATAATAATCGAATTAAATATTCATGGCACAATTTTGCTAACCAATTTGCTCATTTCACATTCCGAAACCTACACGCACTTTTTATAACAGGAACTATAGAAGATAGACAAATCTGCGAATTCCACGTTCAAGGTTATAACATTTTTTCGCGATTTATATCGGTATTACAGCATAATTGTAACATTATCATTTGTTAAGTATTTTTTGCTGTTCTTGATTTAACAGTTGACGACATTAATGCTTGTCACCAAAAAAATGATCCTAGTGACAACTAAAACAGGTTCACGGTTTGCATGTAATATTAATCTGATTTGCTGTCAAAAAAAAAATTACAATAGACAAAGGAAATAAAATAATTAAAAAAAAAAGACAAAACATAAAATTATTAATATTTTTTATGTTCCTTAGATATCAAGCACTTGAACAAATTTGATTCCTATCAACTGCCTGAAATAACAGAACAATATTTCTCTTCCAGGCAGTTGAAAAAAGAAATAATGGTTTATTATGTTCGCTAGATTTAGGCACTTGAAATACTACTTGGAATAACAAAATATTGTTGTTCTTCCAGGCAGTTGAAGAAAAAAATAATGTTTCATATTCAATATTTTTCTTAAGATATCAGAGACTTGAACATATTTTGTCTATATCAACTAAAGCTGGAAAAGTTTTCATCAGCCCTTAAGTGTCTTGAAGAATCTTAGAAGTACTTTAAAGATACTTCCAGGCACTCAAATTCTTAGAATAGACACTCCAATAACCTTTAAGTAACTAGAAGAGGCTTAAGAGTATCTACAAATACACTTACAGGCAGTAAAAGTGGCTCAAATTCCTTAAATTGACTCTTTAATTAGTCTTAAGTGCCTGGAGGAGCAACTCTGAAGATACTTCCAGGCACTGAGTTTCCTAGAATAAACCTCCGATAACGTTCAAGTGCCTGGAAGAGGCTTAGGAGTACGTAGAAGGCACTTATAAGCAGTAAAAGTGACTCAAATTCCTTGAACAGAGTGTCAGATTACGTTTAAGTGCCTAGAAGAGCATGAAGAGTCCTTAGAAGATACTTCTATTCATTCTAATTCCTAGAAAAAACTCTTCGATAACCTCTAAGTGGTTGGAAGAGGCTTAAGAGTATTTAGAATCTATTCTATTCTTTGAATAGACTCTCAAATTACCCTTAAGTGTCTGGAGGAGAGTTAGGAGTACTTTGAAGATACTTTCAGACACTCACATTTTTAAAACAGACTCTCAGATAACCTTCAAGTGCCTGGAAGGGGCTTAAAAGTACTTAGGAGACACGCATAGATAGTAAAAGTGACTGAAATTCCTTGAACAGATTCTCAGATTACCCTTTAGTGCCTGGAAGAGTATTAAGAGTACTTTGAAGATACTTCTAGGCACTCAAATTCTTAGAAGAGACTCTCCAATAACCTTTAAGTGTCTGGAAGAGCCTTAAAAGTATCTAGAAAATATTTACAGACAGTAAAAGTGACTGAAATTCCTTGAACAGACTTTCAGATTACCCTTAAGTGTCTATAAGAGTATTAAGAGTTCTTGCTCTGGTTTGTTCAACCGTAGTTTGCACCGTAGGTTAATTTAGGTTTTACCATAGTATTGCATAGCCATTGTACTATCTGAGATGAAAGTCCCCAAGTCTTTTCTTCATCAGCGTCATTCTGCTTTTGTTTATTGCGTATTCAATATGCGGATCCCAGATTAGTTTTGCGTCAAAAATGAGATCTAAGTATTTAACTTCTCGGACAAATTGCAAACGTTTAGATAGTTGGATTGGCCAAATCTTCGATATTTCTTCTTTTTGAAATGAGTAGAGTTTTTTCAGGATTAATGGTAAGATTCGCCCGACTGCACTCTACTATTTTCAGAACTTTTTACATGTTGTTAAAGGTATGTGACAAATTTTTTCCCTTAATGAATATAGATCATCAGCATACCCCTCATTGTACATGCCTTTACTGTTTAATTTTTTTAGGAGTTCGTCTGCGACCATAGTTTTGCTACAGACACTTAGAATGTGTCACCATGTCATGTCTTGACTAAGGTGAATTTATAGATTTATATGTGGTTCAGTCAAACGCCCCTTGAATGTCATTATCATTTGCCGCTTCTATTCTTGCTACTAGTTGATAAAGGCTTATTACCAAATATAGTCTTATGACAAAAAAAAGTAAAAAGTTTAAATAAATTAATATTTATAACGTTTTAACGTTATTTAATAAAAAAGTGTTCACTGCAAGCCTTGCGAATTTTTTATCAGATTTAGAGAAGATTGCAGATGATTGTGCATTATTTTGCATTATCACTCTGACCGTAGAGTTGGAAGATAAAAATCTCTCCATACCTAAGAAAATAGTTTTAAGGTGGCCTTTCTAGAATTGCTGATATATGCTTGCGTATTAAGCAAACTGATTTAAATATCAATAAAAAAAGAAGAGTTAATATTTCATAATTTACAAATTGGTCTAATGGTCCAAGAATATTAATCCATAATTAGGTTCTATCTGAATTAGTAGGGCATGCGCAAAATATTCCAATTTGGGCAACCTGAAAAAAGGTGAGAAATGACACAGAAGTGTTGATAATGCAACTTACCCTCCGGGCGATAGACTATTAGTGCTCTGATGATGATCCTGCTCCTCTCTAAAATTACTTCTGTATCTATTATTGCCTATGGGCTCGGCTGCACTTAAACTAATTAGGTAAATTAGGATAAGACACGCAGCTCCTCGTCGAAGATGATCTTTCGGCCCGTTAAGGGGCATATTTTTCTTTTGACCTACAAAACAAAAAGAAAGAATATTTATTGAAGGTTACTGAACCGATACGGCGAGTTTCAACTTTAAATCATTTATTTCCGATTTGATAGACTTTTAAAATTTCAATTCTTTTTGCAACGATAAGTTGGTAATACTGTAAAACAATACACCAAGATGGAATGTGTGTATATAAAATATATAAGCCCCACAGACAATTATAATGTGTATTAAATTGATCTGCCCTGCATTTGATAAATTTATTTGATCACTTTGTCTTCCTAGCAAGTGCTGTTAATTAAATAACTACCAGAGTTAATAAGTATATGGAACAAAACATTAATTTTCTCATCAACGTTTGTGTCAATACTAATTTATTTTATTGCTTCTTCTCGGTTTCTTTTTTTTTCATTTGCATGCAATAAATCGTGCGATGACACGTTTTAGTGGCTCTAATCATCTTGAAAAATCTATCATTGATGTTCGTCTATTTTTTTTTACAAATAGATTGCAACCGCGTGTATTGATAATTGCCTCATATAGTTCATAATAATTGCTATTATCAATATCAGCCAATAAAATTTGATTTTGTTTTGCAATCAGTTGCATAAATTAAGATTGAAGCTTTTCATGAGCAAGGATTTTTGTGCTCTTTTAATGGCCCATTTAAATTATGCAAAAAGTTTAGAAAAACAAACTTGGGAAATTAATGAGAGCGTTTGCCAAATGTCAAAGAAGAGTTGTCAAAAGTATTCCAGTTTGTGCTGAGAAGAGCACTTGTAAGTCATTAGAAAACGCAGTGTTTTTTTAATGGCTTTATTTCACGAACTTAATAAATATACCTGGACTGCTAATGCATATCGCCACGATTCCCAAAAATGACCACTTTTGATGTTAATCACTCTGAACATTTTCAGTGTTGCCAACAAAAAATATATTAAATAACGGTAATGAAGTTGACATTTGATGTGTGAGTATAGCGGATGGATAATGTATCATCCTTATTTAAAAATATTTGGTTCACTGTTTCTTAAAACCGAATTATTGTAAATTGTCTGGCTGTGTTTATGATAGAATAATATATAGAGTTGTTTAATTTTATTATATAAATTACACACCCACATAAAGTTATCTATATTTTGATTTCACTCAAAAGCTTTAATTGGTTTGTTTCCCTACAATTGGCACAACTGAAATTTGTCAGGGTGACCAACATCGAAAGGACGCAATCACGCAAAATGGCGGCCTCCTACTAGTGGTCATTTAATTTTTATTGAGTTGGCAGTCCAGGTATATTCATTAAGTTCGTGCTTTATTTGTAAAGAACGTATGGTTACGAACTCCAGCAGCAACTCTCTAAAGTCGTCTTGAACTTTCGGTTTACCACCCAAGTTGAGAACCGTCTGGGTTTGCTCGCTTGTCGTGGTCATTTTTTGTTCCATTTTTGATCCCATCGATGATGGAGTATTGGGAATTTGTGTTTTTTTAAAGGTTTTTTTAATGATTAAAACATGATTATAATGACAGTAGTTTATGTAAGTTCAAGACGACTTTAGAGAGTTGCTGCTGGAGTTCGTGATCAGTGCCCTCCTGGATCAACCGGCTGATATTATAACTTACGCCGCAAATTATTTTAATTCTTTGGAGGAACATCGAAAAACCATTCGGGTGAACGATTTGATTAAAGAAGAAAACGAAAAAACCGAGGAATTGAATAGTGTGTCCAAGAGCGAGGAGGGATTAGCGAAAATGTCTTTAAGGCAAGAGACAGTTTGAAGAAGAAGTCCTCGTTGACACCGGGAAGAAACACCATTGGTGGGACGTCGCAACAACAATACGGTTAATGTTAATATAATGGCATATTATGTTATAATTTTAGGAAAAGAGGTTTTTTCTTTTTATTATAATAAATTAACTTCACTAGCAAAAAAAAAAAAGAACGTATGGTTGTTGAACCAAGGATAATTTTTTTAATTTTTAATAGATTTATAGGGTAATAAAGAATTTATTTGACTAAACGATATTTGGCAACAGTAATACTCATTTTCAAAGTGTCAAAGAAGTTTGAGAACTATTCCAGTGTTGCCACATCCATTAGAAGATTTTTTATTTAATAAATTTACAGGTTAATAAATATTTAAGCAATTAAAATGCGGTCCTAGGGATGAAACCTTTGGTGTGACACTCAAATTACAAAAAAAGTTTCACCACTAACCAAGGGGTGGTTTTTGTGTTTTATGTTGGTTTGTGATAAAACTGTTTTGTGATTTGAATTAGAATGCGTATTATTTTTTATAGTGATACTCAAACATGTAAAGCAAAAGTATCAAGTTGTAGGCGCATCCTTGTATAAGCTGAATATCAAGTGATAATCCTGAGTATTATACGGAGTGTTTTCAAAGTTGGGTCAATTATTTTAACACATTGTAGAATTCGTCAAAAGACAGACCTTTTACTATATATTCATGAAATGTCCAAATACATTACAGACTGTCCGGTTACCTATATGGATATCCATTTCAGCATGAATAAGAATATCTATAAATAGATATTGTATGTTATCCAGGGGATCTTCATATATAGATACGGCATATAAAATTTAAAATTATTTAACTAATTTTTTTTTAACTAATGATTAATCAGATCAGCTAAAAGTAAAATCCTTGTGTCTACTAATTAATTCTCTTCTCAGTCCCATTTTGTTTCTCACATTTAGAGAAACATATTCTAACAATTGTGTCAAAAAATTTTTTTTAAATTTCACTGGTCAATTGATGTGCAAAAAAGTAGCCCAAACACTTAATGAAAATCTATGTTGAAAATTAGATCTTTTTACAGAATTCGGATTTTCTACTCTCCAAATATGATTATTATAAAAATGTTGACACTACTCGTGTGTACAACAATGAGTGCTAATCCCAATTATAGAAACTTACTCGAACTTTTCAAAAAAATTTTAAATATTATTAGCAACGTTAACAAGAAAAGTTACTTCTGTTAAAGTGTTTGTTGTTGCAATATACCTTATCTTTGGTATATCAACTCCTTGTGAGCAGTTAAAATAAATGACTTAACTTTGAAAACGCCCTGCATCTGTAAAAAATTATTAATGTTGAAGCAAAATTCAAAGGTTCAAATTTGCTTTGCTTCTTTAATTATTTATCTGCACCAGTGGTTCATATTATTAAAGAAAACTAGTAGCATTTGTGTATTATTTATTTAAAATATCACTCTCAGTTATCAAATCATACACCTAAAAAGAACTGAATTAAATTGTGCCTTGACTCCTATTACAAATCTCGTCATATTTATCATTCATATGATGACATCTCTCGCTTTACAGCATAATTTATCACGTGCAGCAAATAAAAGAAAAGAGAAATGTTTACATTTGCTGAAGTTATGTCACTCAACGTCGATTTTCATTAATAATATAAATACAGGAATGAAGCGGCCATTGTTTTTAACCATAGGTGCTCATTATGTTGAACAATAGTAGGACCAGATTGATAACAACCAGGCTCGACTTGCGTTTTGATTGCGTCAATCTGAATAAAAAAATGGCTTTTGTGCTTAATATAAAAATTACGCAACCAAGACTGTGTTTTACCACACCCATCGACTTAAGCTACTGTTCCAAACAAATCAATGCTAATCCACAATATCACAAAAAAAGCGCATAATCATTGATGCAGGTCACGTCGGCAGTCACGTTCAAATTCACCAGAAAATCTTCTTATCTTCTTAACTCACACGTTCTGACAGTGAGCTTAAAAACTGGGTCGTGTGAATAATGTAGTGGGATGCACACTTTTACGCTATTTTTTTTTAGATTAACCTCAAATGTTTAAGCAAACAACTTACGATTAAATAAAATGGGACTAGTGAGCGAGCGCCCAAACCACCCCGTGATTTTGATTATTCGCGTACGACACTCGTCTTTGTTCCACTCATTATAAAACATACGGATGGATGAACATGTTTGGAAGGTGGTGCGGCCAAACTCGACTCGAATCGTTTATCGATTCGAGGATCAGGACCGAAAAAGAGGGAATTATTGAAAAAGAACTTACTTATTTTTCTAAATATAAGATGTTATAAATTAGTTCGTTATTTTTTAGCTCAAGTTTTTAATTTTTTTTAAGTCAAATTGCTCAAAAACTGTCAATGTTTCAATCGCGAAATTTAATTTAAAAAAATATGTGACATTGGACGAAAAATGAAGTACCGGGGGAATTGAAGAATTGGATAAATGGTAAAAAAAATATTTTTTTTAATAAATAGTAATTAATTGGTATGAAGTGTTTCTTTTTAGATTATACAAAATGTGTGCCTAGTTTTCAAATATATTTTTTAAAGTTAACTTTAACGTGGAAAGGATAGCATGAATACAAAAAGCAACTTTACTAATAAAACCCTGTACATTCAAGCTTGCTTAATATATGGTTATGTGCACTTAAAGTATGAAAAAATTATTTTGAGGTTTACTGACATTTTTTCAAATTCAAGGGTTCCTGTTACATACTGAGAATCAATATCAAAATTAAAAAAAAAAATTAAGCATAAAATTACTTTGATATCCTGCTGATTAATTTATTGATATAAAAAAACTTACCAAACACCATCAGTCTTTTCAAACAGAACCTCAAGGGTGTCGAAAATTCAAAAAACGCGCGCGTCCCGCGCCAAACCCTAATCGCACCAACAAAACCACGTCAACATGGAGTCCTTCTTCCGCAGGATAACACACGATAATAAAAATGTATGAAATATCAATAGGAAAAAAAAATGATCGTGGGCGAGTGATTTAGAGGATGTTTAAAGATCAGTAAGGCACACGCGACCAACCAACCAGATCGGACAGCGTCAGCCGTTTGACTGTGCTGCTCTGCGTTCTTTAATCTTTTGGCTCTTATGCGATGGTACCCGGGAAAACAAAAACGGCTGATCTGATAATGTTCATTCTTCCAAAGCGCATGCTGGAGTTTACTCATTTTCAGTTTGATGATAACAAGCACTCATTAGTAGTTGTTAGTATCCTAATTAGAGTTTAGACAAGGGGGCTGATGTGTTAACTAACCCGAGGCGGGTTTCTTCCTTTATTTTTTTTTATTGATGATCTTAGATTAGTTGAGGCAGTTAAGTTAATTGAGGTACTAATTTTTAGATAAAATGCTAGATTTATGACCAAAAATTTTAATTATGCTAAATAGTACAGGCAATCTGTCATCTGAAAAGTGTCAGTTTCGGCAAAAATAGGCGAAATATTGATGCTTTGCCTAAAATTACCCTGTGTTTCTTATAAAAAGCAGAAATGCAAAAAGTTGCGATCCTTCCCTCCGTACTTTTTGTAATCGATTTCTTGCGAAAATCGCAGGTTTTAGGGAATAGTGTCGAAAGGCTAGAATTAGTAGACAACCACTTTATTTGAGTTTAACATGTGCACAGGGGCAAGGATATTCATCGATTCTCTGTTGTTGTCAAGTTTACACGCATTTTCAAAAGAAGACATTTTCAGCTATATATCAGCATTTAACTTAAAAAGTAGAAATAGATAATGTCATTCTACAGGCAAAAATAACATATTTAAAGGAAAAAAAAATTATTAGCATTCTTATTCCTAAAACCGCTTCTAAAAAAATTGAAATGGGAACACCGCAATCAAAAGCTCATGTCATCTTGACAAACGGCTTTGTGTTTAGATCACGAACTTAATAAATATAGCTGAACTGCCAATTCAATGAAAAGCAAATGGTCGCCATTTTCCGTGATTGTGTCCTTTCGATGTTGGTCACTCTGACAAATTTCAGTTGTGCCAATTGTAGGAAAACAAAACAATTAAAGTTTTTGAGAGGTTATGTTTAAAAAGAAAATAAAAAGTTACATTTAGTTAAGAATAGATGCGATAATATAGTTGCGTTATTAAATCTGAGTATTTTTCGTGTCTTAACAAATCGCCAAAAACAAGGCAATCCGCTATACTCACAATTGACAATGTTATTTAGAATCAGTCATATCGAGTGATCGTGTCGAGATTTTAGTGCCTCATTTTAGAATCCCAATGATAATGGTTTAAAAACAATGTCAATAAAAAAAATTAATTTAGTTCGTGACAGGTCAAATGTCAGCGTCGTCAACTTCATTACCATTATTTAATATATTTTTTGTTAGCAACACTAAAAATGTTCAGAGTGACCAACATGAAAAGGACACAACCACTATAAAAATGGCGATTATTTTTTGTGATGGTGGCCAATCTGCATTAGTCTTTCAGGTATATTTATTAAATTCGTGGTGTACATTTGGCATTTGTGAAGTTCTTTTTTTGGATTATATTTCTTACAAAAACTACTCAATTTCAAGAAAAATTTAGAATATAATAATTGTCTATAATGAATACCCGTATGGGACGTTATGGAGTCCGGCACCTCAATCGTAGGATTTTGAAATATGTCAACAAGAACTAATCGCTGTTAGTCATTTTTTTGATCTGCAACAAAATAAAAAATCTCTAATGCACTATTAATCATTCGCTTCTTAAATTCATCCTCCTGGACCTTTAAATTCTCTTAAAGAAATATTAAATTACAGGTAAGTACGTAATGTAATACATTGTTACCACTAAAAAAAAATAATTTTTAATTACTAAGAGCTTTTATTATAGTAGTAGAAGGTCGACAATCAATCATAATTAATTACATCTATTAAAATTTAAGTTATTAACAGAATAATTCAAATCAAAGTAAAAAGCGTGGGGTGCTAGATATAATAAATATGTCAATTATTCTATTGGCAACAATCTATGAGAGAAGAGTTATGAAAAAGAAGTAAAATGCCGAAATCAGTAAGATTAACTCTGAGAGTGCAGGCATGCACAAATCGCGCGCTAGCTCTATCTTACTCTCCTACAGAGGATCTAAAACAGAATTTATTAATCCTGGCAATCCTAATAAGGTTAATGGGAAACTGTTATCAAATTATTGCATTGCCATCGGACCTTGATACGTCTGCAAAGTTTCAAGTTGATCAGACTTTTAGAAACCAGTGAAAATTAAGCTCAAAGATTCCGTTATATACATAGATACAACTCGAGCTAATAAAAACGTATTAAAAAATTTCAAAAATGTTTTTATTTATGGTTTTCTTTGATAAACAGAGAAGAATTTTATTAAATGTCGCTTTCTACAGTATCATTGGAAAGGATATTTCAAGAGCTTCAAGTTGAGGTATCACTTGACCACCCTTTCTATTTAAGATTTCAGAGGTGTGTGTTTTTGTCCCTCTTTCGTTTTATAAAAACGGCTTTCAGGGTTTTTTTATTCATATTTGCGTTCCTAATATATGACCATTTAAAGTTTTTAAATTGTCACCCTGTATATAAACGATTCGTCTACCTCAAGACTGTGGGTTAGAAGCATTTTTTTTCAAAAGCCACCAAACTTGCATAGTGCACATCAAAATTTATATTCATTAACTGACATAATTGGATATAACTTAAAAAAGAACTTGATAGAGGGATTCCTGATTGTGGTTTTGAGGATAAAAACTCGGTCCTAAATTATAGATCATAATTACTCGAGACAGCTGGTCACTGTTCAATATCACCAACTTCAAAAAATAAATTACAAAAAAAACCATGCGTTATCAAATGTCGTTAATGACAATAATGGATTCTAAACAAAAACAAGAAAATTCGCTAATGAAGTTGGGTTTTATTCGAGTGCAAAAAAAGGCTCCGAAGTGGTACAGATCCATTAAGCAAACTGCTTGTTTGTAATCTAAATTGGGCCATATTACTACACATATTAAATAATATTTACCCACAAGAACGCACATTGCCGTAATTTACAACAGTTTGACTATGTCAAGTCGGCGGATTTTATGACTTTCATACAAACAAGCGATCATTTTATGCTCCTTTCAACTTTGGCACTTTTGGCTTTTATGTGGGAATTTCGGCCGTAAATCAGTAACCGATGATTTTAATATGGACTAACGAACATTATGGGAAACTTCGTTGCTTATAAATATTTTGCCAGGTTTTAAGTTATAAAAAAAGCCATAGGGGGAATATAAAACTGTTTTTATATTCCAGCGTTGGTTGACAAACATCAGAACTTTTACAGATATTCAGGATGTTCTAAAAATCCCCAGTAGGGTGGTACTCTTTCAAAAAATATTTTTTAAATATAAATTGAATTTTAAATAATGCGTACCGAATACACGCTTTTATAATTACGACGACATGAAAAAGGAATCCAGACCGACATTTCGATCGCATTTTTTCGGCCGCAAGTTGTTTTGGTTCGATTTAGATTTAATTATAACCCGTTGCATCTGATGATTGAATTTAATTTAACGTTTGTGGTGGGTAGCGTCGGATCGGTGCAATCTGTGATCGATTTTTTTTTTAATTAAATGTCTTTGGATATGGACGGTAATCTTGTGCTAATTGATCCAAATGTTTCAGTCGAATTTGAAGTATTCGGTAAAGTACAAGGTGAGTAAACGTTTGAACGCAAAACGATGATTTTCTTTTAATTTTCCTAAATGTTTCACTTGTCTAGGAAAAGACATTAAAAGTTACACAGTAAAGTCTTATAAAGACTTAATGCAATAGATATTATTAGAACTCCAAATTTAAAACTGATTGCGCGAGCTGATTAATTAGGGTTATATAGCAAAATTAAAAGAAAAGAACTTAATGCTGTCTAGTTTTCTTCCTTCTTTAACGCGAATGCATGATTTAGTTTACTGAAAATTTACGAAAATCAATAAAAAAACACTTTATGTAAAAAGTCAGTGCGTAGAACTTATTGCGGCTTTGAATCTAAACATAATTGCGTAAGCTTCTGAAGGAAGCTTAAGTATTGAAGGAACCTAATGCTGTCTATACATTTTTACATATGACAGATTTGACAATTAGTTTTATTTACTAGTAAACGTCAAATTTGCAAATCTTAAGGCCCTTTCAGACTCGCCGTAAAAGCATGTGGATTTCATCTGTTGTATTCGTCATTGGGTTGCGGCAAACTTGGACTCTTTTAAACCGTTTAATTAAATTTCTCATTCGATTTTAGGTTGTTCTTTTACAAAATACTGTAAGGAAATTTGCGAGCAATTAAATATTACCGGATGGGTCAAAAATACAAAGAAAGGAACCATCTGTGGAAAGCTTCAAGGGCCCAAGTCCAGAATAGAACAAGTGTAAGTATTTAACGGTTTATTTTTATTTCTTATGTTAGGACTTATGACGATGGGACCGATTTCTTTTCCTTTATAGTCCAGCACAGATCTTTTAAGTTTAATGGGTAATAAGGATCCCTATTAGTTTTTTTTAAGCCCTGCCCTCTCTCTATGCCCTGCCCTGACTCTATCGATATTAGAGGAAAAAACTCCTCTGGTTTGAAAGCATCTTCTAGATCGGGCCATTGAAGTTTTAACTGAATATATCAAGAATTCTTTTTCTACTGGAGTATTTTCCAAATGCCTTGGAAGGAAGGTGGTCTTGATAGTTCTTCTGATCTTAGACCGATTTTTCTTCTATCGATACTTTCAAAGGTCATTTGGAAAAAGTCAATAATGATTTAAATCAATATGAGTTTTTTTTCAAAAGCTCATTTTCTGTTAAACAAAAATACTACAGATGTTATAAGTATATTCTTTTTTGGAAGATCTCTATGAAAACATGGATCGTGAAACGATTTTAGCTGCGGTATTTTGTGACTCAACTAAGGCATTCGATTACGTTAGTTATGAGGTACTGCTGAGGAAGCTGGATCAGTGGGAACTGAGGAGCTTTGTTTATACCTCTCTGAGAGATTTGTGTCTGTTCTAAGAAAAAGTTTTAAAGGTTTATTTAGTTGTTTAGTCATAAAAAGCTGTTTAGTCACATAAATGACATGGGCAGACTAAGTATCCGTGGTGATCACGATCTTTGTGGACAATTCCACAATTACATGGCATACAAATGTTGAAGTGTGAGATGCAGTTTATAAAGATTTTACTGAAATTGGCCGATGATGTTTCTCCAATAGTTTGTTGGTGGATGTACGAAGACGAATTTGTTGGAGTTTCATTGCTCCTTGAATAATATCTAGTTAGGTAATAATCTGATAAATAGGCAGACCAGTAGCAGGTTTTTGATGATACACATTGATAATAACCTAAAGTTTAATATACACATAGTTAACCTAATCAAGAAGCTTGTTTTGCCTTGCGTATAGTAATCACATGCACTCATAATATATCTTAAACCTAAGCCTAAAAAAAACAGCAAATTTATTTCAACTGCTTGGAAGAAATCAAAAAAAGTTACCTCAATTGCCTGGAAAAATTAAAATATTTTTTCTACAAAAAGAAAATTATTCTTAAAATTAGAAGTACATTTGCTTTCAATTTTTCAAGCAATTAAAGTAATTTATTCTAAGTCACTTATTCATTACAGTTATTTCAGGCAGTTGATTATTTTTTTTTGTTTTTTTTTTTAGACAATTGAAATACGTTTTTTATTTAACGAGTTTTGTTTTTATACAGTAGAAGTATTTTTTTACGTTACAGCGAATATCTTAAATGGATACTATAAAATTAACATGCCTTGTTTTCCCCCCCAAAAATGTTTGTTTATGTTTATTTATATAAGAAAAATGTTCATTTATTTTTAGTGTTTACTGGCTCTCGAACACTGGCTCACCAGGAAGTCACGTGGAACGATGCGAATTGAATAACTGGCAAATGTTGGCCAAGCCAGATTATACTAATTTTAGCATGCGGTTTTAGGAAGTCGAACTAAATATTTAATTTATATGTGATATATTTTGTGAGTATCAACGGTTTTTATAAAATATTTTTTAGATTTAAATTAGTAAAAGGTAAAATGTAATAGCGAGTACTTGACATAATTTAATTTTTTTTCTAGACTAGATTGTCATTTATTATTATGAACTCGATTTTAAGTAGGTGCCAAATATTAGGTAATAAACTACTGTCATAAATCTTAAAAGGTTTTGTTGTTTGATTTATATCTCCTACTACATACAGATAATGAGTTTACGTTACTTTTGTGTGGATATACATATATGAACTGAAAAGGGAATAAAAAAAAATCACATTCTGTTAATAATAGTTGTTTATTGAATACATAAATTGTTAATATACAGTGTCCTTCATCTGATTAAAACTCAAGAACGTAATGGAGGACAGTGTATAGTTAGTACATTCTTCCTACAAAGGCATAGTTAAATAAATAAATAAATAAAATATCACATAAACACGAGTAGATTTGACTAGTGAGTAAAAAAATCCTTGAATAGGCTAAAACTTACTCTGGATTTAAAAAAAATGTAAACTATATAGTAGGTACATTATCGATCGATATTTTTGAACTTTGTTTAGTAAATAATATCATTTAACAACATCAATACTGTATAACAATTTCACAATAATTTCATTTTTAAAGGGATTCAATAAATAATAAATGTTTACCTTGGAATGTTTGAGAGATCACTTAAATAATTGCTGTTATTTAAACGCGAACTACTTGGTTTAACAAAAAAGACTTGAAACAAACGGTTAAGTTTGCAATAAATCTTGCTAAGTTTTGCACATAACCATAAAAAACTAAACTCTAGGTGATTTGCTTGGGGATCTACAAACAGATGGACTTCTAGTTTTTGATCTCGATCCTGTCCGTGATCTTCTCGCTGAATAATAAGGGCTACAAGAGCTGCTATCGCTGCTTGGTGATCTGGGAGACGATCTGGTATACGGAATGGGCCGTTTTCTTGCACTGTGTTAGTATAAGGTTAAATTGTTAGTTAACAATACATCTATAAGCGTTAATTGGTGTTAAAATTATTAGCATGCAACTCACCTAATCTACTTATTGCATGCTTCACAAAATTGTTTGAACAGAACTTAAAAAAAAAAGACTTACCTTTGCAATCAAAAAAACATTCCTCTCAATACAAAACAATAAAAATAAAATAAATAAATCAAAAATTTATTAAAATCATAATAGGACATCATATTAATATATAAAGTGTCAGCCATAAATAATCAATGTGGATTACAAGCACGCCTACAACTCATTCGTCTACTTGCGTCTGAAATAAAAAAAATTATAAGTGAAATGACTAAATTACTAAACAGAAGGAAATAAAAAAAAATTCACAAAACACAATAAAATAGTGCATGTTACGGTAATCACAACAGTAGCGTGATAACCATATCGGTAATTGTACACAAAAAAAAACAGCCTAATACCTTGTTATCCTTCTTCGTGATAAAAAGCTGGGCGATCCATGTCGCCGCGGTATCGAGATGGATCTCGATCTTCTCGAGGAGCAACTCGACTGATAAGAAGATCGAGAGGAGCTGGATCGACTGGACCTAGAAGATCTGGAGCAGCTGCTTGATGAACGCGAACTACTTCTGGAACTAAAGGAATTTATGTAAAATCCATGTTGTTAAAATGAGTTTAAAATGTTTATCTATTTTATTGTGTACTGTTATTTAAAAAAATATTGAATTTACTTTTATATATCTAGGAGCTCATATCTAAATATGACAAGACAGAAAAACAATTCATTTAATAAAATCTCTTATATCTGAAGTATATGATTGAATTTAAGAACTACTGGATTCAATAATTCATACAAATACAAGGTGATAATTTGAAAACGAACATCTATCTCAGCCTTTTAACCCCCTGACACCCAAAATTTTAAATGGCAACTCCTATTTCTTTTACCATTTTTGCGTTCCTTATAAAATTCTACATAAACTGCATTCATCGCCTCAAAGCACTTCGTTTAAAAATGTTTGTACTTACGAATACTATACATTCCAAATTCTTTTATTTATTTATATTTCGTCTTCGATATCGGCAATACAAATCATAAATCAATTTAATTTTTTTGCCGTTTTGGGCAAAACAAGACCTCGTTTTGCTTATGCCTACTATCAAATGATAAGTAGGTAGTTGTTCTTTATTTTCCGACTTCTAATGTTCCTTATTTATATTATGTTCTTTTAGAATCAGTGAAATTTAATTTCATAAATAATTTCAATATTTTTAATAATTTGAATACTGGCTGTACTTGTGCTTGGAGAAGAATGGAACCCATTTTGAACAATTCATGAAGTAGTAAAGGTAAGGTTTCCAGTATTTCATTGTCATTATCATAATTTTTCAAGGAGTTGCATTATTTAAATGTGCATAAAATACTTTTCAGTTATTTGTGAAGTTAATTCAGAATTTTGTTGAGTTTGATAAAAAACACAAAAATGGTAAAAGAAATAGACGTTGCTATTTAAAATTTTAGAGGTTAGTGCACTGGGGGGGATTAAAAGTAGCATGACAACAAATGCCTCAAAAAATCGTCTCCCCTGATTGACGTGTTTCGCCTTTTCATACTTTATCACTGATAGAGGCAATATTAAATGCTGTCCGTTTTCAAATTGTCATCCTGTATAATACCAAAAGAACTGGTACTTACCTTCTAGAATCAGAACTCACGCTACGACTCGATTTGCTACTCCTATCCTCGGAGGAACTTTTATCTCTAGATTTCGACCTCGATTTCGATGCCCTGCTTCGACTGCGACGTATGTCAAAATCATCTTTATTTATTTTGCCTTCAGCTGGCGTATCCTTCTTAAGAGGTAACACTTTGATATCAAACATATCGGGTTGCACATTTTGCTCCTTCTTCTTTTCCAGCGTTTCTTTGGCTTTGGCGGCAAGTCCCGTTTTCAACAGCTTCAAAAGGCGAAGTTCCTTGTCCTCTTGCTTTTGTTGGTTCTCTTCCTCCGCCGCCGCTTTTTCGCTGATATTTGAAGATTCTGGTTCGCTTGACGATTCACGTAACTTTACTACTGGAACCTGCTTTTTTGATTTGGGATATTTTTCCTTTTTCAATTTCGGTGGTGAAGGTACAGTTGGAGTCTTCGATTTGGTGTGCCTTTCCAAGATCGGGGATTTCGAGCGTCGTTTTTCCGGAGTTAGGGGGCGACGTTTTCTGTCAGCACTATCGCTCCTGCTAGGTATTTCCTCATTTGATATGCTGATTTTCGATCTGGGTGGACTGGACCCAATACTAAGATGGTGTTTTGAAGAGCCAGAGCGATTTCGATTGGTTGAGTTGGAACGCCTCTTGCGTTCAGGAGATTTAGTTTTTTGTTTAATAGGTGGTGAGCGGCTTTTGCTTCTGTCTTTTTCTCTCGTCTTTTGACGGGAATTACTTCGGTTTCGCCGATCTGTACTTGATTGTTTTCGAGTGTCAAAAGAAGCGCTGCGGTCTCTTTTACGATCGTCCCGTCTGGATCGGGACCTTCTTCTGTCTGCATCATTCCTTTCAGGCTTGTGGCTTTTATTTTCCTTTTCTCTTCTGGTTTCTGAGGAATCGCTTCGAGCTCTTCTATGGTCTCTTCTGGATCGAGAGTTGGATCTTTTACGCTGCACGTCATGTTTTATAGGAGATTTGGACCTAACGGTTTTTTCGGCTTGAGACTCAGAAGAACTGCTTCGATCTCTCTTAGATTTAGAATTTGACCTCTTTCTTTGCATGGATCTAGACCTACTTCTTTTAGTATCTCTTTTAGCTTCAGGAGAACCACTATGAGCTCTGTTATAGTCTTTTTTATTTGACTTAGAAACTGATCGCTTCCTTTTAAGTTTTTTCTCTCTGGATCTTGACCTGCTTGCCTTCTCTCTTCGATCTTCGGAGAAATGCCTTCTATGCTCTCGAGAATGTGACCTTTTCCTTTTAAGATCAGTCTTTCTTTGTCTTGACCCTGACCTACTACGCTTTTTATCATTCTTTCGGGTTTCCAGAGAATTGCTTCGGTCCCTTTTTGACGGTGACCTCGATCGATGTCGGGTTTCTTTAAAAGCCTTTTTGATTTCCTTATGATCTTCTTTCGATGGAGATCTACGTCTGTTTGGGCTCCTAGACTTGGTTTTCGCTTTGTATTTTTCAGGTTCTCTCCTATCTGAAGGTGATCTTCGTGATCTCCTTGGCGATCGACCATTTCGTCGAGATTTATAATCGGCTGAGCTATCGCGTGATTCAGAACGTTTCCTCTTACGTTGCCTTGAATGATCCCGTCTACTCTTTGTTTCTTTTTCTTTGAATTCATTGTCTTTTTTAGATTTTTTGCTTGCAGACAACCTATGAAGAAAAATTAGTTCAAAAACCTTTAGTTTTCTCTACTTGTATTAAAACAAAAATACCTGTACCTTTTTCCAGAAGATTCTTCCAATGAGTCCCTCTTCTTTTTAGATTTCTTTTTCTAAAAATAAAAATGTTATAAATAACACGTCTAATTTAAAATTAAATTTATTATATGTACCTCTTCTTTCTTCTTTTTCTTCTTCTTTCCCTCCTCTTCAGATTCGTCAGAACTCTGGGATGAGTCGTCATCGCTTGACTCGCTCCTCTGTCGTTTCTTTTTCTTACGATCCCTGGACTTCCTGGACGATCTACAGAGGCAAAAAATCTTGTCTTAGCCGTTTTGAAGTTTTATCTTTTTTTTTCGAAAATGCACAACACACAAATTAATATACTTAAGTGCTCCAGTTACGTCAGTATTAGAGATTACGTTGGTTACAGTGTGACCTGTAAATTTGGATTTAAGTTTTTTGGGAAAGTCATGACATTTTTGTTTTCAAAATAAGTTGAAATAAATATAGCCATGCACAGCAATGGAAGTGTATGACAGAGCATATATATAACATCAAATCTAACTATAACTATCATAAAATATAACTAATATTTGTCTGATTGGAAATGATTCTTCATAAAAATTGTGGCCCATTTACTTAAAACAGAATTTTTCAATTTGTTACTGGTTTTCACTGACTTTTCCAAAAGGTTATTTTAGGTAAAGTCGAAGGAAGAGAGGGAGGAATTAAAATTTACTCTAAAACTTATTCTGAAAACAAAAATATTAAAATTTCCCATATGTTCCACACTGTATGAAGTACTTCCGTAACTGAAAGCATGTTTTAAAAATATACACTTGCTGCAAAGGCAAAAAACAGAAACTTGAATAAGAATATCCACCCTCAGTGTAGCCCTTACTTGACCACATTTTTCTCTGTACTAATCCCTATCGAGAAGTGATTAACTATTACCTATGTTTGTTCTAAAAAAATTACAAATAATCCAGCAGATATATGGTGCCAATATTTGTTTTTTGGGTTATTGATAAATATAAATAATAAGTTCGTCAAGGGATGACACATTGCAGCAATGTATATTTTTAAACCCATCCCCCCCCCACAACTCTGTGTATAGACTGAAAAATGCGTAATTTTTCAACGCCAGAACGCACCTTGGAAATCCGAAAACCTGGACAAGCTAAACACAATAAAAAAATAAAAACGGAAGGATGAATAACAATTATTCCATTTTCAGAATAGATTCCATTAAATACATAATTACCTGCTTACTGCCTTCTTTTAAGATGTACGGCAAAAAAAAATATATTACCAATCAATTAGTTATTTGAACATTCACGTTTACGTTATTTAAAAAAATACCATCTATGATGTAATTAAAAAAACATATTCAAAGTACTAAGTTGAAATTTGAAATAAACACACACTAAAAAACATACTGGCATGGAGTTACGATAAAATTGTATGTGGTTTTACTTACTTCTCCTTCTTTTTTGACTTCTTCTTCTTTTTCTTTTTGGACTCTTCACTGGATGAACTGTGAAAGAAAAATTTTGCTAACACTAAATAAAAATGATTCCAAAACATCTCATTTTACCTGCTATCTTTCGGTTTCCTTTTTTTCTTCTTCTTGTCCTCCTCGCTACTCTCCACCGAAGGACTCCTCACTAATTCGTACCTCCCGACGTCCAGCTCTTTCTCCTTATTTAAGATTCTCTCTTTTTCTCGCTCGGCCGCTTTAGCACTCGCGGCCAATTTCTCTTTGGCCTGTCTATCATGGTCGAAACTGCTACCTTCCACAAAATACTCCGATATTCCAAAAGCCTCACGGAGCCTCGCGTTCTTCTCTTGTTGGGCTTCTGCCAATTGGTGAGTTTCTGTCACACTATAAAAATGCTTAAAATTAATTTAATATTGAAAGTTTTACCAAAAAATCATATAGGGACACTAATTATTTTCCATTGATTGGTTAGATAGAAATCTTACTTCATGGATACATACTTATCGAACTTGAAACAGCCCATTACAGTAAAGAATTCACTAGACAATCATTAAAAAAAACCCTAAAGAAAAACTTGCACTGTGGATATATGAAAAAAAAGCACACGCTTTAATGAAAAGCTCGACGTCAACTAAGCACGCGACCCCGTCGCTGCCGGAAATCGATATTCACCCTCTGATGAATCACAAAAGAGGGTTGAAATGCAAACCAAAAAAGAAACAAGGGCCGCACGTGCTATCAACCTGAATTGTATAATTTACAGGATAAAATATGTAGGTAACAACTACCTTTGGATACTTCTAAGTGTTTTCCTTGCAGGAAACCCTTGTGTCCCAATGTTACCAACATGGGAAGAATTATTTAAACAATCACAATGGCAGCAACATTGTCTCCTTCTAGTAATAAGGGGTGCCTTGGCCCCTAAGGCCTGGCAAAGGGCCCCTCGCCAAAGCCTTTCAAACATAACCCTCTCGTCCACGACTCGCGGTTTTTGCATTGCGAATTCCGTGGAGAGTCGCCCGTCGAGAACGAATTTGTTGCGTAGATTTTTCTTCTGATACATTATATGACTAATATAAAACACTTATAAAACTAACGGAAGACTATTTATCACTATAATTACTGGTTTAATGGAAGACTTGAGTGATTTTGACACGTCGCTTTAGGCTGACTACATTTTTATTGGCACGGTTGGAATGTTCCCTCGGTGCAGGGATGGAAATTGGGGATGAAAAGGCGACGACAAAGAGGGGAAATGTTGGTTTTGCGCAGCATCCGCCGGATTTACGGTCCGAGATCAATAATTGCGATGCGATTTTCTAGGATTTTTTTAAATTGAGACGCGCTTTTATACTTAGACCGAAGTTGCAGCTATTAAGGATTAAGTATTTGATCTTCTTACTAGGATATTACGTTGGTCTTAAGGATTTTTTAGGGGCTTTATTGATGATATATTGGAAATTTATATGGTAGAAAGTTTTGTTGAAGTTTGGGCTGTTCGGTTGAGATGGTTTTAAATTTTAATAATGCAACAAAATTTCAATATGACTAATATGAAATCATAGATAATTTTTTTGAAACTTTAGGGAACAAAGTTTACACAAAATGTAAACCAACTTAAGTAAAATTAAATGGATATAATAATAATAATAATATTAAATCAATTATTATTGACATAGTAATATCAAAAGTAAATACATATACATATTAGATATTGAAACAAAAGGTTATTTCTATTCAACTTCCCTCCTAAAACAGGGGCTGTTAGAGCCTAAGTTACAACACATGCACTAAGAACAAAAAAAATAAATAAATAAATGCAAAACTGCTAGAAGTCAGCACACTTACGCCAAATCCTCTCAAACTCACCTATGAAAGATAACTAAAGTTGCTGAAGAAGTTGCTGCACATTAATCATGCTATACAAGAAGACATCAACCTGTTTAACTCAATTTACACTTTGGATAATTCTTTCTACCTAATACTGACTTTTCCATACAATTTCATATAAAAAAAAGAATACATATTTAAATGAACCCACTATTTAACATTATTTAAATATACAAAATATAAGACTGAAAAGTGAAATAATACAACTTGGTCAACAATTTTGTATATTTAAAAATGTCAAATCTGATAAAAATTATGATTTACTATTTAAAGTATAAACAATGCAGTCTTTGAATCTAATTGTATAATCAATTTTCAAGGCTCCTCCAAAATAAGATCTATCTGGAAGTAGGGTTATTATTTGTAATTTAAATTCCAAGGGATTATTAAAATTTAATTAGCTATGTGAAATCACTTTAGTTATTCTTCAAAGCTAATTGAAAATATAAGTATTTGCATGAAATAAGTACAAACTAATAGAGAAATGGGTCATCTAGTAAATTGGATTATAATATTCGGCTTATTAAGTTAAGACCTTTGTAAAAAATATGAAACTTATTTTGTATTTTCACAACACACATATCACAATAATATTTTTTTTAAATGCATATCAGTGTTAAAACATATAAAATATATAGATTTATTGTCACAAAACAGCAATAACTTTAACAATCCAAAGTGTCTTAAGTAAGAACCACTCTAAAATATTGCTCTATTATATGCAGCCCCTATTTATACAAACTATAGTTTAAATTCTCCTATTATTAACATATTAATATGAGATTCAGTAGTCTAAAATTCTATTTATAGAAATACTGTAATTTTTTTATTTTTTATATGTCTAGCTGTTATGTACTTGCATTAAGTTATTTTGTAAAATCCTTTTACTCTGTAAATGGACATATGTCTGTAGATTTGCAATAACTTTGGAAATGAACTACTTTCACATCTCAAAAAAATAACATAATTTAAAAGACTTACTTGATCTTTCCCCATTCATTAACAGATTTGCTCACTTTGTTGTAGGATCCTAAATGCATCTTTCGATAGTTATTCACCTTTTCCAAGATATCCTCTTCTGAAAAACTGAAAAGAAAAACAATATATAAGTTTAAATCATAAAATTCCTAAAGTTTCTGTAGCCCCTATAGGACACTATTTTTTTTTTGGTTTCTTTAACTTCTCGAAATTGAAAAAAATAAATCCAACCAATGAGAAATTGTGTTGAATTTAGATAAAAATGAAAAATCTGTCTTTTTGAAACAAGTTTGTTGAAAACTTAGTGTTTAACTTGAGACTGCTTTCTGATTACTTAGAGCTACTTATACTGACATCTGTTTACTTCCCGTTAGTTGAGTTTCACATTGTTTATGAAATAGCCGTTCTAGGCTTGTTGTAGTACAGAGTAATGCAATTTTTGTTGGTATCTTTTTATAATAATTTTTTTTTTTTAGATTTGACTAAAAAATTGTTGGTAAAGGTCTACTAAAAGCAACTTTCCTAAAAATCTCACTCAAAATTGAGAAAAGGCTTGAAATTTGTGCAATTCTAACTTAACCCAATCCAACACAACTCGACTATAAGAACATTGAAAAATGAATTTTTGAGAAATTATATCAGAGTAAAAAATTTACTTATTATCCTAAAATTACATTATAGAAATGTTTCCTCACATCTTAGTGTTCAAACCGAACCCAATTTTCCCATAATTTTAAGTACGGTTTTTTGAAAAGTTGGGTTAGGTTTGGTTTATATTTCTAGGTACCATTATAATTTATAAATATAAAAAAAATCTTCTGAAAATTTATTATTCCTGCATTAAAATATTATTTCATATAAAGTTACAAACTTTTTTAACCTTTGCCGATAATTTTAGGTATGACTTTCAAAAAAGTTGCTAAGCTATGCCTTTACCAAATGACTCATTTTAATACAAATAGTTACTTATTTAAACTAAAGAAACACAGTTACCAATTGTACATGAAAATCGCACATTACTAAAGAAACAGTTTGATTGATGAGTGTAAACACTATTAAAACAAGTTAATGTTTCCTTACCCTTGTTCTTCCAATAATTCTGCAAACTCTGCACATTTCAGTTCCACTTTGCGTTTCTTCTCATGATCTAATATTTCCTTATTAGGTTGTTTATTATTGGCCTTATCTAATAGCACAAGCTCCTGTTCAGTTTTATAAGCTTTAGACTTATCTGAAGACCGAACTAAGGCCCAATTGCGTTGGACATGACCATTGGTGCCTGATCCCCGAGGTGTTTGTAGTCCTATTCCATTATACATGTTTAAATACTGAAATTAATATTTTATTTTATAATTTTATTGATTTTTAAGTAGGCATTTTAAAATTGTAAACATGATGTTGGTTGTTTAGTGTTAAATATTAATTATTATAGTTGCTTACCAAGCAAAGCAGGGTAAAACCTTGTTAATAAGTGTAACCCCTAAACTTTTAATATTACAGGGTTTTTAAGGTTATTGAAGGATATATATGTATCCTAACTAACACTACACACACTCATAGAACACAAAAATTCGCAACCACCCATTTATGACCCCAAATACGTTCTGATTCTTTTGCCCTATGCTGGAATTGCTGAATTAAAAATTAGACGTTTGACTTTGACGTTTAAGGTGTCGTTTGTAATCAGCATCTTGACTCGTTGGCTGGATTGCCAAGTGTACTGTTTTACTGTTTGTAGCTTAATCCCGATATTTTAATGGTATTTGTTTCTTAATTTAAATTAGACTGTTCAGAAATTATGTGTGTGAAGCTAGCGTCCAAGTCGAAAACGCAGCAGATGTCGGTTGCCAGCAACCTATTTATAGTCTGCGCCCGCTGTTCTTTAATCGATAAAATGTCCGTATCTCCTGAAATGCCCAAGGAATTTTAATAATTTTTTTTCCAGATATTAACAATGAATAACTAAATCAATTTATGGTGGTTACAAACCTCTACAAACTAAGGTATCGTTGTGAAAATTAATTAAAAAGCAAAATATTAAAGAGATGAAAATGGCTTCCAAAACTCCTCCCAAAGGATTTGGACCAAACTTTTCCTGTAATAAATAATAAACAATAATTTTTTGCCAAAAAATCTTTCGTTTGTACAGATTTACAACCTTATTATTTATTACCTAAAAAAGTTTTATCCAAATCCTTTGAGAATTTTAGGAGCTATAGCCTTTTTCATCTCTAACATTTGACTTTTTAATTAATTTCCCCAATGAAACCTTAGTTTGTAGGGGTTTGGGACCACCATAATTCGATTTAGGTATTCATTGTTAATATCTGGACAAAAAATTATTGAAATCCCTTGGGAATTTCAGGAGATACGGGCATTATATTGATTAAATAACAGCAACCGACATATGCTGCGTTTTCAATCCAATCAGACGCTAGCTTCACTCACACACATTCAGAAGTTTTTAAATAAAAAAAGTTTGGCAACGTTGCTGCGCTAATTGCGTTACTAGACAACCCGCTATACGTGAAAGAGAGAGCAAAAAATAGATGGCGCCATGACCGCGTTATATTATATCTCATTTCCCAATAATAGTCCAGTCCAGTGCAGAACAATGACATTATGACATAGCAACGTAGTTTACGTAGTCATTCAGCACACGGGGTTTCTCTATTGTCAGTTTTTCATGTTTCCAACGGAACAAGATTCGTGTTTTTAGTTTTTGGTGAATTAGTGATCGCACATGGTGTTTATAAAATGTCGTTAGAATGTTGCCAACGGTTACGGGTCATGTGGGAACTCAACTTCCGTTAAGACGGGCATTATTGTAACGTCAAAAAACCTTGAGGCAGATGTTTTGAAATCAGGTTATTCTCTTCTCTCAACCAAACCGTTCTTTATGTCCAAAATTTGATTGTGGTTGAGTGTAGGCCCTAGATTTCGTAAAACTGTATAAAAGGCATAATCCCACTGTGTAGATTAGTGATTTTTTTAAGTGCCACCAGTATACCAGAGAAGGAATTAAAATGTTGCAGTGCAAAACATCTTGTGATGGTCTACTTCAGTTGGAACATGAAGTTCTGGAAAGCATCGTTCATAAGGAAAATGTTATGGATGTGTATGAAGTGGACCCAAAAACCCCACTTGGCAGGTAAAAAAAATAGAATAATATCAATATGTTAATTTTTTTAATCTAATCAGATCAGATAAACCTGAGATAAACCAAGATCAACATGCAAAAAGTGTGTTAGTATGTAATGGTGCAGTTTTTGTTCATGTTTTTCACTGTTATTGCATATATTGTATTCATGAGATCACTTGATTAAGTAGGGTGGGAATATGTTCACTTATAATATTATTAATACATCCCTGATTAAATAGAACTGAAAGATTTCTTATCTTAAATAAAATTTGTTGCTAAAAGGATACAGTGTTACTATTTATTTTATTCCTAAAAAAAATTATATTTTATTATACTCTTATGTTTAAGATTTTCAGTACAAACTAAATGGTAGGAAAATCAAGATTTAAAAAAAAACATCTACCCTGTAGAACAAATGCTTTAAATAATCAAACCAATTAAAAATAATCTAATTATTACACAGGCCCAAGGGTGGGTGGGAAAAGATTATCTAAACTGTTTACATCAGGAAATATTCAAAAATAAAAGCAGTTTAAAATTGATAGGTATATTGTTGCAAAAAATTCCCACTTCCACAAAAAAATCCCAAATACAAACATACATAATTCATACAATAAAATATCTTAGAACCCCCTAATCAAAATATCCTAAAACCTCTAATATGTTTTGACTTCATTATCAAAACCAAGCCTTAAAACTAAAATGTATATATATATATTACTGAGTAATAAAATACCTCAATTAAGTAATCAACAATGTTTAATCATTGCCAGAATTAAAGATTAATAATTGCGCAAACAGGGGAAATTTGGTAAATAAAAGTGTCTAGTTACAAAAATTCCTCTTGAGAAGTATAATTAAGGTGATTTCTTTTTTTATTGTATTATTAAGTCATGCATCAATTAATCATATTTATTTTAATTAATTGTTTTCTCAATAATAGATGATGCATTTATGTAGAGCCTTTGAATGCAAATTTCTTGTTGCCTGGAAACTGGTCATAGGTCAAGGTATTAGGTGGAGTATTACATTTTGCATTTTAATGTTCACCATTATGCTAATAGGAAAGACCACATAATTGTATGCCCTTTTTATTCAAATTCATATTGTTTATTAACAGACCAGCCAGTACTATAACAAAAGAAAATAAATCATACAATTATATTTAATAGCAACTTTGTTGCAATTTATTTTTCAATCCTGCCAAAGGTATATTATATATCTAGTTCTATATCCTATGTGTGAGAAAGCATTTTTGTACTGTTTTACTTTTATTTGTAGTTGAAGTTGATTAGTTCAGATTATTTAGGGTAGTGTTGGTATAGTATCTAGTTTATCCACCTTGTTTCAGAGCCCTATTGGCTCCCCAAATTAGTTTATATAGGTTGATTTATTGTAAATCCTAGTAGTTTCAATATTCTAAAATTTGTATACTTCCTTGCTTTGACTGATAGAAAATTCTAAGCATTTCTGAATTGTTCCATAGGTCTTTAAAAGGGACCACATTTTGTGACACTTTAATCAGTTTTGTTCAATGTCAATGTAACTTGTTAATAAAAAGTGTGTTACTAACATAAAAGAAGATTTTTCCTGGTGTAAGTGTGTTTCAGAATGTAGTGTATAACTGTATAACCTGAACCATATTACAATACATAATTTGTAGACCAGACAGGACAAGCATATTCTAGCTCTTTCTTGCATGTACATATAATAATAATAATAATAAAGCGCCTTTATTTAGCAAATACATAGTATTACATAGTTTTGCCTTCAAAGACGAAGATTAGCTAAAAGCTACTCTTAAAGTCTTAACCTTCTTAAATTACACAAAAAAAAAAACAAAAATCTGTAGAAAATAAAATAATATTCATTTAACAGAAATAAGAAAATCTTTTGATTTACCTAAATGATTCCTGTAGAAACAGGTTCTTAAAATGTTTTTTAAAAACATACAGACCATTGCTAAAATCAGGCCTAAAGACATTCACAAATTTGACTGCGTTGTAAGTGAATGATCATTCAAAGAGAGCCATTGAGTGATGGGGCATAGTCAGAGTGTTTTGCCTAATAATTCAAGCATGTACATGATTTCTAGGTATAAGTTTCTCAAATAAATATATCTGAGTTTTGGACTTATAAAGGCGTTATACTAAGGTGCAGTACAAAAACTTATATAGATAAGGTATTTTTAACCACCCCAAATCATACATGCCTTGGGACACATGATCAAACTTTCCTAGGTCAAAGATAAGTCTACAGCAGGTATTTTGTACACGTTATAACCGATATTGTGTCTGCTGGTCCAAGCATGGAAAAAAAAATCAGACAATATTGAATAATTGACATAACAAAAGTTTCGGCAAGTTTTTTCCTAGTCTTGAAGTTTAATATTGACTTATTAGCATAAAGCATACGCAAATAGCTCTTTTGAAGAATAGTACTAACATGCTCTCTGAATCTAAGAGAGGCATCTAACTTGAGACCTAAAACTTTTATACTCTCAGAAACAGTAATTAATGTATTATCTAATTTAATTTTTATAGTTGAAGTTATAATTCTATGAGACTTTTTATTAGTAAATAGCAACATCTTCATTTTATTAGGATTTATGATTAAGTTATGTTCTTTTGAGTATTTCCCTATATGCCTCTGAAAGATGAAAAGTTGATAAAATAAAGTTCAAGGGAATTTATGTTTTGTCTCGCTATGTTGTGTCTGCGCTAAAAAAAATTATCAACTTCCTTATAGCAAATATTATTACTGCTAATACATTATTATCAAGAATTACTTTTTTATTTAAATAATCTGGTGTGTATACATTTAGATATCATGCTAAATAAAACAGTGACTTAATATAATGAACCATTTAATTTTCAGCTGTTGCTGTATAAGTAGTAAAGGTATTTCAAAACCAGCCGTTACCTGTAATAAAAGAATGGAAAAAAAGCCCATAACACATAAACTTGGCTATTTATAAAACACATTCTCAAAAGAACTAGTAAAAGAACAAAGGATTTACACCATTACAGTTAGAACAAAGAAGATTTTATGTTAGTAATGCCCTCAATGGGACAATAGGCCACATGAATGGTACAAATGGTACCATTTCTTAAACAAATATTCAATTTGAACATTTTTTTTAGGTATTTGATGAATTTTATTACATTGGTCTTAAATTTTTAAGATTTTTACAAGTTTAAATTAAAAGGATGATTTAATAAACCTTTCTCAGAAACATCTACCTGATGTCCAAGAATTTACATAAAGAGTCCTATTGACCTTTTTCTTCAATTATTGCAGGTACCAGGTTTTTCATTTTTTTTTTAAGGAAATCTATAAAAATTCCATTTACTTACATTAATTTACAAGTATAGGTAATAATTCCTGTTCCAAGTACATTTAATGACTTTTGGAGGGTGCTTGAATAATTAGTTGTATTAATCAACAATCTAACCTTAAAATTAAATTGATTTTAGGTTAGATTAGTTCAATGAAACTTTGATACCAGTGTTGCCACCTGTAGAAATTTTTCCTGTTAAAACGTTAAAAATGAAGAACATAACCTAAAAATAGAAAAAGCAACTTTAATAAAAAATTCCTTAAAAGACAATGCTTATATCCCTCAAGCTAAGAAACCTTGAAATTCTTCCATTCAGGATGAGAGTGTGTTCATTGAGCCTGATCCTACAGAGATTATCATTTATTCTACATAAAATAAAACCTCAAGTTTTAGAACAGAAACATTTAGAATCAGTCGAACACTTTGGGAAAAAGGGGATAGGAATTGTGCTGGGAATGGAATCCAACATAGATTGTTCCTTATTCTACATAAAATAGAATCTTTTTACTATGGTCTTAAAAGTAGTAGACACTCAATCTTAAAACAAAGAAACAGAAGGTTGAGATTTAAAAGTTGAAAGACAACTTAATAATAATAACCATTTATTGCCAACTAAATCATATACAATGACAAAGCAACATCAAAAAGAGAAAAGAAAAAAAAAACAGATACACTTTAACTGATATAGTAACAACTTATCTTAAATAAAACATAACCATTTAAATTGCAAAATATCAATTTAAAAACAATGTGAAGAAAAAGAAATAAACCATTAATAAGGACACATTGTAACAATTAAGTAAAAGTAAAAGAGTAGTAATGCCTGTCTAGTAATAGATCCATCTCTGCTCTCTTAAATGGATTGAAGTTTTCACTACATTGTATATTTTGTGGAAGCATTTGCTAACTCCTCGCCACCCTGTAATGTGCACCTCTTTTATAAAAAGGTAGAATGATATAGTGAGAATGCGAGTTGGTCTCTGGTCCTGGTTACTATGGCCAAGTCATCAGAATAATAATGGGAATTCATTAAGAATGAAGTTCTGTGCTTTTTTACAAACATATTGAGGATAAATAATAAGTGACCAAAAAGGATTCCTACAAAAGTCTGTAGGTCCCAAATGCAGCATACATCTAATAATTCCTTTTTTGACATTTAAAATTGCTTCACTAGATGAGCTCCAGAAAATTGTACCATATTTAATCATTGATTGAATAAGGCAAAGTAGAACATTTCAATGCGATTCAGTTGTTAATGTACACTATATTAATAAGCAGGACCTAGTAAGTTTCCTTTGTAAGGATTGTATATGGTAGATCTAAGTTACCAAGTTTCAACTTTATCTAATAAAATCATTGTACACCATATCCTAATATTAAGCAAAGGTTTTACCACAATAAAATTTTACGAAAATAACTAATTTAAATATTTTATGCAAATAGTTTGGTATGCATGATATAAAAACCACATTGAGTTTAGCATACTTAACAACCCTTGGAATTTATTTTGATTTGAAAACTGTCCAAGTTAAAAGTATTGAATAGTTTGTACACAATATGAGCGTACAAAAAGGTTCAGGTAACAGATGGATGAACATCAAGTCAGCTCTCCCAGAGCATGAGTGATACCTTATAAGCCAAAATCCCTATAATTTGATTTTTGTCAGTTTAAGTTTTTGATTTAGAATAATGTCTGCAGGAAAAGGTTTAGACTATTCAAAGCATTAATTGATTCATTTTAAAAACTCTGTAGCAGTTTTAAAATTTAGGCTTCATCAATTATGCTGAACATAGAACTTTTTTAGGGTTGTAAAATGTTGGTTTGACCACCGGTGAGTCAATCAGTTGACTGAAAATTCGAAATGCGCGTCCTTGGAAGGTCGTCCCAGTTGCACAACGTAGCCCGGTCATTGGTCCTTCGAACCGAGAACTTTACGCTTAAGAAAGGCAACGTCCTTGCACACACCGATAGGCCGTTTACGATGATAATATGATATTCGACTTGATCCTCTTTAAAACGCTTGGAAAAACATGTGTTGAAGTCGGTTTAATTCAATTACGGGACTTCGAAGTTATTCAGTATCACATTTTAAAGAAAGAATTTACCTTTGGAATCTTATCAGGTTTCTGTAGTTCTTCAAGAATATTCACATCTCTTTACTATAGGAGAGTGATCAAATATTGATGGAGATGTAATGTAAATTTAATGAATCTAAATTAGATTTTTCCTTTAAGATTCTCATTACTAATTCATTTAATAATTACAATCCTTTTAATTAAAAATGTGGGCAGACATCAGGTAACCATAATAGAATTACTGACAGGAATCCAATTACCATCAAAAGAGCAAAAAAAAATGAAACCCATTTTTGCAACAAATCAAGCTCGCTTAATCATGAGTGCTTTAGAACTGAAATTGAATTTAAAAAAAAAAAACGCAAAAAATTATTAACATAATGGTAGGTTTTCTTGTGTTAGTATTACTAATAACGGTCTGTCGAGGTGCTCGCCCACCTGGCTCATTATACAAAAATAATTTGTTTTAATACTTTATTATGGTAAAATAATAAAAATCTCGTTGTGGGCGAATCATTTTAGGACGATCAGGCTTTAAAAGTCGATGAAAAAATTATGTATTCCAAATTAGCTGGAACTGAAAAAAAACTTTTCTTAATGATCCCTCTTGTCATTTATCATTTGATCTATTTTTTTTTGCTAAACCCAATTTAGGAAGCTTGGGTTGGTTCTTGATTTTTTGAAGACACAACATGGTTGCAACCTCCCCCCCTCCCCAAAATCTTAAATAGGAGTGAGGGTCAAGTGATGATAAAGAAGCTTATTTTAAAGGTCTTTTTATTCTAGTTACAACTGCCACGTTTGAAATTGCTACCTTGAGTTTTCGCACTACGACAGCTTGTTAAAGATTTTAAAACAATACCATTGTTTAATACTTTTAGCGCTAGTTTTTAGAGGTTCTTGATTTACAAAACAAAAACGCTCGCGCCACCCCTCGATTTCTGATTCTAGAAAAATAATTTTTTGTTTCAATTTTAAACCCCACAACTTAGTGGAGACGACATTCACCCTTATTTTTGAAGTGGGAAGGGGTGTGTTGTGATAGTCATTATAAAGCAAATTGAGAGCCCATTTAAAAGATCTATCACAACACATCCCTTCCTATTTAAAAAATAAGGGTGAATGTCGCCCCCGCTATGGAGTTGAAGTTGTGGGGTCAAAAATATAAACAAAAAATCGTGTTTCTAAAAAAATCGACGGGTGCGAGCGTTTTTGTTTTGTTAATCAAGAACCTTTAAAAACTAGCGCTAAAAGTATTAAACAATGGTATTGTTTCAAAATATTTGACAAGCTGTCATACTGCAAAAACTCAAGATAGCAAATTCAAACTTGGCAGTTATAACTGGAATAAAAAGACCTTTAAAATAAGCGATCACTTGACCCCCTATTTAAGATTCCCCCACCAAGGGGTTGAATGTATTAAAAAAAATTATCGCCTAAAAATCAAGGGGTCCGAGCATTTTTTTAAAAAAGGGCCTCAAACCTTGCTGGACTGTTTTCGATGTGCCACGCTATATCTATAGTTTTGGGAGATCAGATAAATATAAGTGAATATCCCCATTATCAATTGTTAAGTTATTTCACATGTGCTGTTTTCAGAATAATTTACAGTTGAACGTTACTTCTTAAACAAAACCATAATTAGCCAGAGAAAGAATTTTTTTCCCATAAAATACATACATGCGTGTACGTATGTAAATGCAATGGGTAAGCAATTACAGTAAAAATTAAAGTGAACCTGTCGCAGTGGGAAATCCATAACAAACACACAAGTGCGCAATATCCTTTGTTGATAAAGAAAAATGCTACATAAAACAAACACCGTCAGCGAGTTTGTACTTGGAGCGAACAGCCAAGTAGGGGGCAACTGTCGCCTTCCTCTTTCCTTGTGGTCGCCCTTGAAGACTTTAAAGATTACATTTCGTTTACATAACACCATGTAAACTATAAAAGTGCTGATATACTGCAATAAACTTGGCCTTCTATAAATAACCCTTCTAATAAGCTTTCTTTGGGTACGATCACTAACTTTCCCATGTAATTCGCGCGGCAGTAATCGCTATTTTGCAAATTGTCATGAGTTATGACATTCACTGAATTATTTCAATTCGACGTTTCGTAATGACGTTCAATTTATCGTTATAATTTCTATATTGCGTTAAAGAACGTGTATCTTTTTCACATTTTTCGGGTTTCTACCGCATTTCATTCTTTGGATATTGCTTAAATTCTGGTGAAACGTGAAGTGTTGAAACTTGATCTCAAATGGGCAATTTATAGGATCGTTAATAATTCTTGGATCTTTACCTCATTCGATTTCTCTATAACTGCCTGAATCAGCTGAAAATGTTAATAGAACCAAGAGATAATAGAAAAAGATGCACGGGTTTACAACGCTACTATGTTTGTTTATGTCAAGGTCAGACATCTATAGGTATGCATATACAAAATTAGTCAAAGAGAAGTATACACGGCGGCATGGTGCGTTAAAATTATCCCAGCCTGATTTCAAAATAAGCGATAGGGAAAAAATGCATTCCGGGAATATTTCGGGACATACATATTTTCGGATACAGCCGGCGCCATATCGATAGGAATTTGATCTAGGTTTTAGGGAGACGACCGTATGTGTGTTAATTAAAACATCTTAAGCCTAGTTAGTAAATTATTTATTTATTCCATAAAAAAAAAACCATCAACCGACGAGAGCGTTTTTATGACGACCTACAAACGTGCCGAAACTTGACCTTTATGAAATTTTCAACAATTTCGCAAAATCGCTGACACGGTCGTTGACCAATTTTTCGAATTTGCGAAAAGGTTAATTCGCCATTATTGCGATACCGTAGGACTGCAATCCTTCGCGAAACCCACCGTGAAAATAAAAAAACGTCGGCATAACATATTTTATGTATAAAATAAATTTCGCTGGAAATTAAGTAAATAAAGGAAACGTTACGCGCCGTAAAAATTAATTAATATCAGCATTAAAAGAAGTCGTACACGTTTCGGAGAAACCGAAATAAAATTTCTTGTATGTACCCACCGGTAATTTGATTCGTAAGGTAACCACTAAAGGGGGTCATTATATTCACATTGGAATTTAAAATATGCGCGAGAATTTATTTGACGTAATGGTTGAACGCCAAATTAATTATATATGAGGAGTTTCCAGCTCTCGTCCAGTTTGGAGTCAATTTTCGATACTTTTTACACTAATTCTCGTACCACTATTAATTTTAAATGTTTTATTGCATTTTTCAGCGTCCAATGAACCAGCTTATAGTATTGTCACCGATACTTATATATCAGCTGTTCAAAGTGTAGGCGTCTTAATATTTTAAAAAATTAACTAACTTAATTATATTTTCATATCGATTTTCGTCCATATTTGGATGGTTTCTCAACCGCTTTCGATTTTGAATTTTTTGTACTAATTTTCGTCCAGTTTTATGTCATTTGTCGATCCAAATTGATATAGACAAATTTAACAATATTAAAAAAAAAAATTATATACAAGGGAAGTCAATAAATAAACCGTTAGTTACTTTCTTAAAGGTTTTATTGTAATTTGTCAGAGGGCAATGACCAGGTGATTTCGGTCTGACACATACGCAGAATTGTTAACGCAGATCCTGCTGTTCTTAGAATATTGATAATTTTATGAAAATATTATACCTAAATTTATCGATTTCCCTAGTTTTTGTCCCGTTCTATATCGATTCTCGAAAAACCGGACATTGTTAATGAATTTCGTCCATTTTTGTATGGGTTCTCGATCACTGTGAAAAAAATTAATGAAAAAAAAAATGAATCTTTTGGGGTTACCAAGGATCGAAGAAAACATTTTTTTCGTGCCCTTTTATATTTTTTAACAAAACACAACAACCCGTTTAGATATTTTTAAGAGTCTAAGTACTTTGGTTTTTGAGTTACATAGATTTTAAAGAATCAAAAAAAAACATTTTGTCGTCCAGTATTTCATGGATTCTTGACCACACCACAGAACCTTAAAAAGCATTTATTTCAGTTCTCGTCCATTTTTTTACCAGATTTTGAACCCCCTCACAACGAATTCTCGTCCTGTTTGATATGGATAGAATGATATAGAAAATAGAGGGACAAGTTGAATTCTCATTTATATATCCCCATCTCAATCCGTTAAGAAGAAGAGGATGAGAATAAAGTGATATTTTTCAAGTATAATCTGAGCAATTAAACCTGAAAAACACAATTTCCAGACCATTCAGATATCATTAATAAATAAACTGAAAAAATGCTATAGAAAATAGGGAGAAAAGTTGTATCAATTTGATTATTATTTATGAGATGTTTCATATTGTAAAATGGTAAATCCGTCAACAAATTATTATTATTATTATTATTATTATTAATAATAATAATAATAATTTGTTGGGTTCCCGATCACTGGAAGAAAATTTATTAAAAAAAACAGAATTTTTCGCGGTTACCAAGGATCCAAAAAAATTTTTTTTTTCATGATGATTTTTACAAATCACTAAAATAGGTGTCTAATTATTTTCAATAAATAACTCATTAAAAAAAATTCAAAAGTCTTAAGTACTTCGGTTTTTGAGTTATAGACATTTTAACGAATCAAAAAAAAAACCCTTTTTTTTGTCCATTTTTACATGGGTTTCTGATCACCCTCTAATCTCAAAAAACGAAATAAAACATTTATTTCAATCCATTTTTTTACCAAATTTTCGACCACTGGTCTTATGATCCAGATCGAATTTTTGTTTTATTTGAATATTCGATAAAATTAAAAATAAAATATATTAATTAAATTAATAATTAAAATAATTAAAATATTTAAAAATAAAAACCTCTCAAAAAAACATTTTTTCGTCCATTTTTAGTTTGGTTCTCGACTATTCGCCAATCTCAAAATAACTATAAATAAAGTTTTTATTCCAATTCTCGTCCACTTTTTTAACAAATTTTCGACCACTGGCCTCACCAATCAATTTTCGTTCCTAATATAGATTAGTCGATCAACACTATCGATATTCGGTTAGGCCAAAATATCTTAATGAAAAAAAAATTTTAAAATCGCTTACACAAAAATCAAAAGTTTATTTACTTTGGTTTTAGAGTTATAGACATTTTGAGGAATTTAACAAAAAAAAAAAACACTCAATTTTAAGGAACCTAAAATAAAGCATTTATTCCAATTCTCGTCCATGTTTTCATTGGATTTTTGATCACTTTAGTGACGCAGTGATCGAAAATCCTGTGAAAAAATGGACGAGAGTTGGAATAAATATTTCATTTTAGGTTCCTTAAAATTGACGAGTCTTTTTTTTTTCATCCTATCAATATTTGCCTCACAGGCTGAATCACTAACCAGCAAAGATTTTTCTTAAGTGGGGTCAGATCAAGAACAATAATGCGAGTTGGTGTATTTATTGGTCAACAATTGTTACAAAACTGGACGAAAACTCAAACAACAGAGTCTCATTTTACATCTTAAATTGCTGGATAAAGCTGAAAAAGTGTGTTAATCCCGAGAAATCCCTACGATTACATCATTATAAAGCATTTAAAGACCACAACGTTGTGATGTGAGGTCTTAAAACGTTCCATACCGGTCTGCCCAGAATAGTGATCATAAATTAAACGCATTCAATTATAAAAATAGTCCGGTAGCGTAACATTGACTTAACATTTCAAAGGCGATGGATTAAAGCGAGATTCTTTAAAGGATCAATAAATATCCGCGGTGCTGCTGTTACTACTGCTGCTTACTGAAGAAATGGTACGGAATGGGTCTTTGACTTCTTTAGCAGTTCCGTATATAAACATTTGTTTATGCGGCATGTTTATCGCCTTATAATGCGAGTGTAGGATCCTGGATATGGGAATTCTATATAAAGACTGTGTATTTTTGTTGCATTTTCATGTTTTCAGGGCCGTTAACTGAACCCCGTCTTAAAAGGAAACACCTTTGTTTTTTGTTTTGCAATAATATTCTTATTATTTTATGGGAATTTTCTGTTTAATCGACTCGTTTTTTCCTCACTTATATTTTCTTAAAAAATTCCATTGCATATTTAATTAGATACCATAACTCATAAGTGGTTACGTAACACCCCAATATTCTAAAGAAATTCTTCGAAGATGAATCAGTTTACCAACACAATGAAGAAGATACACCAGTCATCATATTACAACATTCCTCATGATGAGATTAATTATTGGTCGTCTCGAGCATAATCCAGACCCCGATCAAAGTCAACTAAAGATATATAAATGTGACAATGACATTTAGCCAACGCAAAAATAGCTTTCTGCATTATATTTGGCACAGCTGATATCGGTTGTAATGTCAAATATTTAAATAGGAAATCAGCAAAGAATTTATTCTTTAATTGACCAATAAGTTCAAGAGGAAGTTTAAAAATTCTCCTTTTTTTATACCAGTAAATTTCTAATGCATTTTTTTAACCTTTCAGAGGTAAATATGCAACAGTCTGCCGAGCAGTGCACAAAAAAAATGGCACCCACTACGCGGCAAAGTTTGTCAAAAAACGGCGTCGAAACCAGGACCAGATGAAGGAAATTATACACGAAATAGCTGTTTTAATGCAGTGTTCATCCACCAACAGGGTTATACGGCTACATGAAGTATACGAATCGTCCACAGAAATGGTAAGAAATGATAATGATTTTTTAGTTATTTGAATGAGAGGTAGAGCTCACTGATTTAATTTGTACTCTTTATTGAAAGCTGAGGTTTTTCGGCAAACTTTCTTTATTGACCCTATCGAAGGCCTTCACAAAGTCAATAATAATAATCTTCATTTAAGTACAAGTATAAAATAAGTTGTTTATTGATAAAACTATGATTTAGATATTCATCAATGCTAAAAATTTTTAGATACAAGATATTGCATAAGTCATAAAAATATTTTATTTTATCCCATTAATTTAATGCTAAAGTCTGAAAATGTATAGTACTTTAGTTTCATAGCAAGAGTTCTAAAGGAACACAGTCGAAATCTTTGGCTAAGTCACAAAAAGTGATCCTAGTAAACTCACCATTTTTTATGCCATTATTTACTAGATGTATCAATTGACCAATTGATAATGTAGTAGATTTTGCATTTATAAACCCAAACTGGTTAGGACTAAAAAGTTTATTAAATTCAAAGTAACTTATTATTCTACATTTTAAAGCTTTTTCAAATATTTTTGAAAAAATGGTCACAATTTCTATGGGTTGATAATTGGTTAGGCAAGAACCTTTTTTGTATATGGGAACAACTCTGGAGATTTTGATCATACTGGGATAAATTGATTCTTTAATGCACATGTTAAGAAGTTTGACTAAAGGATATGCAATAAGACGTTTAATTAGTGGGGCATTGTATATATCTGAAAAGACAAAAGTGCAGTTGAACATAATTTGTTAAGCTAATTTATACACTTGTCCTTAAAAAGAAAATTAAGCATTAATAATATTATTAAAATTTTATTTATTGATATGAATTAATATTTACTTGGGTTCAAGTGGAGAGCATGGTCTTTAGAAACTTGGTATAGATCTTCAATTACAGAGAGACAACTGTGATCCAGTAGGGAGAGCGAAAAAGAGTAATATATTTGATTGTCATCTGCATACATTTGTATTTTGTAGTGTTTTAAAAATTTAGGAAATTGAGAAGAATATAAAATAAAAACAGGGATCTGAGGGACACCTGAATTAACACCAAGATAATATTATTTATCGCCATTCAAGACCTACTCTGGCGATTCATAAGATAATTCTGAATTAATCTGATTGAACTCTGATGAAAACCAAGATATTCCAAGGCTAGTAATAATGTGTCATCAAATACTTTGGAATAATTGACTAGAACCAGAATAGTACAAAACTACCTTTATCAATAAATCTAAAAATGTCATCCGTTACATTAAGAAGCGTCGTGGCACAACTGTGACATTTTCGAAAACCTAATTGCGTGACGTCAATCAATTTTTTAGACTCCACATTGTCTACTATTTGATTCTACACTGAATCTGAACAGGATAGAATCTTTAATAACCTCTGCATCACAAACCAGTCTACTTTATATTCTCTTACTCATTCAGTCCTTAATAAAACAAAAATCTAAAATGTATATAAACTGATAATTTAATAATTCAAAAACAAATAATAAACCACATATTAATTTACTCCCTTGGTGAAAATACGGATCCCTTAAATAGTATTTGGCAATTTTCGTTGATATTCCCTGTTTGGTTTAAAATTCCCATGGCCCGTAAAGTTGCTATTCCAGCCTGCCGATTAGGGTTCACCTCGGCTGATTCCAACGATGAAATGGAGAAATCTTCATCGCTTATGCGAGCTTCGAGTTCAGAGGATGTTTCTGTGCAAGCCTTTTTGCAATGGTTTCTGGTATACTCCATCAAATTAAATCCTGTAAAAGAAATTCAATTGAGACAATTATTCATATAAATTAAGAAATGTACCTCGTCCTTGTTTATAGTTGTCATCTTGTTTCTCAACCTCCTCAGCAACTACTGGCAGATTTACATTAGATCTAGACTGTGAACCTGAAAAAGTATCAAATTAATGTACGTCAAACTTTTTTTCAAAAAATTGCAATAACTTACATCCTCTGCTTCTTGCTTTCTGATATACAGGGACACGCAGCTGCTTCGCATGTCGTTGAGGTCCTAAAGTTCAGACAAACCTAAGAATTGCATAAATCTCGTAGAGTATATAATTTTAACTTGCCTTGCCCTGGCTCTTGTATCGTTTGCTCTTTTGACCTTGAGAATTCTTCCAGTCCTTGAGGGTTAATGGTTCTTGGTGCGTCTAAATTAAATTCTATTGTCTAATCTAACTTTGGGTTCTAATAGCTTAACATACCTCTGCCAAAAGGAACTTGTGGTTGGTGGGGTTCTGCAGGACGCCTCAAGCCACTTAGTTCGGGAGGAACACACATGTACGGGGAATCTCCTCTTTCTTCCTGTCTTTTAGGGGTGCCTAAAAATGTTTGTACAATATCATACTAATGTAAAAAATTATCTAAACAACATACTTCTGCTTAATGGTCTCATAAATTCCATATCAAATGGCATAGGATAACCAGGAGGAGGGGGCGGTCGTAGTGCCATTTCTCTCTTATATATATCTATTGGGTCAAATTCAATGCAATCTGGTCTTCTTTCTTGAATTGCTGCAAGGATAAAAAAACAATTAGCAAAGATGATTTTTAATATAGTAACTTACGTTTCGGTTCTTCAATTTCGACAGGAGGTTCCACTTTTTCAGGTTCTTTTGGCTTTACCCTTCGTGGTACTGGTTTGTAGGGCGACACTGCAACAAAAAAATCTTTTTTTTTTTGCCTGACTACAAAATAAATATATCCTTACTTGTAATGGTTACTGTGTCATCTAAGTATGAGTCCGAAATCTGATTGAGGTAACCGGCTAGTTCAGGAGGACAAATTGCTGAAAAGAAACAAGCAGTGAGTGCTGTACTATACAGTAAGGATTAAATGTTAGTACCTCTGGGCTTTGGCTCTCTTGGAGGTACTGCATACCTACAGTTATTTTGCTGTGGCACTAAAAAAAAAGTTTTAAATGAAACCCAGTTAGCATTAAAATCATGCAATTTACCTCTATAAGTCTCCTGCTCAGCTGGCTTTTCTTCTGGTTCGGGTGAGTTTACTCTTTGATCAACATGTTTTCGAGGAGGCACTTTTTGAGGGGGAGGGGGGCAAGACACTAAAAATTTATAATGTTATTATGTGATTTAAACTTATATATAGTAAGTCACGTGTTTTGTTTTCATTTCTGAACAAAACCGGTTGGATTTCAATTTGTTTTGAAGCTGTATGAAACTGTAATTGGTTTTTGAATCTTCTTTTCAAGTCCTCCATTGCGTCATCAAAAGATACTAAAGAAAAACATAAATAGATTTTTGTGTGCTTATGAATTTAGTGACTTACAGTCCTCAGTGTCTTTTGGCTGATTCATATTTTCATCTTTGGGTTTTGTATTTGTTATTGACCAGGCTTTTTGGGTTGCAGAGGTTCTTTGTGCTAAAAAGAGTAACAAATGCCATAGAAATCTGGTAAACACAATTATAGGAACTTACTCTGTTGTTCATTGACTATGACCTCACTTGCTGCTATTGGTCTTTCTTGTCTACGTTTTTTATGACTATTCCTCTTAGGCTTGGGTTGCATAAATACTAAAAATATATTTTCATATAATAAGGGTGTGTGCAGAAAAACACTATCGCACATAAACTTACTATTTTCTTCCTGCTTGTATTTTGTGAACTGGAATTGTGGGACTTCTTTAAAATTGCTTGTCCATTCTTCTAAAAAAAAAAAATAATTTAAAAGCAATTCACAAAGCACTAATACATGTAACATATTACCGTGCTGATGTTCTTGCTTAAAATTCTGTGGGATATCTTGGACCCTCTTGCATCTTTTAATTTTTTTGTCGGGATCAACCCAGTTAATCACTAAAAATACAAATATGCGTAATATAAAACCTCCTAATATCGTCTCATATAATGTAACTTACATGGCTCTACCTGCTTGGCCCCTTTACATTGCATTTGTAGCTGCTTATAAGTGATCCTCTTGTCATGCTTGTCTTTTCTTTGGATACTACGTCGGACATTCGCTAAAAGCATAATTATGTTATTTACTATTAACATAATCGAGAAATAATGTTAACTTACATGGCTTTGACACTGGTTTTGGTTTTGGTTCCTCAATCACATCCAGCCAATTGTCTGCATCACAGTCTGGAAAACTTTCCTGGGGGAGCATTGGGGTTTTATTTGATTCTGAAATATTAAAAGTAAGTAAAATATATATATAGGATTAATGTGGCATAAGAAGGTGCCTAATTAAACAGCAAACCTTTTGGATGGAACTTAAGTGTACTTATGTCACATGCTTGTTTGTTGGTTTCTTCTTCAGTATCTGGCACAATTGTTTGTTTAGACAAGTTTGCTTGAGTCGCTATGGAGTTGTTCTCAACTAAGAATATATATTATGTTAAAATTAACCATAGCAGAAGTGTGGTAACTTACTTGGTTTGGTCTTGGCTGATGGGTTACTATATTCGATTCTACAGTCGCTGCTTTTAATTCTTTTCTTTGGAAAATTTTTTGCATAAGCTCCTCCATTGGTAGCTGAAGATACATTAATAAAAAGTACTATACGAATATTATTTAAAATACTGGTTTATTTAGTGATTAATATAAAACACTTTGTATAACTTTTTTATTTGTTAATGGAGAATAATCAATTTTGGTGTGCTCTTGCATAATGCTACTATAAATTAATAGGACTATTCAATATATTTGTATTCCTAAAGGTTTCTCTGGAAATGAATATAACTTTTGATATTTAAATGGGACCCCCTGTATAAATTATGTTCATTCAATAGAAAATTACTTTCTAAATACTATGGTACCTCACACATCAACTTTTGACTGTTTGATTTTATAATATATGAGTATTAAAATTTCAATCTAGGTGGTCATGACTATGTCAAAATGCTTCATTTTAACCTAAACACTTATGAAAAAATTAGTTTGGTTCTCTAGTACTTAACAAATAAATTCCAGATAAGTTGAAAAAATTGAAAATCTTATTTATGGTCATAACTCAATTTTTTTCAAAAGCAACAAGGTAGATTATTGGCATGATCAGCAAGATTATGTCGTAACGAAGAATTTGATACCCCACACTCTATATTTTCATTCAAATTAGCCCCTAAAAATGCCTTATCAATTCTGTCAGTTTTAAACAAAAAGGCTCTGGAGAGCTGTCAAATTGACATACAACATCCTAACTTATTATAGGACATCCCGTTACATCATAAAATGGTATAGCAAGTAGTTCTTCACAATCCCTATCTCACATCAGAGAATTGAGCCTAATAATCTACTCAATATTTACTGAACACACTTATAATTTTAATCTCTTTATTTGGGGGTCTCTATTAGTAAATTAATCCCATTGTATAAGAAATATATGAGTGTGAACACTCCTAAGTAACAATGTCTTAACTTACATGCTCTCTCTTCATTTTGTTGCTGTCGGAACATCACTTTTTTAATCCCAAATGGTTGTAGTGGTTGTCTCTCCGCTACCTTTTGGTTAGGTTGTGGATGATAGGCCTTTTGGGGGGCAACCAGCTTCGACTGGAAAAGCACTGCAAAGAAACCAGTTAAAATGCGACCCTGACACCCAAAAACAATGATTAATTTTATTTTAGGTTACCTTCAACTTTTGTAGCAGGCCTATTACTTGTCTTAGCAGCCAGAGTGTTGCTCTTCGGAACACATTCCTTTTGATTTATGAGGCTTTGCAATATATTCATCATCGGAGTAAAGTCAGTGATGTGAGGGATCTTAAATTCTTTAGCAGCATCATATTTTTTAACCAAATTCACCTCAAGATACTGATGGCAAATATTTACATTGTTTACACTGACCTTGTAGAATGGTAGGAACTCTTCGAACGTGTAGTCTAGTAGATCCGGAGGAAGTTTCATGTCTTCCGGTTTGCGGGCGGTCTTGCGCACATTGTGCATGGTCTTTTTGGGTAAAAACACGGGTAAAATAGTGTAAAAACTGATTAAAAACTTGTAAAGAATCGATTAGCGTCTGACTGAATATAGACGTCAGATAGAACTGTCATTTTTTTAGGTTAGGAGTTAAACAAGGGTATATTCAAAAATTGAAGGGTTCCGGTTGGGTTAAGAATAATTAGGGATCTTAAGGCTGAGCATATTAACACAATAAAGAGCACCTTGTTTGGTTTATTTTAGTGAACCAGTGGCAGAGATATACATTTTTAAAGTTTGCATTTTTTTCTATATTTGCTGTTTTTATTATCAAAAAAAAAAAAAATAGAAGCCTTTTTAAAATTTAAAGATATAGAAGTCTATATCAGCAATTAGCCATTAAGTTATAAGTTATATTTGGTACATGTCAGTAAACCAGTGGTAGAGGTATGAATTTTTAAAGTTTATGCTTTTTTCAATTTCTGCAGTTTTCATTTTCATTTCTGTTGTCATTCATTGCATGAATAGGAGACTTTTTTCTAAAAATATTAAAATTAATGATAGAGGCTAGCAACTAACCATCAAGCCAGATTTAGTTCATTTGAGTGAACCAGTGGCTGAGATATGAATTTTAAAAGATTGTGCTGTTTTCATGATTTTTTTATAAATAGAAGACTTCTTCCTAAAATTCTGAAATTTAAGGATATAAGAGTTTAGGCCAGTTACTATCATCAAGCCATATTTAGTTCCTTTGAGTGAACCAGTGGTGGAGATATGAATTTTTAGAGTTGGAACTCTTTTCGGTTTTTGTTGGTTTATTATTTTTTTATAAATAGAAGACTTTTTAAAATTATGAAATTTAAGTATATAAAAGTCTAGACCAGCAACCAGTTATTAAGCTATATTTGGTTCATGTCAGTGGACCAGTGGCGGAGATATGAATTTTGAAAGTTTGAATTTTTTTTGATCTTTTGCTGTTTTCATTATTTCATTATAAATAGGAGACTTCTTTCTAAAATTATGAAATTTAAGAATATAAGAATCTAGGCCAGCAACTAACCATTAAACCATATTTAGTTCATTTGAGTGAGCCAGTGGTAGAGATGTGAATTTTTAAAACTGGGAGTTTTTTTCAGTTTTTGTGGTTTTCATTATTTTTTTATAAATAGAAAACTTCTTTCTAAAATTATGAAATTGAAGGATATAAGACTCTAGATCAGCAACTAACCACCAAGCCACATTGAGTTCGTTTGAGTAAACTAGAGGCTGAGATATGAATTTTTAAAGTTTCTACTTTTTTTTACTTTATACTGCTTTCATTAATTATTTAAAAACTGAATGCCTTTAAACAGAGTTAAAAAAGTTATGAGTATTAAACGTCAAGTAAGTCCCTACCCATTAAACAAAATTTGATCCATAACAGTCAAGCAGCGGTAGAGATATATATTTTTAGATTTTGGGTTTTTCTGGATTTTTATTAATTTAAAAAAATGGAAGTCCTGTAGGAAAACTGGAATAAATCAAGAATATAAGAGTTCAATCAATTCTCCAGCCCCTAAGCCATAATTGGTCCTTCTCAATAAACCATTGGTCGAGATATGATTTTACAAATTTTCAACTTCCCTGACTTTTTATTAATTGTTTTAAAATAGAAGGCCTTTAGACAGATTAAAAAAAAAACTAATGTATCTTAAAGGTTAGACAATCCTCTAGACATTAAGCCAACTTGGCTCCCTTTCACTCGAACAGTGTTGGAGATATGATTTTTTTTTAAGTAAATGATTTATGTTAAGTTTAAGGGTCGAAAGCTGTGTTAAAAGTCAACATCTTAGACTTCCACACAACCTTTGATCAATTCCTATAAACCAGTGGCATAAACAGGATTTTTTCTAATCCTGTGGCCAAGCAATAAATTAACAAATGTTCTTAATTTAAAAATAAAGACATAACACACACTATTTAATGCTCCCAAGAAAACATTATAGACTGCCTATTTATTCGTGACCACGAAGGTATTTTAACGGCTTTGCTCGAAGACACTTTCGGACGCTTTAATATTTCGGACCGATTTATCATTGCGGGGATTTCGCAATCGCCTTTGAATTCTTACTTCACAAAATGACTAACGAACATCCGTGGGACGATGCAGGTATTTTAATAAGTAGTTTAAGGTGAATTCCATTACATTTGTTCCACCCTAGTTTACTGTGTATCAACTTCTACTAAGTCAAGACTCATTTTGTCCACCCTCAATTAAAAATGGACATTTTCACATTACCAACATTGAAAATATTTCAAAATTTCATTGTGCCTGAATCCGCCCCTGCGTTTTAGTTTAGTTTAAAGTGAATTTCATTACATTTGTTCCACCCTAGTTTATTGAGTATTTCGACTTCTACCAAGTCAAGACTCATTTTGTCCAACCTCAATGAAAAATGGGCATTTTCACAGTAATTTATCACCAACAATGAAAATATTTCAAAATTTCTTTGTGCCCGAATCCACCCCTGCGTTAACCTAACCTAATAGTTTGATGACATTAAACGTCATTTATGTTTGAATTTTTTTTGTGTCAGTTTTTTTTTTGCTTAAAATTGCAAAATGAGCCAGATTTTCGCTGCTGGAGGCGATTGGAAGACCGAAGAAAAGGTCCATAAGGAAAAGGGGGCCGAGAAGTATGAAAAACATGAGACGGAAACCATCGAAGACTCGTATATAAAGCAGGAATTGCGTACCCAAGTTCTCACAAGCGCTCTAGCCAGCGAAGTAAAGCTTACAGAGGAGGAAATCATTCCTTTGAGTGTCTATTCTTATGAAGTAGGAGAAGAATGGAGCAAACAGCTTAAAACTTGCTCAAAACAGCTAAAAAAATTGAAGAAACTTGACAATATTATGAATAGTGAGCTGGAAAAGTGGCAGAAGATTAGCGAGAAGTGTATCAAAGGAACTGAGGAGCTTGAGAGCAGAGTGAAGAGTTGGGATGCAAGGATTGAATATTGGAAGAGTAGAACACCCATTGATCCAGAAGATGGCGAGGAGGAGGACACCAGTGTGGCAGACAAGGAGGAGAAAACCAGCCTCAGCGGAAGCTCATCATATTATGATGCAAGATCAACCTTAGAGTCCTAAAATTGATTTTTTTTGTTTTTATACATATTTTGATTTTTTTACATGTTTTGGTTTTTTTTTATACAAATTTTTAATAAAGTTTTACACAACAGTGGCATTTTAGAGTTGTAATTGTTGGAATGAATGTTTAGTGGATCAGTAGTGGATGATTGCTAAAACTATGGGTTCTCCTGGCTTGAGAAGGTTATTCAAGAAACTGGAAAGATTAAAGAATTATGGATTATGGAAGAATATGTAAATTCAGGCAAGTTTTTAGCTAATAAAGTCATATTTGGTTGATTTCGATGAGCCATAGGCAGAGATATGACCATGTAAAGTTAAGCCTAAAATTAGAGATATGTTTATTTTTAATTAAAGAGTTTGAAGAGTGTTAGAGTATAGGGAATCCTCTAATCAAGAAGCCATATTTGGTACATTTCAGTGAACCGGAAGCATGTATATGTTTGGTTACGGTTTGTGCTTTTTTGGCATTCCCCTCATATTTATTAATTATTTAATAGTAGATGTATTGTTTTAATTGAGGAAATTAAAGGATATATTGTCATCTAGAACATCTTCTAGCCATAAAGCTATATCTGGTCCAATTCAGTGAACCAATGGTGGAGATCTGATTTTTTAAAATTGAAGAATTTTAATGTGTTCCCTTGTCCATTGTCAATGATTAATTAAAAGTAGATTTTTTTTAATTAAAAAAATTAAAGGATATTGTAGTCTAGGTCACTTTCTAACCATGAAGGCATATTTGGTTCTTTTCAATCAACCAGTGGTTATATATAAAGTTTGAGCGTGCTTGACTTCCCCATTTTTATCCATTAAAGCAAAATGGGTTCATTTTTCAAAGGCATTTTTTTTATATCATTTACTACTTAATAATAATGAATGACATAGAATAATTGAAAATATGTAGCATAAGTAAAAGTCATAACAAAGTTTATTATCAAAAGACAAGGACTCCCCGATAAAGCAACAATAAGATATAAAATAGTCCAAGTAAAAATAAAATGTCAAAGCCTGACTTAAAAAAAAAATTAAACCTACGGTAAAAGACTAAATATTAATAAAATGAAAATGCAAAAAAATGGTGTACAAATAAAAAACATACATAAGAATGAAATAAAATTAAAAATGACCACAGTATTTTATCAATAAACATTTGTATTAGTTTTAACCAATATTTGTAATATTTTCAGGTACTGAATTATATGCTTGTATAATGCTATACCTTGGAGAGTTCTGGAATTTTTGTGGTTCTACCAATGGATTTTTTTACATGTTTTTATTTCTCATAGAATGTTTATGATAGTCTTTAATTTATACTAGTTTTGACTATTTTTGATTTGTTCTATATTTAGTTTTTTTTTATACAAAGTTTCACTAGAAGTCCACTACTCAAATAGTGGATCGGAGACCTAGTCTCTAAGTTAAATAGACTACATAAAGCTAGAATTTTTTTTGTCTAAACAATGGTCTCTGTGTCTTGTTCCACAGCTCTCTTCTGGAGAACAAAGAGAGTCCATTATCCAGATGCTGGCTACCAAATCCTCAAAATTCTGTTCCTTATTTGAGCCTCGATTCAATCAAGTCAATCAGTCCACGTTCAGTGGCTATATAATTTTTTTTTAAGTGAATTCAACTTAAAACTTAGTTTCTCATCAATAACACCCAGAACTACACTCAATGAAAGTACATTAGGTTTGGTCAAGTTCAAAAGAAGATTTGAGTAATAGGTTTTCAGCTTTTGAATATCAGAGAGACTAACTTATGTTAAAGCCTGCTGGTCAGAACAAATTCTATAGAATAGTTGCTTGTCTAGTTTATGAGATCAAGTACATTTGTTGCTACTGATCAGATTATGTCATATCTGTCATTAAATCCTTTGTCAAGTAGAAGAGAGAATATCATGATGTATGTTTTGCTTTTAAGGTTCTAAATAGAATAACAAGATTTTCTCAATCTATGTTCCAATTTACTCACCTTGAAATTATTTACTTCTTCATGTCACTTTCTGCTGACCAACATATTGTTTATAGAATCCTGCTCATTAAATTCCTTTTAAGTGATAAAGGTATATATACCTTGTATTATGAAAATATTGTAAATGTTGATAAAAATAAAATAACCGAAGACTCCATCATTTTTACATCTTTTGATATATTTAATCCTCTCTTCTAATAAACATGATTTTCTTTAAGGTTTTGATCCTGGAACTGGCCGCTGGCGGCGAGCTCCAACACATCCTGGACAGCGGGCAGTGCCTGGATGAGCCCGAAGCCCGTAAGGCTATGAGACAGATCCTGGAGGGCGTGTTGTACTTACATGATAGAAATATTGCTCATTTGGACCTGAAACCTCAAAACCTACTGCTCTCGGAGCGGGAGAGCTGCGAGGACATAAAATTATGCGACTTTGGCATTTCGAAAGTTTTGCAACCCGGCGTTACGGTGCGAGAAATATTAGGTGAGTGGAAAGCCCATTATATGGTGCCAATCTTAATTTATACACTAATGCAAGCCTCTTGAAATAATATGTTATCAAGGCATGCATATTGGTTTTCATTAGGTGATTCATTGGATATAGTCGAGAATTGTTTTTAATGTGGTCGAGAATTGTAGCTTCTTTCTTTTTTGTTTAAAAATTAACTCTTATAATCCTCAATAAGATCCCATTTTCTTAGCTGACCTTGTTGAATTTGTGGATGTGCTAATTAGGAGGTACCTTGATGCAAATTTTAAATTTGGTTAAACTAATATTTGTTTTGGTAAATTCTCAGGCATCAATATTGGTGGGTTCAAAATGTTTGTTTACCTTCAACTGTGCAAAAATAAATATTCACACCATACTCGGTTTGTTGACTTTTTAAGCACCTCAGGGAATTTTTAAAATAAACATCATTTTGTTTTACAACTTACTGTGACAAAATTAAACATCCATTGCTTCCTGTAATATCATTTGATTGGATTGAATTGTCATTTGTTATAAAATACAGGGTGTTCTACAATCTACGTCACATATAATTTTTTTTAAAGAAAATGTATTTTTAATAGTACCCAAAACTACTTAAAAAAAACTACCCTGACAAATTCATTCCCGAAAAACCACCCCAACTTTAGAGTTGTTCTGGTAAATCTCAAAGCCTATATAACAAGAAAATAGTCTTTGTTTGGATAAAAGCTCACTCTGGATTATTAGGTAATCAGTTAGTAGATAAGGAAGCAAAGAAATCCATTTCTTTATACTTAAAGTACACTATAGGAAATTATTCTCTTTTATCTACTCAAAGGCCTTTAAATGTTGGAAAAACAAATTTTTGGATATGTATTAAACATAAAAAATACCTATATTTCAATTAAAAAAAGGCTGGACAAAAACATTTTAGTTTTTAGCCATAATTTTCAAAAATACTTATCAAAATCCAATTTTAGATTTTGGGTAGGACACGGTAATTTTAATCAATACCATAGGTATAAAAAAAAAACATGAAAGACAGAGAAATTTGCGATTGTGATAATAAATGAAATGACTTTTTGCTTGTAAAAACAATTCTCAAGTCATTCAAGGTTTAAACATGGAACTTGGAAAATTATCCTTTTTTCCAATGTGTCTTGTAACTAATCCTTATGGTGTAAGTTACCACAAATAAAAAACTAGAAGCAATTTTTCTTAAATTTTTAAAATTATGTAAAAATAGAATATAATTCACATAAAAACTAGACTTGCAATAATGAATAATAAAATTATAATAGTATACTATGCTAGTTTAGGATAAGATAAAAAGATAAAATTAGATATAGGATGTAAAATATAAGCTAGTTATAAACATTCACTATGTTTTTTCTAGTGGTATTTTCCTACCTACTCGAGTGACCCTGTATTGTCTTACATTAAAACAATGCTTTGCTTGGACTCCAAGGCGAGAAGTGAGTGACCCTATCTAAAATTTTTAAAAGATGTTTTATTCTTTCTTATGAGGTAGAAAATATATAAAAATAAATAAAGTAAATAAATAAGCATTTAATATAGATATTAAAATGACTGATAAAAGCAGATATCTATATTATAAATAATTGAGTGAACCAGTGAGTTTTTTCTAATTTGTTTGAGATACAGGTGTAAGATAAAAGCCATCATACAACATAAATACCGTTGTTCCGCTAGGAACTTGTGGCTAAATGTGCTTGACACAAAGCCATTAAAAAAAATTATTCGATGCCTTACGTTGATGTTAACACATGATTTTTTTATTAAATTGGATTAATAATTTTACAAGGATTCCAATAAAGATGGTGCCATTTGAAACAAAAAGTTGGGTTTAAGGAATGAATTTGTCGGGGTAGTTTTTTTTAAAGTAATTTTGGGTACTATTAAAAATACATTTTCTTTAAAAAAAATTTGTGTTTAAAAATAAAAAAGTTACAGCCTGTGACGTTGAATATGGAACGCCATGTATATTTTTGTTTTCATTTTTTAGGTACCGTAGACTATGTTGCACCAGAAGTGTTAAGTTACGAGCCAATATGTCTGTCAACGGACATTTGGTCAGTCGGCGTACTGGCCTACGTGATACTGTCCGGTTTTAGCCCCTTCGGGGCTGACGACAAACAACAAACTTTCCTTAACATATCGAAATGTGCTCTCACCTTCGAACCTGAATCATTTCAGGACGTTTCCAGTGCAGCCATAGATTTTATTAAAAGTGCCCTTATCGTCGACCCTAGGTAAGTAAATAAGTCAGGCCCAACCAACTTACCCTTTATACAGGATGGTCCAGTTTAAACGTCATTAATTTTAATACGTGATAAAAAGAAATAGACTTTCATCATAAAATTTTTCTCAGAAATGTTTAATAACAAAAATACAGGGTGTTGAAGTTAAGAATAACTATTTGTTTATTTATCATAACTTTTAAACTACCAGCTCAATTTTAATTAAATTTGACATGCAGGTTATTGTAGTGAATTTTCAAGTACTGATGAAGCCAATTTCTAATAAAATTGCCAGTGGCGTAACATACGGAGGGACTTGGTCCTTTTTTGCTTCAAATCTGCGAGGCGATAAAATATTTTTTTTCTAAGAAGTCAACTGAAAGATTCTCCATTTAATTTGGAAAAAAAAAGTTACTCTTGCAAAATTATGATTTAAGGTACTGTTGTTAAAATATCTTAGTTTAATTCCAAGTATGTTACTCCCAAAGTTATTTTAGACCAGGTCCCTTTTTTAAAAAATTGGTTTCATCAGTAATTGACAATTCACTACAATAAGCTGCATGCAAAATTTAATTAAAAATTGAGCTGGTAGTTTAAAAGTTATGATAAATAAATGAATAATTATTCTTACCTTTAACACCCTGTATCTTTATTATTAAACATTTCTGAGAAAAATTTTATAATAAAGGTCTATTTCTTTTTATCACGTATTAAAATTAATGACGTTTGACCACCCTGTAGAATGTATCTAACTCTTCAATTAATGTACTAATCAATGATTTTTTTTCTTTTAAATTCAGAAAGAGGCCGTCAGTTCACGAGCTCTTGGATCACCCGTGGATTTCCCTAAAAGTATCCCCTCCAGCGACGTTATCCTTAAAACCATCCACCGATATAACCCCAAAATCGACACCAATCCAACAACGAAAGAGCCTCAGTTGCATCACTGAGTCCACCCAGTGCAAATCGACCAAAGACTTTCAAACAAAACCGAAGCGCAACACGTTAAGTAGTTTCTCCAACTGTCTCTGTCCCCAGTGCGGCGCTGCTTGCAGACACCTCACGCAGCCCACCGTTGCCAAGTCGACCATTAGTATTGATAGGGGGATTTTGTGTTAAAAAAAAAACAGGTTGTATTTTTTTTCGGTTGACAAGTTGTTTGACATTTACCTGTGTTCTTTATAGAGGAATTTATTGTGAAATTTAATTGATAGGGCGTATTTATTATGTTGGGCCAAGCGGTTTGATGCACATCAAATTAGAGTTGGGGTTTGACTTTAGTTTTTATTTATTTTTTTTGATTATTTGACTTGTTTTTAACGTCGTCTTAGCACCTTAATTTTAATATTTGATTAGGAAAGTTGTTTCTTTTTATTGCATGACATCGACGCGCCATCACTTTATTGAACACATCACATTATATATTGACCATCTTAAATTTATACATATAAAAAAATACTGCCTTAGGTTGGCCAGTGCAGTTAATTAATTAAACCTGCATATTTTCTTTTAAATAAATATTGTTGGTTCATTAATGATTAAAAAATGTGAGGTTTAGTTTCATTTTCTGCATTATTAGTTTCAGTTATATTAGAATATTATTTTTGGTTTTTAAACCCTCATTAAAAGACCATATTTTCTAAAAAATATGCCTTTAATATCACCATAAGTTATTTAAGGAAAATTCTTATGAATTCAAAATTAATTGATTGACACCAAACTGGATGTGTATACTTAATTTACAAATCCATTTTCTAATCAAACACATTCCAAACTAAACCAAAACTGCCAAATTTATGACATTCCAAAAATGCACAAGTCTGATTTTTTACCAAGACTGATTTTTATCAAAAACGACTAAAATTTTTTTATAACCATGTTGAGATGCCTCGATCTACTTAAATTATTACCCCAAAATACACGCATAAACTAAGAAATCATAATTTCTATTTTATTCGGACACAAGCGTAAAATCGCGGTATTGTTTGTAAGTTTTTAATTTACTTGGCATGTACTAATTTGATGTGCATACAAATGCTACAGGGTAAATTAAATAATTTATTTAAAAAAAAAAACGATATTTCTATATTATTAATTTATAATTTTGTTAGTGTTATGGCAGAATTATGCAGCAAGTAAAATAAGAGTTGATAGTGCGCGAATCTTCAGGGTAAGGAATAATATACATCTATTTAGTTTCTTATACTGCTTACTTGAACCCCAGTGAATTTAAATATTTCGCATTATCCAGTGATTTATGTCAGTAAATCTACTTATTTATCCTTGAGAAGTCCTCGCCACTATCAATTTTTTTATTTTTTGTTTATTTTATTTACTGCCTAAGTCCGCCCCTATTAGTGCTATTCACCAAATAGAAATAAACGGTGACGAGGTAAGTAACACACAAGTGGTTCTCTGTTTATGTCGTTTTTACGTAATATTAGGATCATTGAGTCAATTAACAAAATTTTTATATTTTAATTTTATTATACTTCTAGTAAGGTGTAAATAGGTAAATAAATAAATGAGATTGTCTGAACGTTTCGCTTTTGTCAACCAAGAGAGTCAAATATATTTCAATAGTTAATGTTATTATTTATTGATTTTTTTTCAAACCAGTTCCTCCTTTCCTCAGAATCCTGTGACAGAGCAACATAAAAAAGCAATATTATATTTTATTTATTTATAATAAATTTAAAGTGCAAATCAACTCTACTATAATTTTCACACTTAATAAATACTCAACAATTTAAAAAAAAATATAAATTTTAGTTGTCCTTAATGGATCCTTAACATTTAATACTGATTTAAAATACTACACATTACGTTTCGTATCTCTTAAATTGCTCTCTAAGTAAATAATAAGAACCATGTAAAGGTATGTGCTGTGTATTGTAGTATTCTTAAACAATGTGGAAATTATATACTTGAGGTAAGTAGAGTAATTAGAGGCTGCACAAAGATATACATAAAACACTATTTTCTACTCAAAATCAATATTTTCCACATTATACTTTTTCGACAAGTGGCGTTCAAACTAGTTTTAACATTTTAACTAATTACAGCCTTTTTTGAACATAAATGATTCTATTTCTTTGTAACGCTTAATCTATATTGTACAGGAGTCTTGCAGGTCATCACAAACGTTATCAGAAAAAGAATATAATTCTTATACCCAACTTTGCTAAACTATTTTCAAGACATTATTGACACAACAAATAGACGTTTATTAATTAAACAAGCTGTAATTACTTTTTTAAAATCCTATTTACGCTATATATATTTCATTGACAGATTAATACTTCTTGTCAAATAAATATAACAATTGACACTTGCAATGTGTATTTGACATGTTGTCGTTAAAAATTGACAATTACATATATGACATTAATTTGAGATTTATTTGACAGTAACAAATTGACAGTTAACAATAATTATTGTCGTATATTACTAATTTTTTTTTTTATATTTTTTACAAACGTGCTAAAATTATAATATCTTGGTACGCTTGTAATAGATAATCTATTTTTGCTGTTTTTTTTTTAATAAATATGTAATGTTATTTATTTGGCTCGTTTTGTTCTTGTTATTTATGTCAGAACAACCTGAGCCAAATTTACTTTAAAACATAAGGAATTACACCATCTATAAGCTTTTTTAATGCGACTTTCGCCACTAAAAAAATCACATAGATCATAAGGTCAACCCAGATTAATATTTATAATAGACATTTACAATTTATAGCAATTTCATATAATATTAATAGGTCTTGTATATTACAACATTACTAAGCTTAATACATATTTAACTATGTGTGGTTCTTTTTAACGGATCTTTAGTAAACTTGGCAACATTGGAAGAAAAAATTGGGCTATCCCTCTTTAAACGAATTTTTGGTAATGCTATAAAATATGAAATTTAATCGCTGACGTTGCCAGTTAAATCTTGATGGACGGTTTATTATACGAACAACTATTAGTGTGGTTTTAAAATCACGGATCTATTCGTTTAAAGAATGCCCTCTCCGCGTTGCACCCATCCACAAAAATCCGCCAAACAATAACAAAATAACAAGAAAGCCTTTAATAATCGGTGGGGCATTCTGCCGGATTCATATTGCCAAATATATTTAGCTCATATAAACTAGCAAATGTAATGAACAGAACGTACCAGATCATAAGTACTATACCAAACTTACGGTCTAATTTCCATCCGTTGTAATGTACTGCCAGGACCAAAAAGGCCACGGTCGAAAGCAGAGACAACGTGGAGTAAAGTAGACCTGGATAATAAAAATGCAAATTAAAAGACTAACAAAATTGTTGTATGCAAACCTTTGCTAATAACTCTAACATATGTGCCTGGTGAGAAAACAGCTGTCTTCAAAAACCATGGTAAACCGAGGCAAACCAATATATCGAATACATTTGAGCCTATGGCGTTGGAGACTGCCATATCGCCATATCTAAATTAAAAAAATGTCGTTCAAATGAGAAACATGAATAAAATCAGTGTTTTAATACCCTTCTTTGATAACAGCTATGCTAGAAAGGGCATCTGGCACAGAGACTCCGGCTGCCACAAAAGTCAGCCCCATAACGGTGTCCGGTACCCCCAATGTGTAACCTAGAAACAAAATAGATGTAACTTTTGGAATTATTTTAGAAAAAAAAATTGACCTATAATGGTAATCATCCAGACCATAAAGTAGGAGTAAAACGAGATCCACACCATTGAAATGAAAAACGTAAACGGGTACCAATTTTTATACTTGTCGGTCCTACAGTCTGGCATCGTGTAGATGCAAAAAAAGTGGATCGGATATAATGTGCCCCATTTTATTTTCATCCATATGCTTGCTCCATCTGTAAAGACAAATTTATGTTTTCAAGCCGGTAATTTATTAAAAAAAATCATTTAAGGCACATTAATTACCCTCGGGCTTTAAAAGTGGGTCAATCTTCGTACTGGGATCAAATTCTTTTGGCTTATAATAATCTGGCTGTTGTGGCGGTGGTTGAGCTTGCATAGGAGGAGCTGTAGCCAAGGCTAAAGGATCCCGATTTAATTCTGCACCCCTTAATTCTACAAAAAATATCTAGCATAATCTAGAGCATCTAGCAATAAGAAGCACAGGTAAATACTAGTTCTTGGGCATACCAGATGTTCCAATAGGTTGTGGTTCGGTCCGTTCAGGGCTCCAATCCTGTCCAGGATTCCAGTTATATTCATCGTTTTTTTTGTCGGTTTGTTGTCTCTCTTCCGTCGGCTGTACATTTCCATAACTAATATATTTGGCTTCTTCATCCAAATTTTGATATCCGACTAATCCGGACTGTTCGTTCAACGGTTTACCCCCCCTGGTTTGGTTAAACGGTACAGGAAGGGTGAACGCCCACTTCTCCAAACTGGTGTTAAAATGCAACACGATACAATATACAACGTACACGAGAAGCATTATTAAAGATTCGATCCTGGAAAGAGAGTTTTTAGTGAGGTCGTTTTTGAAGTTTAAAAACTCACCAGGAGACTTTTTTGTCATCTATAACGATTAACATGATCAAAATCGAAATGGCATAAAAGGTAGAATCCCTTATTAACGGCCACCAGTTTAAATAAATAATTGCTGAAGTTGCCAGGGCACATACAGAAATGACGAACATTATGTTGAAAACGGCAGAGCCTATGACTCCTGAAATGCCTGTAAAATAACAAAAAGAATTCTTGATTTTTGGGTGAGAACATTAATTGTATCTTGATATATAGCGAAGTGCGAAAAAGTCTTGATAATTTGGCGAAAGTCTATTGGTACCATGTCAGTTTATAAGGTTAGTCTACTAGTATGGAGTTTATAATAAAATTTTATAAAGTAAAAAAAATAAATAAAGAACTTACCAATATCGTCTTCCGCATAAAAGACTCCTATAATAACAGTGGCTAATTCTGGAGCCGAACTGCCAGCGGCCATAAAAGTGGCTCCCGCCACATCCGGTGACATTTTTAATTCTTAAAAATTAAACAAAATTATAAACTATAAAAATAGCTTTATTTTGAAAATTGAGTGTAAAGCATTTAATTAACCTAAAGAGCATCTGTTATTTTTAATTACCTCATATTATACAAGTTAGATCTTTTGCATGTATTTTAGAAAAATTAAATTAGCAAATTAAATAGGAAATTGTACATGCTAATTTATTATAATTAAACGAAGGGAGTGGAAATTAAAATATGAGAATTACCTTCACAAATGCGGTCTAAAGATGCCACAAAATATTCGTCGCAAACAATCGCCAATCCGATGAACATGTAAATAGCCACCAAAATGTCGATTATTAGGCCGCCGTATTTTCGTGTTTTTGGTGACATCAAGGGACGCGGAAACTGGAAATAAATATTTTAAGTTACATGTAATAAATACTCAGGGTAATTAGGGACTTGGAAAAAAATATCCAATTAAGCAAACATTTTTTTATTCGAAATGCACGTTTTAAAGAAAACCCCGTCTGAACAAATATCTGCGGAAAACTTCAGAGAAAATATTTTATTGTGTCTGGGAATTCACCCGTTCCAACTTTTCTTTACCTTTACCTATAAATTTCATAACGAGGATTTTATGTGAGAGGTCTCTTATTTCAAAAGAGAAATTAAATGTATTTTAATGATCAATGATCTGTCCGATTCTCCTATTTACTTCTCTTTCGCGTAATTTTTTGAAATCTGAGAGCAAAAATCCATTAAGGCAGACGAGACGCTACGGTGCCGAACTGTCTGACCCACTTAATGATTTACCCGAATGCCCTTTTTCATACGTTTGACCTTTCAGTTTAATAGATTTCATTTTGATAATGTTACCAACATCCGAAAAGCATTTACCAAATTCAAAGGCTTTTTATATATACAAACTTAATAAATTAGACTTTTTTTTAATCTTACCTGACGGATTGCAGCTGGTGTGCAGTTACTGTTATCATCTAATTCAGTAGCAACCTAAAATTTAAGAGAAAGATAACTCAATTGCTGATTTTCTGAATTATAGGAAGAAACCTTTTTAGGAATAGCTTTTTCAGTGAGCACAGTTCCGTGAGGCATTTTTGAATCTTTGGGTGGAACATTTGGCTTAGATTTATCTTGTTCATTTTTGTTGCCAACTGTAGGTAAGGAAGTTGAGCCTGCGTTGCTAGGATTATTTTGATCTTTATCTATATCCTCCTGTGTTTGTTTAAAATCACGTCTTAAGTACTACCCTAAAGACAAATATTTAAAGCATACCTCAACTGTGGTAGACTCATCAGGCAGCTCTGTCGAAGTATAATCTAATAAATCATCTTCTGTTGTTTTTGAAATGTCCTTTTCTTCATTTTTTTTGTCTGATTTTACAGCCGCGATGACAGAGTAGATGAGGAAAATAAGCGAGATTTTTATTACCAACTTGTGCCGCCCAGACTTTTTCATTTTATTTGCTGCAAAATATTTGAGAAATCAAGAGAAAATTCTTACTTCCAGCTTTATTCATAAGTTTATAATTATTCGTTATTTGATGGTTGATTGAAAAAAAAAATTGAGGGCGTATGTGTATATCTTAAAAAAATTGTAATCTGAGGCAATCGTCTTCAAAATAAGAAATATGTAGATGGGATAATTCTAAACATTATGGCCCTAAATTGGTTCATCAATTTAATTAACTTTTGAAATTTCTCGCTACCAGACAACAGTAAAAATTAGCTGAAAAACTGGCTGTGCCTAGGGAGCTTTAAAACTGTCAATAATATTTGGCTTCAATTTATGACAATCTAGAGTATTTTTGTTTATTCAAACCCTGTCAATTTTAACTCTTATCTGTTGGAGAAAAATATTGCTCCTAGCAACAAAAATAAATATGTAAATCAATATTTAATCAAATGACCAATTGTTACACATGAATGAGATAATGAAACAAAAATATCAAATGCAAAGACTTACCTTGAAAGTGTTAACGTGCGTGCGGGACAAGCGATAAAAAACAATTTCTTGTTCAATTTTTTCGGAATTTATCGAACCGCGTGCGAAAAGCGTCGCACTGAACTAAACTGGAAAAATGGAGGATGAAGAAGGAAACGGGCGCATGCGAAATATAAACAATCGAAGCTGGATCTGTGGAGGGGTATACAGGACGACTCCCGCGAGATTAGCATCAGCTGCGAGTGGGCTACTGCCAATTCCTGTTAAAAACGGGATGTTTCAATTTCAAAGTCGAAATTGGAATAATCATGAGATTCGAATATTATTACACTTTTTGTCCATTGGTAAAAATCCCTGAAAGTAATCCAACATGGTTTAAATAAAATCCACAAGTATAGGAAATCTGTCTTTATTTGTCTATTAAAAATACAAATAGGCAGTCGGATCATAAAAAATAAGAAACTTAACCTAATAATAAAATATATCATTTACTAATAAACTCGATTTTTGGTATCGATTGCTTTTAAAAAATCCAACTAGTTAAGTGTCTTAATTTTTTTGTCTCACATTTCAAGGACACATAAATCATTTCATAGGTGACTACACCAGCCATACAGTTGTGGTCTTATAAGTAACTTTGATCATTTACATTTTAGGAAACATCTGATTGATTCATTGGATTAACCAGCACGAAGAGCGAATTTGACTCAAAATCTCCAGAATTTCCATTACTTATTGCTAAGTCAAGGCCCTCGGAACTAAGCTATCCCGCAAAATTATTTACGTTTTACTTATTAGAGCACGACTGTATGTAACGAAACGTAAAGCAATACGTTTTAACATTTAACTCTAACACATTGCCACATGTTAACAAATCAAAAAGTATTCACGGGTCAATTAATAATACTTCTAGCTTTAAAGGTATGCTAACGGAGACCCTATCAAATAAACAAAATCAGTCAAGGGGATTTATGTTTGTTTCTGACCATTTACTTAAACATTCTAAAAAAGTTGCCTTTTAACCCTTAACCACTGGATATTAACTTTAATTTGATTTCTGTCAAATCAAATTAAGTGTATGAAAAAAATTCAAGAAACACTGAATTTTGAAACTGAATGCACTGAACTTTGTAACAACTTCAGTCAGTCTTTTAAAAATGTCTCGTTCCCCCCCTGAAAATGACAAGTAAGGCAAAAACTAATTGTCTGTCATCCGGGTCAAAAAGATACAACTTTTTAAAAACGTTCAATTTCTCCCCAACCGTAACATCTGTGGTTAAGAGTTAACAAACAAACACTGATATTAGAAGCAGTTAACTTCAGAATACCGAACTCAAACAAACACAAAAACACTAAATACTACTAACAAAACTGTAACAAACGAACGAAATTATAGAAACTTTGTACTGTTGCATCAGTTACATAATGGTGCAGTGGTTCCTTCTTTCTGGCTCTGCATCCCGTGCTTCTTCATCGTCTTGTTCTCTTGCTCCAGGATGCTGTCCATCACCTGCACTGGGATCCCTTTCTGGACTTTCTGGGACAGGTTCACGAGGACCTGGTTGAGCGCCACCAGCACGGAAACCTCTTCTTAAGAAGTTCATGAAGCCTAATCCTCCAGCTCCTTCTTCAGCGCCGCCCACCACTCCACCATCGATACCTAATTGAAAAAGATATTTAGTTAAGTTATTATTTATTTATTCACTAACTAACTAACTAACCGTCAATTGCAGGCCTCATTCGTTTTGGTTCAACCGCAGAGGTAGCGGTGTTGTTGCTGCGCCTCCTTCTCCTTGGCTGCGCTTGCGAAGTTGACGCAGCCGAAGCGGCCGCGGCTTCCCGGGACTGGCTTCGGGTAACAGGGGCACCACGCAGGCGATGGGAATCATTCAGAGGTCGAATGGTTTGGCGTGGTGACAGCATTCTTAAAGACGCTAAATAGCCCGAACCGTCACTTCCGGCGTCACTCGAAGGCGGCAAAGACAACGACAAGTTGAACCGGGACGAATCATTACCCGGCTGTGCATTCGTTGATGCATCTTCATCGTCTTCGTCGGTGTCATCATCATCCCCGTTGTGTTGATTCACCACCGCTGGAAGGGGGGGTGTGGTGGAGGTTGACGGGGTGTTCGCCCTCTGAGTCGGACTCGCCGAAGCTGGCGGAGTTGCCGACTTGCGTGTTCTTGGAGTCGACGAGGAGGACGCCGGAGGAGTCGTCGATTGTGGTGTGGGGATACTTCGAGCATGGCTCCGGCGTGTTCTACAACGACTTGTACTGGCAACTGGTGAATCTATGAAAAAATTAATTGTCTAGTAGTAGTTTTATAGGCTCGAGTGAATGGAAGCAGAATTATAAGGAATTGCTTCACTGGAGATGTATCAGGACTCTGGTTGGGCTGGGGCATAGAGATTGTCGTAGGCGGTACATCAGAGATCTTCATATACTTACATTTCCTTGCGCCTACATCTATCAATGTTTAGTTTATATTGTTAATAATATCTCAGTTTTCACAGTTTACAACTTATGCAGATATAAACCCAGACATAATTAAAACATTATCACAGGCTCTCTAGAACCAGACGAGGCTCTGACTACTATTCTTCTATCCAGTTTTTTAATGTTATTCCAGTCCATATAAGAAATCTTGAAGCTTAGGAAAATTAAATTATATTTGGTAAATGGTGCATTTTATTCTTATGAATAAAATGATTATTCTTAGAAAGCAATTTTAATTTACTTTGACTGATAATTCTGAATAATGTTCTTAAATTTCATACAGAAATGTTTTGATTCTGTATGAAATTTTGTTTCCTTTGGGTGTTCTGTGTTGTAATATTTTATATGAAATATTTTATACACTTCAAGGTATAGAGCAAAATATTTTAAAAAACACAATTTTTTAAATCCCTAATAAGATTACTAAATTGCAATAAGGAAATTCCTAAAACTTCAATACCATTAGAGTTTACTAGCCTCAATTTCCACAGGCAAGTACATAGCATAGTTGGTATGATGATGATGAGGCAAAGAAAATAATCAATTTACCCTCAGATTACAATGTGGAATATTAAATAAAATTTTATTAAGTAGTTCAGGACAAAGCACAAAGCCATTCAAAAGTTTATAAATAAACATTAAATCATTATTAGTGCATCTTTTAGTCATTAGGAACTAAAATGTGAAATTTGTAAGGCCAGAATCACAAATATTTGCTTTGAACTTGTTCCACTGCTATACAATTATTCATGTAAAAAGAAGACCAAATTACTGATCCATACTCCAACAAAGAGACATCAAGTGACATATGCAACCTTATTCAAAGTTTCAACCAACAAGTCTTTACAAAACCAAGAACCTTAGATGCTTCAGTTGTAATAGTATTCACATGGGTACTAAAATTTAAGTGTTCATCAAAAAAGATACCAGGGTCCTTTACTACTTCAGTGTACCTAAGATTAACATTGTCAATAGTGTAAAAGGAAATTACCAGTTTGTTTCTGTGATAAAAAATAATGTAACTGCATTTACTGACATTTAAAGCCAAACCATTCCCAAGACACCATTCACACAGCCTATTCAAATCATCTTGGAAGAGAACCATGTCCTGCTCTGAACTGATCACCATAAAATATTTTAAATTGTCAGCAAACAACAAAAAATTACTATTTTTAAAGCAAACCAAGATATCATTAATGAAAATATTAAAGAATGACCACCCTGTGGAACCCCAAAGATCACACCGAGAAGGTGAGACCTAGCATCACCAATTTTGTACCTGCTGAAGTCTGTCAGAAAGAGAACTTGCAAACCAAATCACGAAACAATCTGAAAAACCAAAAACTCACAATTTTTTCAAAAATATGCTACAACTGACACTGTCAAATACCTTGGAAAAATCTGTATATATTAAAACCACTTATTTATCCTTCTCCAAAGCACCCTGATACAACAAGTTTGTAATTGTAAACCTGCTACAACTAAAGCCATGCTGTTCACCTACCAGAAGTTCTTTACAATAAAAATTAATTTGTTCATAAGTTTTGGAATGGCAGACTGTAGGCACACATTCCTGTAATTGATCATTTAATTGGCAGCATGACATTTAAATATAGTTAAAAAAAATGCTCTTAAAAACCTCAAGAATAAGATTCTCTCACATTTCTCCAGATACAATTAAGCCAATAATCGAATATCTAATAAGACAGACAAAAAATAGAAACTTCACAAGAATCCTAATGATTGAATGAGGGTACGATAAAACTCCTGATATGATGGTATGGGAAAATTAAGTGGCAAGGGATGACACATGGATTTATACATTATTTAGGAGTCTATTTGTTCCAAAACCATCTACGAAATTAACCAAATGTTATGATGAAACCAAAAACAAATCTCTATGCAAGATCATAATTACTCAGATTGAGGTTCTCAAAGCTTTGGAGTTTAAATGAGAAAAAGGGTGCATAGCCAGATGAAATTCCAGCTATTTTCGCAAAGAAAATGTTGCTGCATTTTCTGACCTAGAGATATTTCTCTGAATCAGTTCTGTGCTTGATTGCGAGTGGGAATCTTCAAGCAAATGTTGACTCCCTAATCCAATCTTGTAAGAGAATCAACTATGTTTATACTTTATTGTTTTACACTTATTATTCTCCTCAAACTTGGTGGGAGTGTCTTGAGAAGGGTTTGACATATAAGGGACTTGGGATTTTATTCGCCTCCAAAATGTCCTTTAACTTACATATTGACAAGTTAGTTAAAAATTGCAAAAAAATGCTGAAGTTTGTTAAGAAACAGTGTGCTTAATAAACTTCAGCATTTTCATAATAATTATAAAACCATTAGACCTTGCTATTATTCATATGTGTTTGACTCTAGTTTGCCATTTATAGGGTCCTAGATACAGTAAGAATATTAACTGATTCGAAGAGATATAGATTTTTGACTTTCTCATTGAGAACCACAATTACTCGTGTAGTTCATTAATATTTTAAAACTGGAAGAGATACTATTTGAGAAATTTTGATATTGTACAAGATTGTTAATAATTACTTTAATGCTCCAGGTCTACTCAGTAAGGTTTGTTTAGGCGTACCTGTTTACCAACTTAAAAACCATGAATTGCGCTATATTCTTTATTGCAGAAATAAAAATTATTGCAGTTGTATTTGTTACTAGATTTCATTTAAAGTTGTGTGCTGTTTTATAACATAACATTCAATATTTTGTTAAATTAGTGCATTAATAAGTATTACATTTGTCATGTTTAATATTTAAATTAAAATATATACCTTAGGTTAAGTTAAGATACCATTTTTAAATTTTGCCAATCTGTTTGTATTGTATTTTAAAAACTGCAATAAATAAACGTCATAAAATTGAAAGGAGCACATAACCTGAATACTTTTCTTAAATACCAAAAGTATCCTAAAGACTTACTGCTTCCACCCTCACCATCTGATAACTCATCAAAAAACAGTTCAGGATCTGGTTCATCACCTGTTAATACCAAAGGATCCATCTCCACTTCACCTTCAGATCCGCATGCTTCCAGTGGGAAAGCCCCCTCCGGCTGGTTTTCCATGTGTGGTTCCTGAAGTACTGCTTCTACTGCGTCACTATTAGCTTCAGCTAGGGCTTCTGGAGGAGTGTCTATTGCAGCAGCAGCAGTTTGGGACTTGCTGCTTTTTGCTGAAGGGGGAGGTGTTTTGTCACCTTTATTGTTGCCGTTTTCTTCCATACTTTGTTCTGAAATATGGAACTCCTATACATAATAATAATAATACTAGAGAGAAAGAAAATATGCTATATTTTACATAAAAGAAAATCTTGTGTACAAGCATCCTAAAAACTAAAAAATTACAAATTTACAGAGCAACTAATACATATTTTTAAAATATAAGATTTCTCAAAAACACATTATTAAAGAAATAACAAAACAGGCTTAAAAATAAGTAAAGCCATTGCTAAACGAAGTTAGAGGAAATAAATGAAACAATAATAGAACAAAACAAAAGGCATTGTTAAAAAATTCATAATATCATGTAGGTAATGAAAGTGATTTTAAACTTTTTAATATCTAATGTTTGTCTAATTTGTAGAGGAACATGATTTTAAATTTTTTTACCAAGGCATATGAGTAAGTTTCTGGTAACAAAGGATGAATCTGTACATCCTAGTAGGGGAAAATTATCTACCTGTTGGGTCATATGAGTAGTGTTAGAAGAAGGTTTAGGATATTTATATTTATTTATTTTATTTTTAGTATATTTATCTAACTGCTTTTTTTTTTTGAATAACGAAAATAATGTTCGCAAACCCCTTGTTGCTTAAGCCCTAAAAAAAAATACACTGAACATACAACCACTCCTCCCAGCTCATGTTTTGCCATTCTTCCTGCAACACTAAAGGTCTTTATTTTAAGCTAAGTTCAGTTCAGAAAGATGTTATTAACTGAATTTAACTGAACAAGTACATTACAAAAAGTTTATATAAGTAACGGGAACAAAGAATCGAAAATAAAATTTCCAAATTAAAACTATTTAACTAACTAAACAAATATAATAACCAAATTGAGCAAACAATAAATTATAACTTATTTTAAATAAAAAACTAAATTGCACTATTTAAATATTATTTATAGTCTCTTTTAAGTGGTCAGTAAGGAAGGTTCCTGAAAAAATTTAGATTTAATTAGTGTTGAGCGTGCAATAGACAAAATTTTTGAGAATAGCTTACACCATAGAACATCAATCTACAGCAATTAGTTTTGACCTTTGTGGTGCAGAAAATTCTGATGATATGATATGAGGAATATTTTTATGATTTTGGTAAGGGAGATTACATAGCAATTAATGATTGTCTTGCTGGGATAGACTGGAATCAATTGTTTTTGGGAGAGACATCTATTGATGTCATAGTTTCAATTTTCTATAATGTGATCTACCCCTCAATGGAAAGGTTTATTCCTCTAAAGAGGTACAAAAGTTCTTCTTTTCCATCTTGGTTTTCTTCAGAGCTTCGCAGTTTGATCATAAGAAAGAAACAAATTCACAAAAAGTTTAAAATTAGTGGTCAACAGCAGGATTATGATGAATTTGTATTGTTGAGACAACAATGTGAGTACTTAAGAGAGTTGTGCTATCAACAATACATTAATAAGGTGGAAATGAATCTCACTGGCAATCCAAGGTACTTCTGGTCATATATTCAAAATAAAAGAACTGGTTTTAGTGTTCCCTCCAGAATGACATACAATAACAGGATTAGTATGAATATCTCGGATACTGCGAATATGTTTGCAGAATACTTTTCATCCGTCTATTCGGATGAGCAAGTCAATGACATACCATCTTTTGATTTTGATAAATCAATTTGTCTGAGCACTTTAACTCTGTCAACGCAGGATGTTTATGAGGTTATTACTTCCTCTAAGAATAAGCTCTGCGCTGGACCAGATGGGATTCCGGCATTCTTCCTAAAGAAATGTGTTTGTGTTCTTACAAAACCAATACTGTTCATTTTTAACAAATCTCTAGGTACTGGTTCTTATCCCACTCTCTGAAAGAGAAGTTTTCTAAAACCCATTTTTAAATCTGGTAGTAGAAATGAAATTTCCAATTATCGGGCTGTGTGTAACCAATCTGAGTTGCCAAAGCTGCTTGACTGCCTGGTCAGTCATAGGATTGCCTGGAGTTTTAAATCTTTATTTAATCCTGAGCAATCTGGATTTATAAAAGGCAGATCTACTGATGCTAATTTGGTGCTGTATGTCAACTACCTCTACCTCTATTTGGAGAAGGGACTTCAGGTTGACTCAATATATACAGATTTTTCCAAGGCTTTTGATAGGGTTAACTATGGGGTACTCTTGCAGAAGCTTAAGGCTTATGGCTTAAGGCTTTAAGCTATAGGGGCCTCTTCTTCAGTGGATCTCGGGATTCATCAGAGGTAGAACCCAGATTGTTAATCTTGGAGGTACATATTCCTCTGAAATTTTGGTGCCATCTGGGGTGCCACAGGGCTCTCACTCGGGCCCTGTTTTGTTTTGCCTCTTTTTGATTGATTTAGTTTGGAAACTTGAAAATTGTCATGTGCTAATGTTTGCTGATGATGTGAAGCTATTTAGGCTTATCACATCCCTTTCTGATGCTGTGCTCCTGCAAAAAGACCTCAATTTGTTCTTTGATTGGTGCCACTTGAATAGAATGTCCCTTAATATCAATAAGAAACCATAAGTTTACTTTTTCTAAGCAAAGAAACCCTATTGCTTTTCTTTATAAATTAAATAATGTAGCAATTGGTGTCAAAACAGAGGTTTCTGACTTAGGAATATTAATTGACTCCAGGTTGTCTTTTAAAAGTCACATCAATCAGGTGACTGGTAGGGCAATGAAAATGCTGGGTTTTATCAAATGGTCTACAACTGATTTGTCTTTGTTTACTTTTAGATTACTTTATTGCTCTCTTGTTAGGCCCATCTTGGAGTATGGCTCAATTGTGTGGTCCCCGTCATATAACTGCTACATTGAGCAGATTGAAAAAACTCAAAATAAATTTTTAAGGGTGGCGGCCTTTGAGATGTGGTTACAGAAGACAGGAGTATTACTATCAGTGGGTCAGAGATAACCTGAACTTACCCACATTAGAGTCACGAAGAACATTACTTGACTTATGTTTTATGCATAAAATTTTAAATGCTACTATAGACTGTCCCGAGTTATTGTCTCTTTTTAAACTTAGGATGCCTTCCAGATTGAATAGACAATCAGAAATATTTTCAGTCCCATTCCACCATACCAATTATGGCATTAATGAGCCAATTACACGAATGGCTTGAGGTGCTAATGGTCTGTCAGCACAGATAAACTTTTTTGACTCTAGGATAACATCTTTTAAGGGGCAGTTAAAGAATATTATTTCATAGGGGCTTTAATTAATGAACTCATCTATACCTTTCACTGATTTATAGATAGTTTTGTATCTGAATATATATGTTTGTATGGGTATGCTATGTAACACTTTTGTAAATGGATTCCGTTAATAAATAAATAAATAAAAAGTGGGTGTTGACCAACATAGGTAAAAAGTAGGAAAATGAATATTAGAAAAGTTCGGTTCTATGTTAAAGGAATATTTATAAAGCTATATAAACACCAAATCTCTATAGTCACCAAAGACAGATATGAACTGATTTAGTTTACTCATTTCTAAAACTCCCTAACAGTTAAAACATATTGAATTACTATTACAATTCACTGATAACAGTGGCATTCTAATGTTTCCTGTAATGCCTGGGAGACTGCTATCAATGTTTATAATTTATTGCACCTTTTAATAAAATTGTTCTAGATGAAGCGAGTAAGCGGTATTGGAAAAGTAAAAAAAAACTAAAGACTGTTAGAGTTTTAATAGACCAAAATCTAAAATGGGTTGCGCATATTGGTTGTCTCAAAGAATCAACACTTCAAAGTACGACACTTAAAGTGCAAAACTATGTTTTCTTATTTATAAATCATTGGTCGTGTTCTTTTTGATGTGAGTGGGGCACTTTGGGTCCCTTCACTCCAACCTTAGGTCTATTGTGACTCACTCCTAAGTGTTTATACTTCCCCGATGAGTCTTTACTTACTTACTACATGACTGCATGGGTGGGAGTTATAAAAGTATACCCACAGTACCTTACCTATACTTCAGAACTATATATTCAAAAGGTACAACATAAAACTAATGTATAATGAGGATAAAAGACATGTGGTTCACCTTTATATAGAGTATGTGCACTCATTTATTTGAAATACTAAAATACTCATTCCGTTTATAATCTATAGAACAACATTGTTAAAAGTTAATCAAATTAATTAAAATATTTGACGGGTGTAAAAATCGGTTAACATTAAGAAAATGCTTAAAAGGGTCGGAATATCTCAGTCTACAAAAGGAGCCAGCGACTGATTATTCATATACTATGTGAAATGCACATTCTCGCTGTATTTATAAGTTGTAGCAATAATTTTGAGATCGGTGTAGAATCTTGGGTATCTTCGGGCAACATCCTGAGAAGACATACATCTCAAGGTCAGTTTCATATGAAATAATAATTAAAATACCACTATAAAGACCCTTAATGATTATATTACATTTGTTATTGAATGTCTTTACTATGTGATTAGTTGGTTCAATTCTTTTAACAGCTGTGGATGGTTTAATGTAACAAACTGCCTCAAGAGCTTCCTATGAGAAGCTGCACTGAAGCTTTTCCATGATGCTGTATACAAATTATTAGCATTTGAACTATTAGGCTAATGGATTTTAAAGGAAAATCAAGATTTAATGTTGTAAAACCCAGAACTATGTATTACTTTACGTTTTATTATGCTAAAGGGGGTAAATCCAAGCTATTTAGTTGTTAGGACCGTTGCAAGACCGTTTTATTTCAATTTACCGGCTAAGCGGCGGCGGTGCTAGGGAAGCCGTTGAAGGTTTGGGATTTAAAAACGTAGATTTAAAAGCAGTAGTCATGAATAATAACTGAATATAGTACCACAATATCCATTATTAAATAAAATAATCACTTACCGGTACCCCTTGGGTGGAAAAAAACTTGCAAACTAAAATAATAAGGAAACTAACAAAAAACCCGTGGACCGACCACCGCACAAACCACCATCGACTGTAATGAAAATGGCGGCGAAGCCGCGAAAGGCGAAACAAAATGGACAAGACTGTCAATCAAGGCTACGTTGATGGGGGCGGAAGAGAATGTCACGTGCTTTGACGTTGAACTGGAACTGAAGCATCACGTGACCATCAATTTTTTTAACTGATCTTGACGTGGCGGGAGATTTAAGTATGTTTTTTTGATTGAAAATGATGCGTGCCTGCTCATTCTAAAATACCCGCGAAATTTAAACTTGGTTTTAAAAAAAGGGAACAAAAATTAGATTATAAAGTGATTTATTTTTTATTAAAGTAGATGTTATAAAAAGGGTTTTAAGATAGATTTAACAGACACTTAAATCCGGATTGTTTCGTTTTTTAGTTAAAGTACTATTAAAAAAGTGAGTTAGTCATTTAAAAAAAATTAAGTTCCACTAATAAAATTATCCGCTGCTATAAATTTCAAAACTGGGATAAATATTTATCATTATTACTTCGCTATGATTGTTTTTTTAAAATTATTAATTGACATTACATTTAAGTTTGAAAAACGAAATAATGCGAATTTTTATTTTTTTTTCCAATATACTAACCTACTAATTGGGCACGAAATTTTTATGCTAAATAATTGTTACATGATTAAATATTATTTTAGTAAACGAGGGCAAATGTCAAGTTGTGCGTTCCTACCATATTTTTTTAAATCACATCCTTAGCTGCTAATAGTGGCGCTCTTTCAACAAATATATGTACCAATTATTGCTAAATATGCGAAATGTGATATTTAAAAGTGCATTTTAAAAAAAAATTATCTTTGTTATGCCACTCTGTTTTGGGGAGGCTATACATGGTGTACTTTTAACTAGGTACCTAATAATTGTCATCACTTTTTTTTAAGTTCATATATTCTAGTAAAAATGTCTGCTAGGCGCCCTATAAGCCTATAATAATATTCTAACATAAAAAATAAACCCTAATCCTACTGATATGCCCTTCATTCTGGAACGCACAGTCTCACATTTAACCCTTAAATTTTTTTATGTAGTCTGGCCGTTATTCTTTCAGCATAACTTCATTTAGAGTTAGGCTATTTCTGCTTGGAAAAAAACTATATACAGGGCAAATCAGAAAAAATTACTTAAGAGAGACAAGCAAGATGTAATAAGGAAAATACTTTCTTAGAAGAAAGTCTTTACCCTACAGAATAAAATGCTTAACTCTTAGTTTCACTAATTTTGATTGTGATCAGTGAAGTTAAGTGTTAAGTCCGGTGATCATGATGACGAATAATTATCTCATTGAAATGCATCACTCTTGATATAAGATTTGCATTTTATATGGTGAAGAATGTTTTTTTTTGTGTAAAACTTCCTTCTAAGAAATTATCTTCCTTATTAATCATTCACTCCACTTTCAAGATGGACTTCTTTAATAAAATCAAATTGTTGTATCTCTCTTATTCTATTAGACAAAGATATAATGCTGATCTAAGCACAGTGCTGTTTAAGCATGTTTTTTTTAATGAAATTAATTATCCAATGTCGGAAAAAAAGGAGTCGCTTAAGGACAACAGCCGGACAAGTTTCTTTAACGCTTTACGAGGAACTTAAAAACGATCAAAGTTGGCTCGAGGAGAGGGCCGGATCGGACTCAGATTTGCGCGAGAAACAAAGACAACCCGACCCGTTTTTCTCATTAGGCTTGGTCATCTCTTTGTCTCTTTCTACGTGGCATTTCTGGTAGTAGTCGTAGTCTTTGAGGTACCAAACGGGTGGCCATCGATGCTCCACCAAATAGGCCTGGTTTTCGGGATGCAGAAGACGTAAACTGCGAGGAGACATTCGACACAATTTGTTGTAGTTTGTGCACAAGTGGTTCATGCACCAATCGGCCAATTGATGACCATTGTGAAGCTGAAAACGTCATAATATGTCCGTATGTTTTTTTTTAAGTTGAAAAATTAATTACCTTAACGGGCTCCAATAGTCGTAAGCATTGTTCAATCGCTTCTGAGGGTTGTAAGCACTCGAGATCTTCAATAACCCTCTTCTCCACCAAATTGATCAATCGTGGCAAGCAAAGTCGGTTGGCTAGTTCGAAAATGTTGACGCACTTTGAAGCTTGCACTGCCGGTAATTCATCGGTATACAAAAACCATAACAACTTATGAAATGTATACTCTCTTATGCCAGGAAAACCAATCTGAAAGTTTAATTTTTCATAGTTAGGAAAATTAATAATAATAATAATAACTGTCTTTTTATTTGTCCCCAAAATAAATACATATATATATATAACTTTCTTCTTAAAGATTGCTACGAAGAAGAGTGACTTGTTTACGACCCTATATAGTAATAGTTAAAAGAGCTAATTGATATTTTGTTGATCTGTGCTTAGGAATAGCGAAGGTATAACTGTTTCGAATATTTCTTACATGAACACAGAAGGTTTGATGTTAGCTTATTGTGTAGGTATAAGTACTACTTTACATCTACATGTATTTTTACTGTATCAGGAAAAGAATCCAAAAACCAGCAAAGTATAGGAACAACTAATTCGAGTAGAACTAATTTGTGACTTACACATCTATTAGATATAGTAAAAAGATCTAAACTTGTAAAACTCCATATGACAATTTCAAATATTCAGAACGAATAGAATTGACTGTACCTTTTGATGCTTTTCTAATAAATAGCAGATTCAAAAGTGCAAAATTGTTCAGTTTTCTAAATTAAATGAAGTGATCCAGGGTATAAAATGCGCGACTAAAGTCTAGTACCACCAATATCGTTGTCTTTGATCAAAACCCTTAAAATTATCGTCACAAATTCGGATGAGAGCTGTACTGGTACTGTGAATTGTTCGAAATCCTTATATTGTTGTGAGTATACTTACTGAGTTGTGATGCAAATCTTGGGAATAGGAATTATATTAGCTTGTTTCCAAGCCTCGAGAAAAACACCAACTTAATACATTAATTTATTAGGGTAATACAAGGAATTTCAACATTAATCAATCTTATATCTATGGAATCAGAATCCATAACAATACTTTTAATTTGCGAAATTACTTTATTTACCTGATCCTCACATACTTGTTTAAATTTAAACTGACTTTAAATATCTAAGTAAACATTATTTGAATATTGCTGCAAGATATTTCTTTCAAAGGAAAATTTATTTTGGGCACACTCCAAGCGTGTATGTTCATATATACTTTGGCTAGAATTATAAGACCTAATAATATCTAAGGTTTTAAATGTTTTCCAGAAAAGTTCTGGATCAATTTTTAATATTTGTTTAAGAAATGCTCATTTGTCATTCTTCACTTCCCATGATATTACAAAATTTCGAAAGTGCCTTCGGCCATAATTTCATCATGAGCTTAATAGGCGTAATCCAAGGAAGCAACAAACTTAACATAGGCTTACCACTTTAGCTTGACTTTCCCGAAAGTCGCCGCTAAACATCGCTTTCATGACGTCACAACGGGCGGCAAGCATTGACTTGTGAGCCGTACATGCGCCGTCGTCCAATTCAAAAACCACGTCGGCGAATAGTCCTTGTTCCAGACAAACATCTCGGAAACGACGCTTTAAAAAACGCTCAAAAGTCGCATCATGCGGATCGGGTGCGACGAATGGATGTTTCGTAAGAAGGATCAAAAGTTGAGGAAGTTCCAAAAATTCGGCGGCTTCCCGAGTTTCCTAGTTAACGGACTAATTTAGTTGTAAACTCAAATAAAACATCCACTTACCTCTAAGTTAAGGGCGCTTCGGTCCACAGTTCCGGTGTATGCAAACTGCAAACATTGTTGCATAGCTCCAGGGGTGACTAATTTCGTTAGGGTAACCACGGTTTGTCCTTCGGGCTGAACATTTCGAATACATTGAAATGCAGGGTGGTCCAATAATTCCCGTGCAGTGGGCAGTGCTTGACAACTGGCTCTTCGCTTACAAGTTTTTTGTTCAGCACGTACAAGACACTCCGTTTCATCAGCAAAATCACCCAAAGAACTCACCTGAAAGAGAAAATACCACACTAGTCCAAACAGCACACATCCTTCAATCGATGTCCAGTATTGGTCTAAACTAAGTCGAAATGTTTATGGATTAATAATGGACATCCTATAGATAATCCAATAGACTCTAAAATAACTTTGTCCAATTGAATTTTATTGGCCTTCCTTTGAAAAGGATAATTAGTTTACTTAAGTCCAGAGGATAGATTTTATAGAGAAGCCTTATTTTTAAAGATATATAAAATGTACATTTCTGGCTGAAACATGTTTCTTAATTATGCAAGACGTACGATAGATAATGTGTTTATAATTATATTTTATGATCGATGCTGTATGTGAAGTATTCTCGAACTGTGCCAGTGTAAAGAGATACAATCATTGTAGCAATTATGAGTTTGTATATACATATTCTTTTCATGTATCCGGAATTTTATCGAAAGGATAGATTTATTGATCTATTTTCGACATAATCATCAAATTTAATTTTATGAATAAAAACATTATTTTTTTTTATTTATCCCTTTGCACTGACAAATTATTCGTCCAGTGGATAATTTTATTCAATAAAGCTATGGAGGTCTACTTTTGTGACATGTATTTTGTATCATCTTATGGTCATCTATTGCACTTTCTGAAGAAATTAACAAATGTTTATTGGATCTATATATTTCCAAAAAGGAAAAAAATCTCCTGATGTCCATAGTTGTACTGTCTGGGAAATGTGTTCAACTTCCTAGATCATGTACAAACTCACCATACTAGAATCGCTTGTGCTCCGCGCTAACAAATCGACTGTTAACAATCGATAAAATGCACCACTAGAAGCCGCCAGCACGTATCGGTGAGCAGGAAAACCCATTGAGCCGACCACTAAGACGATATCAGTATGAGCGCGGCCTAACCATAAGTTGCGCAACTGGTCTGCGTAGCAACTGGATGTTACGTGCACCTCTGGTTTTGGAGGCGGCGGCGGTTTGAATGGGGCCTGAGCAAATTAAAACATGATTAAACTTATAAATCAAAACAAAAAAAACGGATTGAGTTACCTGTAAGAGAGGCCGTTGCACCTTCTTCAGATTGGTCATCCAGAAACGTTGCGCCCTCCGAGCGATAAGTGCGGCCCTAATTGCGTTTTCGAACACTTCGTTAACTCCGTAGTAAGTGAGAACCTTTAGTGGATTTTCCAAATATTACATGCGATATAGAGAATACCATGAAACTTACGGAAGTCTCGTAATAGTAAACTCCGAACTCCCTGGCCACGTCCCTCGCCTCGTCCGGCATGACCAGATCGCTTTTCCTCGTCGCACGAACGAACGGACTTCGATCGCGGAAGTGCGATAAGTACGCCTCGTCCCGGTACATGTAGCGCAGGTCGTTCTTGCACCCGACCAATAAGACAGGCGTACCGGGACAGAAACGACGAATCTCCGGGTACCACATTAATCGGCAGTTGCGCAGTGATACCTAGCAAGTAATTTTAATCTTTGTACATCGCACTTTGCAATCCTTTACATTGGAAAATATAGTACTCGATGTGCCAAATAAGTCACCAATAAGATTTTTTTTAAATTGTCTCAGGTAAATTGTAAGTGCAACATCAGACATTGGGTCCCATGATTCAAATATATGCCTAATGAGAGTTTGAACATTCTCGAATACAAAATTATCCGGCTGCCACGAATCTTATGGTCTTGTTTATGGCCTGCCGAGTCTTTAAAGTTGAGCACAGAACGTTCAGCTCGCATGAAACAATATTCAACTATTCCTTATGTTAAAAAAACCGCCATTCACTTTATTAATTCTAACATCCATAACATAGATTCTCTTAATTTATTCTATAATAAACGAAATATCTTCAGGACGATCATGATTGGAATGTCTCTTGACAAAAGGATTCATGTACGATCATGATTTATTAAATGAAAATGATGGAGGACATTCATTTGATTATCAATTAATTGCCAATCACTTTCGAGAGCACTAAATTTTATACAACCGTCATCGGTAGGATTCTGCTACATAAAACTGATATAGATCGTTCGCAAGTTCAAGGGATCAATAGCTTCACTAAATGAGTTCATATTTTACTTTATTACATCAATATCCTGTAAACATATTTTGCCTTTGTGAACGGTATCATTATTTATTAAAATTTGATTATTGCAGATATTATTTTTGTCCTAATACTGTAGCTCATAACCCTTCTTTGTCTTGCCGATATAGAATTGGCGAAATGACTTATCCCGGTCAATGAATTGGCAGCGTCTGCATGAATTATTGGTTCTAAGGTCAAGTCCACAGGAGATCGTAAACAATTTGCGGAAGTACGCTTGACACCAAAAGCACTTTTTTTAAATACATGCAAAAGTTCAATCTTTTGGGGTATATTTGAATCACGGGACTTATGGTTTAATTTCTCACCAAAAATTCAAATGCTCAAAGTCTAATCTATCTGAGACCAGGCCATTTTTTAAATTTATTCCTTATTTATCACATTGAGTACTATATTTTTCAACGTGAATGATTCACTGAAGAATATCCTGCTAATTTTGACTCGGCTCAGATGGTACATTTAGGTATGAGCAATTATGTGAAGCAATGGCTTTGTGTGAGAGTTTTCTAGGATAGAGGATTAAGAAATTTGGTCTACAAAAAGTACATACAGGACTGTTGATGCTGAAACATAGTAGAACAACGTCCGAGCGTCCGTAGGCGAACCGTCGGTCCTTTTCGTGATCGCCGAACGTGTCCCACAACCGTAAACTGACGTTGACGCTGTCCACGACTTCCCATGATCTTTCCAACACGTCTTTGTAGATGCGGTATTGGTCGATTGCCCATACGGTGGGTACGTGGGTGGCTAGCAATTGCGCCAAAGATACCTACAAAGATGTTATAGGATTTTTTTTAAGGGTTAACAATAGGTACTATAATACTGTTATACCTGTTTGTTACACGCTCGGGCGCAGATCAGTCGCGTTTTACCGACGGCTGTGTCCCCCACCACTACGCACTTTACCAACTCCTGGTGGGGTTGTTCATTATCCATCCCCCAAATCCAAAGCGGCTTCGCTCGCGTCCATCACACTGTGGCCCCCTAAAATGATTTTCTTGTTTAAAAACAAATTATTTAATTTACCAGTCCTATGGGTATGACACTGAAATGACAAAAACAGTTTTACCACTAACAAACCACTTACCATTAACTGTCAAGAATAAAATAAAGAGTTTTGATTAGTAGTAAAACTATTTTGTGATTTAATTTACCGATAAAAAGTGGACAAAACTGTTGATTTTTTCAGAGGTCAATAATATCAAATATCCTCGTGAAAAATTGTGAATTTTTTTGAGAAAACAAAACTGATTTTGACTGGTTGTGCCAAACTTGGAAGAAGTAGAAGAGTACTCCTCGAACTCCTAGAACCTACGCTACTGACAAATTTCTTTAAATGATTAATTAAAATTTAATCCATAAGTTACTTGTAAATTTTTAAAAAGCATGTGGAAATATGGAGAATTTTTTCGCTTTAAGCTTTTTGAGCAGAATACGTAGTATTAAAAAAAGCATTAATTCAAGCAAAACCTATATTGGAAAATTTATGGAAAAAAACATATGACAAAACTGTCGAAGTGATTTATCCCCTAAAAATATCTTAAGATCGCATAGGCGATTGTAAAAAAATACATGTTCAAATAGCCCTCAAAAATAAAAATAAAGCTAAAAATAGAATTCAATTAAACAGATATCGCCATTGTTCTTTAATGGTTTCAAATTGACCAAAGGAAGGACGATTATCACTCCATTTTAAAAGCACTACTACTTACATTCATCAGTTTTCCACGTAAGAAAAATGAAAACAATAAACAAATCAAAGACGCACTTCTCAATTATTTTAAAATGACGTTGTTCTTACGCGACGAACGACTAACGCGAACTGAACTTTTATCGTTTAATTTGGCTCGATTAAAATTATTTAAAGGCTCTATTTTAGAGCTGCCAAAACAGACACACACAATAAATGGCGATTCTCTGTTTGCTCTCTCACGGTCTTGCTCTATATTGATTTTTATATAACACGTAGAGGGCAGGGTTGTTTTTTTTGTTTTTGCCGCTCCAAAGTTGGGGCTCTAATTAAATAAGTTGCGGACCGTGATTATGCGATTTTTGAGGATTTAAGACATCCCCTGGGGAGGGTGAGCCATCGATTAAATCTTTGATGGGGTTAAATGGTTTTATTTTTTGTCATCGATTTTTGCCCGGCTCGTGACGTCAATGACGCCCAAACCGCAAGTTCAGTTTAGAGTGTTGAACTTTGAAGCCAGAGTTGGATTTGAAAGTTAAAGTTTCCATTTCAGAAAGTATGCAAGCAATCAATTTATTTAGCAGCATATAAAAACTTCTTATTCATGAACAACTTCATATGAAAGATTATTACATCTTCTGCAATTTACTAAGATTGTTAGTTAATAATTCAACTTTTTAACTAATAAAATCCTTATTAATTAGTGCATTTAATTAAAAATCTGCGGCAAGGGCTTAAGTCATACAACACATTTGTAATATGATTCATATTATGTTATTTTTAGAATCGATTTTGCCCATTTAATGACGTCAATGCCATTCGAGCCAAGTTCACTTTAGTATGTTGAACTTTACAGACAGGATCGGAGTTAAGATACAAAACTAATTCCTATAAGGGTTCATAGTCTAAACCAATAATAAATTCTAAAGAGGACATAGAGCCTTTTTTCATTGAGCATTCTTTTGCCAAACAAGTGAACCCAAGTCAGTCACGAATCTAAAACAAACAACAACAAAAAAATTAATATTTATTATCTTATAAATTATAATCATTATTAAAAAAAACTTTCGAAAAGAACTTTTAATCTTTTTGCTGTTTTATTTCAATATTTTGATTTACTCAATTGTGTAGTTTTAACTGTTAATTTGTTACGTTCCTCTTTTTTGCTTTTTTAATCCTCTTATTTTAGGTTAGATATTAATTATTTTCTCTTTTAATAATTATTAATTTTAATTGTAGGCATAGGTATAGTGTAACGATTATTAGATATATTGATTGTGTATTTTAAAGGAGTATAAATAAATAAATAAATTAATTGTTACGTCGATAATAATCACACGATACATCGACAGCAACTTATCGCTCATATAACCAACCACACCTTAAAAGTTACTTAAAATCAATCACTGACAAGTGACAATTGACAGCAGTCAGCAGGATTTCTCCCTCCTAACCCTTAATTGTTGCTTCCTGCCTGTCTGTAAAAAAATTAAACATGGCGTTGTTTTGTTTTTGTGTTAAATAATTACTATTATTACTTGATATCCTGTTTCCGAAAAAAGTTCAAATATCCCCAAAATGTCCAGAACTAAATCGCGACAAAACGTGGAGGTGTGCGGCGATTGCGGGGCTGCAGGTAAATCGGCAAAAACTAACTTAAAATAAATACTCATTATAAAAAAATTGAAATTTCTTTTACTGTTAATTCATAATTTGTTTAGATGCCACTTGGGCGTCGTTGAATAAGGGCATATTATTATGCACCCAATGCTGTAGTGTGCACCGCAGTCTCGGCAGACATATCAGTCAAGTGAAATCCATATTGAAAACCACTTGGAATCACAATCAGCTGAATGTAAATATTATTTTTTAATTTCAATTTAGGTATAAACTTAAAGTAGTGGTTTCATGTAAAGGTTTTGGCTCATAACAATTAGGAGAGCAGCATAGTTGTTTGCAGAATAAGGCTTGTGGTGTACCTTTTACATTAATGCCTTTTAAACCAATTATTCATGCTTCAAAATTATTACTTAGCTTACATGATTTTGTTGTCTCATTAATGAGTGATTCACTGTTATTAGTATTAACCTACAGTAAAAATAGATTTTTTTTTACTATGAATCATATTCAGTGAAAAGTATCATCTGCTATATCCAAAAGCCATTGTAAAAATATAAAAACTTGCATGCATGACATAAGGTTATGTATAATATATATTAAATTATCTATTTCCAGATGGTTACAACTTTAAATAATAATGGAGCGAATAATATTTGGGAACATACACTGTTAGAAAATGGAGGCAAATTGCTGAAGAAAAAACCTTCCTCAAAAGATCCTATAAGGTATGATTTAATAGTTATTTTGTGGACTAAATTGGACATTCTTTATGTTCATTTTAGCGTAAAACAGGAATATATAAAATGCAAACATCAACTGTGCCAATTCGCCTTTCGAGAGAACTATGAAGATGGTCTGCTTAGTGTGGAAAATGAGTTAGGCAAGCAGTTGCATGCTAGTGTGCGCACACCCAATTTGGAAACTTCCTTTCGCTTGCTAGCTTTAGGGGCTGATCCAAACTATTTCCATGATGTAATATTTTAATCATTATGATTTAAAATAAATTCTTAAAGAATTATTTCAATATTGTTCATAGGAAAAAGGTTCAACACCTCTGCATGTTGCAGTAAATTTCGATCAAAAGTTGCAAGTTGAATTGCTGTTAGTGTATGGGGCAGATCCTACTTGTCCTGATAATCAGGGTAGGACACCTTTAGATTATGCCAGGTTTGTATGATGTTTTAATAATTAAGAATTTCATCATTATTTATTTGATCATTACTTTCAAATAGTTAGACTTGTTTTTTTCTACTCACATCAGTACTCCTTTCAGGTCTATTTAAATAAGAACGAAGGGATTCTTCTTCATTTTTGATCCCTTTTTTGACCAATTTTTCTAAAATAGGTTCTCTTGAGTGATATTTTAAAAAAAATTGTACCTTGTAAATATTGATAATAAAAAATTCTAGTCTAATTGAAAACCAAGTGGGCAGTACTCTAGAGCAGGCACTTGGGAAAGGAAGCAGTTGATAAGAGAATTATTTATAGAGCCTCAAGGGATCTATTATAAAATTATCATTCAAATGCACCTGCATTTTTGCTTATCAATATTATTTTTATTGCATAGATCTGAAATTTATAATATACAAATAATACAAAATAAAGCTTGACAATATATATTAAATTAAAATAAATATACAAATGTAAAAAGTATATTAACAGAAACTAATTTACTAAGTGTGAACCAACAAATTGTATATAAAACAGTAATTTTTAATTACAAAATAATACATGTGCTACAACTCCTCAACATTTAAAAGAAAATTGTCTATTTGTTAGGGAAAATTTATAATTATAAAACAAGGTCAAGAAATAATTTTTATATGCAATAAGTAAATACTAACTATAGCTAAAATAATCTTTATTATAATGGTCTTAAATATTACAGCACATTACTTAATAGTATTAAAAGCTGTGAAACATTAAAAAGATTTTGTAGACTATCTTTTATAGTTTTAAGTTTGTTTTTATGAATTTACATATTTATTTATCTAATATATTGGTAGAAATGTATACTTTATTGTTGATTGTATAGCACAAATAAAGTTTATTCTACTCTATTCTAAAATAAATAACCATAAAATGCAGTAATTTAGAGAAGAGACAGATGATTAATGAAATTTTCATAGATCAATTTTGTGTTTAAACTAATGGCAAATATTGATATTTTCAAACATGCTTAAAAAAAACACTTAATTCTAAAAACTAATCATGGTATTTTTTTTTTTAGACAATCAAATAATAAGGAAGTGATGAGTCGTCTCATTGAAAGCCAATATGAGGTGACCGATACTTTCAGTTATTATTTATCTTTGAGGAAACCAGATCATAATAAGGGTGTACATTTTTTAATTCCTCCTGTTGGTTTCAAATCAGTTCCTGCATCATTGGCGAAACTTCGAAAGGTAAGACATTTTGGCAATTAAAAGTGTTTATTAAATATTTTTGCTTTTTTAGTTACCGAACCATGTGTTCGAAGAACTTGTAATGGATGTCTACGACGAAGTGGATAGAAGGCAAACAGAATCCAGTAAGTAATAACTTGAGCCTCCTTTAATGAATGTTCATTTAAAAACAATTTTGAATTAGAAGAAAGTACTTTTAAAATGTAATTTCTACCTGCTTTTAATTAGTATTTTTCCATTTATGCATAATTAATGGATTCATTTTGGGGGTATGTATTGAACTAGCAGTGTTTTCATTTAGTTTCAGTGCCGATCTTCACAGAGTGGTTTAAGAAATGAAATTGTTTAAAAAATCGAAGTGTAGGTTTTTAGATCTTTATGTGTTATCAGTGTGAGAATAATAGAAATAAGTAGAGTTGAGTCAAGTCATTTGAGAATTCCTGTACTGTGCACATCTTTTACGTTTAAATACTGCTAGTTAATCATTTTAAAAAATATGATTTTTAGTCTGGCTAAGTTGTGCAGATACCACTGACTTAAATGACGTGCCGTTTTTACCTGTGGACAACACACTGACCACCACTCGAAACCAGGGAAGGCAAAAGTTGGCCCGTTTTACCACTCCCGAATTGAAAAGCCTTGTTTATGATATTTTGGTCGACACACAACGCAGACAAAACCCCCATAAAAGTAAATACTCAAATATTATTTAAAGGTGTTTACTTTTAGAACTTTTTTCGTTTTTAATGACTAGGCGGCTCAACTCAGCTTCGTGAAACTTCTGAAATTGATGATGACGATCCGTTATACGATTCGGTTGCTGAAGACGAGGATTACGCCGTTCCAATCGAAAAAGATGAAGAGGTTAGATATATTTTTTATTACATGCAAAGAATAATTTTGATTGTTTCATTGTAGGCTGCTCCTACCACCTCATCAAACAAGGATAGCATTATCTCGATCGACAGCATTAATAAGACCAATCAAGTGTTGGAGCAGTTAACAAAACAGTTAAAACATTCAGATGGCACTATCACCGAATTACGTGCGGAGGTAGCGAAGCTGCGACAGAGTGTAAAAACATTACAAGGGGAAAACTTCGAACTACGCAGGCGTTTGGCGTCGTCGCACAAAGGAACAGGGTTTGTTAATGGCGACAATGGTTTTGATTCTTTAGAATTCATTAATGAGGTAAGATTTTGATACGATAAAACTTGCTTAACTTGCAATATATTTTTGCTTTACATAAGCACACGGAATTATCGCAAGAACTACCGAATGGTTCTAAAGCAGTAGACGAGGTGGATTTGCGACAAAAAAAGGCTCAACTCAGACCAACGAGCATGTACGAGCCACGAGAAGGGATTAATAAGTTGGCCAATTGGCAAGCCCTGAAAGCACAGGTAATTGGAAAATAAACTGACCTAGGTTATATTATTTACGCAATATTTTGTAGTTGAAGCAGAATGAAAGCTCGTCTGCACGTGATCGAGAGACAGTTCTTCAATGTACCGAACAAATAACACGCACGATCCAGCGTCTTTGCAAAGCTATCCAGGAGCCCGAGAAGGGGGAATGCGTGTCTAGTGGTGAAAAAGTTAAACTTGCTATTGCCGTACTCGCTAGTACTCTACCCAAAGTGACTCAGGTTAGATTTACACACTTTATATGTTTTTAGTCAATATTTAAATAATATTCTTCCAGGAATGTGAAGGTGAAAAAGTAAAGCAGATGCTCGAAGTGGCGAATCGGCTACAACCGGAATGTATGGGTCTTCAAATATCGCGCCTTAAAGGCGAAACCAAATCCGTCGACGCGCATTTCAGCAACATTCGCGACATTGCATTTAATCTTGCCAAATTTACAAAAGAGATTGTCACTAAATATTCGGCAAGTCCGTAATAGTTTGATTGTTGCTCATTTGTTCAACTATTTCAACACTGACTGACATTTTAAAATTCTTGTTGTGTTTGAAATGTTTAAATTTCAGTATTCGTTTTATGATAATTTTTTTTATAAATAACATATTAGTTTTATGTTTTTTTTTTAGGTTTAGTTTGTTAGAAAATTGTTGAAAATTTTATGTATGAATACTATAACTTACTAATTAAAATATTTTATATATTTTTATAATGTTGCAGTCTTTAAAAGACAAAATTTCAGAAGCCATTTACCCCGTTTCCTAATTTCCGAATAAAACAACAGTTAATAAAATAGTATATTGAATACAAAAAAAGGGGACCATTTGCATATAGTATTCATGCACTCCACATAGTATATACTAATCATTATATACTATATTACAACGTTATTGACTGACTTAATTGTATAAGCAATGTTTTATATGCTAATAAAATTAATTGTTAAAAACATTCATGTGTCTTTGTAGATGCCTATATTAACACTTCCAGATAACTATGGCCAAATTGCCGCCGAAAAACATATATAATAAATTAGCACATTCATAAGCAATTTCAAAACCGAAATCTTCACCTACAACCACGTGGAATGAGGGGCCTAGTTTTTTATCCATTTCTTCTTTTATCATTTTAGCGGCAGCCTAAAAATATGAGTTTTATGATATTCTTTGGCATTATAATGTTATAATAATATTATTAGTTTTAATCAATTACCTCATTACTTGCTGAAAATTTCTCACAAGCGGTAACAACCAGTTCCATCGTCTCAGTTTTCATTTCCTCCGACATATCGGAGTGCTAAAAGGGGCGGCAAGGAAAATCGATATTTATATGCACTGCTATGACTCACCCTTATAAGTGGATAAGTATGTATTATTTTCTTTGGTTCTTCTTTTTGCTCTTTTGCCTCCATTTCCGCCATTTTTCAAATTTCTTAATAACCACAAATTTTCAATTCGATTTTAGCGCTTTTGACTTCGTCACTTTTCGCGGCGTTTAAATGTTCCCGAAGGTTTGTTACCGCTGTCAAACAAAGTGCTGCCAACAAAATCAGAAGGGGGAAATTCCCTAGATTTTGTTATCTTGACTTGTATGACATCATGCTGATAAACATTTATAGTTTCAGATTTTAGTCTTTTTCTATAATTTGGCTTTTAACACCAAAAAGGCTTAAAGCAGGTAGACAAAGTAATGACGGCCATTAAGAATTACATTTTTGACACCATAATTTATTTTCTATTAGACTTAGGGTACCTTAAGGTTAAACAGGTGGGCGAGTCGTGATTTTGCATAAAGCCTCAGGATTATTTTAGGGCCATAAACACTTTTATTGACGAATAATAAATTTAAAAAGCAATATTTGGACAGGTTTATTAAAATATATATTTAACAGGGACAACGTACCAGTTGACCGGCCTAAAAACATAAAATCCATAAAGATTCGAATCTGGTTCATAATAACAGACCAGTGTCCATAACAGAGGGTAAATTGCCTACGCGTACGCACTACTTATTATCCATTTCCTCTAGTTACAACGCGAATATTAGATATTAATAACAAAGTTCAGTAACCGATTGTAGACCGACCTCTTCTTCTTCTTATGGTCTAAGCAGACGCGCTCTTTGAATTCTAATTGCGATGCGGTACTGTTTATTGTATCATATAGCACGGAAATTTTTTTTTTTAGTCTAAATGAACAAAAATCAAAAAAGTTATTTGGGGTTATCTTTGGTATAAACGGGAACAACTAGTTATTCAATGATCTAATTGATTTCAGGTTTAATTGCGATGAATAACCTGTTTCATTTGAAATGGCCTAAAGAAGATTATTAAAAACTGTTATTTGTAATAACATTTTTTTATTCTTCGATAGCGCTTATTAGTTAAACTTTTATGAACCGTTTGTTTCATTAAAAAATATAATAGATCAGTAGACTTCTACGGTTGTATCCTGATAATGGGAGAATGTGAAGAAGTGCATTCTTATATGAAATTTATAGCCGGCTACCAAGTTTTATCAACGAATGACTAACAATAGAAAAAATCCCTTATAATCGTTTCTGTTCCGTCATAAATTAGAATCAGGTTTTATACCTGACATTTTACATGTCAGGTTGGAGATAAAAGGGCCAAGACACCCATCGGATGCTTCTTAAGGCACATGTTTTGTGTACCTGTAGGACACAAATAATGATAGGGAGGCTATTTTATGTAGACAGAACCATCCTAATAACATATAAAGACATGCCTTGGATGTTACAGAAATTACCCTTATAATGGTTTTTAGATTTTAATGGTTCTGCATATTCGGGCGAATCTATGGATCTTTGTCTAGATTTTGAGCTTAATTAGGGTCCAAAAATAGCCAAAGTCGAAACTTACTACTACCCAGATCCGATCAAAGCATGGGTTTGATTAAAAAAATAATTTCTCTGCTAAAGAAATATCCAGTAAACCTATGTAGGTCTATAGTAAGTCTTTAATGCATAATTATATTTGAGATGAGGTGTTATCTAGTCTAAAAAACAATATTTTTTCCCACCCGGTATCATATAAGCCAAAGCAAGAATAAGGCGCGTTTCTATAAGCCATCAAGTTACCTTTCTCCCACTAAGCTACCTGTTCACTGTTGTATGCACCGCGAGTAAAACTAAGAATTCCTTCTTCTTTCAGTCGTTCGATCGCCGAGGTACTGTTGCGGTACCAAGCAATTTTCGTGGCACTGTTTACCGTTAACAAGTGCTGGTTTTAACTGGAACAACTTATTTTGAACATTCAAATTGTTTTATGTGTGTTGTTTGATGGTGGTTTACTTGTGGGTTTAGTATTATAAAAAAATAGGTAAGTTTTTTATTGATTAAGCGAAGATTAAGGTGCCGTCGTCGAGTAAGAGGGGACCCAGATACTGGTATAGGTTAGGTAACCGTCAAGAAGATGACTGAAGAAGTGATTTTCGTGTTGCTCTTAGAAATTGGGGTGCGCCACATACCATAAAGGCTTAAACAGACTTTTTAATTAAATTGTTTTATTTTGAGTGTTATTAAGACTCTTAAGAGAGAAATTGATATAATGGGTCCTCTAGAGTTTCAATGTTGGAACTAAAAAATACCTTTCAATAGAACTATAACATTGTTAATAAAGTTTTCTTGTGTTTTGTACATACGCACTTTTCTTGAACATACAACTTGGGTTGCACCTCTTGTACACTTTTTTTTGAAAATTCAATATTTATCACATCTTATAAGATGAGAACGGTTGTTCACATGAAACAGATTTTTAGGTCAAAGATTTAATGAGTTAGGTAGTGTGGAGCCATGCACAAAATTCGACGTAATTTTGAGTGACACTGGAAAATTGCTTGGAATATTAGCTGAAATAAAACTCTTGGGGTCACTGGAAATTTCTAACTGGTACTGTTTTTACCAAATTTCATCATAATCAGTATTTTTATGATCTAGATTTGGCCTCATTTAAAAAACGAATCGTGAAACATTGATATTTGAAAAATGCTGAAGACGATTGCTGGAAAAAAACAGCTTTAATCTTTAGAAACTTACACGATTTATCTATATTTTTGGTATTCTAAATTCAATTAGATCAACCAAAAAGTAAGTTATAAGTCCTGAGATACTGAAAATTTTTTGATGAAGCCAAAAAGAGCCAGTTGAAAGGCCTACTCATATTCCAACAAACCCGGTATTTTTGTGATCTGTGAGATACAAATCTATGATTTTAGATATTATTATATTGAAAATCTTAATGGCAAACTTTTAAGTGGAAAATCATTTATTAAGAGAATCCAACCATTATGATAGATTTTAATTATTTTACTGGAGCCTTAGTTAGCCTAGTTAAAAATCCAAAGCATTTTATATCCTCTTAGTAATATTATAGGTTGTGTTTGAGTATAGGTAAAGTTTAGAAGGACGCGAAAAATAGTTCCTTATCTAATGTAAAAATGTGCCCATTTGAGCGTGTAACTAATTTGTTTAAATAATACTCAGGTCACATAAAAGCGAAAACGCGCGGATACAGTTAGGCCAAGTTATAAGGCGAGCGAGAGTACCGTTTGGCCACCAGGTCTTGAATATCAAATGGGCAATATCGCATTTTTGTACTAAGAATATGGGTTGGAAAATTAATTGTTTCGTCATAATTGGTTCTAATGTTAATTCACTTCCTACCTAAAAAATGTCCTTTAAAGTGTATTTAAAATACAAGAAAACGCTGAAACGATCCTACGTTACGAATACATTAATTTCAATTCAACTATAGGAACCACAAAGCCACATTCTTTTCAAGTATAAAATAATATCGACCGGACAACCTTGTGTAATTTACAGCATAACAAATGCACTTATTTCTTGTCTTGAGTCCTACATGCGTACTTTTGTTTCACTTTATATTTTTATTACCACACCTTATACTTATATCAGCTGCATTACTTTCTCGTTATAGCTTATAATAAGACGGCATTAATTTAAATACAGGGTGTTTTAATGTAAAGGAAACACAGTAAAGAGTAGGATAAAATAAAATTTTCATTTCTGGCATATATATAGATGAATCGTCTTACCTTCTGTGTCCATTATCCAGTTGAAACCTATTTTCTCAATATTGCTTAAATCTGTAAAGTCACCCTCCGGAAGCAGCGATTTGATTAGATAAAACTGTCCAAAATCCGAGCACTATTGAAAATTTAAGAATAAAATACGTTTACGTTTTTCAAACGCTTAATATGCACCGAGTAATAATACTTAATAATATAAGAATTTAACATAGCCCCAAACCAATGGAATGCAATAACATTTATTATTAAAACGCAATTCAGTATCGGAAAGAAGAATGTTTAGTGCGAATACTTTTGACGGAAGAATTTAAAACACATATCGAATAGAAAGTCACTGCTATTAATTGGTTTTTAAACAGTTCGGTGATTATTAACAAGCGTGCAGTTTTTGATATGTGTCAGGTTATAAACAATTTTTATGTCAACAAAGAAATATTGTTAATAAAAGGTTAATTAGTAGTAAAAAGCAAGAAATGTCAAAGCCATTGAAGCAAATAATTATGTTAAGCCACAAATGGGTAAGTTTTACATAAAAGGTATTGTTATTAAATAAAAAATCATATGTCTCTCACTATACGATTTCTATGATCTGTTTGAGATGTTGAATTATTTTTTTATTCATTTTTCTATTTTCCTTTATATGGGGTAAAGTATATTTCACTCTACTAAAATTAATGATTTTTTTCCATTTTAACGCACTATGAGACCTGCGCATTAACATATTAGAACAGCTAAAATTAAGAATCGGACACACGTCAAAAGTTTCTGACACCTGTTTTCCATCATTAAATGTTAAAAGTTAAAAGTTGTATTCCAGCTTATATACGCGCGTTATTTACTTAATGGACTGTTGATATCTTCTCACTTATGAATTTGTTGAAAATCCTGTTGTCGAAAATAAAGATGACGACCTTCATCAGTGTCTTGAGGAATGTAATAATGAAGTCCGCTGAGTCATATTATGGTTGCAGAAGAAGCTCAACAGTGGGTATTAAACGGTTAAGCAAATTTCTAATTTCAATAATACTGATAAGAGACAACGTTTTATGTTCCAGTTTTGATATGCAATTAAATGTTTTTTTTTCTAAATTGACCATAACCAGTATGAAACAATTTACTTTACAATCCATTTTAATTTCGAATCACGTAATTCAATGCCAATGGGGGAAATAATTTATTTATCTAAAATGCATATATTTCAACTAATATATTTTTGTTATACCCTATAATAAATGCATATAAATACGACAATTTTTCAAGGTTAATTTTACGTAAGTATGAATGATTTATACATTTTATTGTAATTTAAAGGTTACAAAGAAAGTATAGTTATTTATTCTTTTTTGGCTTGGGTATTGCAATTTGTAAAATACCAATAGCAAAAAAGCAGACGAACCTATCGAATAAATTATTGAAGGTGATTCAGTGCCATACCATAATCGACCAAAATAACTGTTGTATAGTATATACGGTTAACTTTGCCCATCCTAGTTATATTTATATTTATGCAATATGAATAAATAAATATAAACCTTTTTTGGCAGCTTATCCTATTAAGGGGTATTTTCAGACCGGAACACCAACATACCTGTTGCATTTTAAATAGTATTGTTTTAAACCACTTTTATATTCTTTGCGTATCAACAGGATATCATTTTATTTCCGCTAAAAATTTTTACTTCAAAACATACTAGTATATCGATTAACGTGCATTCTTATTTCATTGCAGTCTTAAACAATCTAAATATTGCACAAATCTGTCGGAAATAGGATATTAAAGGTGGCATTAAGTAAGTGTTGACACTATTGACTTAACCAATTGCTTATTGGAGCCATGGCCGAATTATTTAAATTTAATGAAAATTGGCATTTTGAAATTAACGTTTGAAATATAAGACTCCTAGGGACCTAATAGACGAAACTTCTTTTACTTTTTCGTGTTATCCCGTATAGTTAAAGTTAAGCAAAGTAGAACACGGAAGTTAGTGACGCGTGAACATAATGTACCGGATCGAGAATGCAAAAGGAGGTGAACTGAGGCTAGCTAAAGTATCGCAATTTTTTTTATTTTATTTGCATTCATAGTGTAATTATGGTGGTGATCTTATTCTGTTGACATTTCTAGTGAAACTATGCATCTCAAAATTAAGAATCGTATTTGAAAAGCGGTAGAAACTCAAGAAATTGACTTTCAGGCGGTTTTGACACCCTGTAAGTTATAAAGCCTTTATACAAACCGTACATTAGTCATTACCTTCAACCACTATTCTGAATATTGTTTTACCACCTACTGATCATGTATGCAAATTTCTTTCCTAACAAATTAGACAAATTTAAAGTAACAAATTAATCATTTATACAAGCTCAACCTTTATTTTAATAATTAAGGTTGTTATTAAAAGTTTGAAAATATCAAGGTCTAGTAAAAACAAACAATTGATTAAGTCACTTCTTGAAATTGGTTCATCTTAAGTAAAGAAATTATATTCTCAAGCTTTTATTCGTGGATTATATCATCACTTACATAAATTGTGCAATTCTTACATGGCAAAACTAAACAATACGATTTTGAATCTCCATAAATGTCGAAAGAGGAAAATAAGAATTTTTGGGAAAGTTAACTGGTGACCCAACTGTAGAACGAAAGACCTATAAGACCCCAATACTTATCTTACTATGAATCAATTTTTTGCATGAACAAAATATACTTAATTACACTTCCTCAGTTCTAATTAACTGAACTCGTAACGAGACTTATTCAAAGTGGATAAAAAAAAACAATTTTTTTAAGTGCAACTATCACGCACAGATTTGTTCAATTAAATCACAAACAAAAGTAAAAAAGTGTCTTTGATATGTTCGTAGCACACGTTAACTGTACTATGCCCCAGAAATCCATGTGATTAATATACTCAACAAGATTTGTCACTTTTAAAACCTTTAAAGTAATTAGAACTTTTTAATGAACGTTGTGCCCGTTTCGAAAGTGATTCCTTTAAAAACTGTAATTCTTAATTAATTAATCGTTATAAACTATTGGCATAATCTGCGGCGATTAGCTCATTATCTTTACTCGTTTTTTGCTCTATTTGCATCGCATCCTTCTGTGCCGTTTGAGTCTAATGGTTATTAAATACACCACATAACTGTAAAATCGTTAATTAATAAGTTCTTTTCCCAATTATTTCTGATTTCAGATTTAACTACCATCTTGCACTAGTTGGCACGATATGGACTTAAGGTATAAAAATTGTTTTTGATATTGGAAAATTGTGTTTTTATATTAGATACAGTTATGAAAATTTGTACACATATTCTCTGGATAATTTGGTTGAACACATATTTCAGCGTTTTTCCAAATTTGTATATGATTTTAAGAAAATTTTTTTTTTTTGAAAATATACATTTTTTTTTTATAAATATTTGACACAATGTCCATAACTCAAAGAATTGAACAGATAGAGTTATGAAAATTCGTACACATATTCTCTGGACAATTTGGTTGGACACCTTTTTCAGCGTTTTTCCAAATTTGTATATGATTTTAAGAAAGAATTTTTTTTTTGAAAATATACATTTTTTTTTATAAATATTCGACACAATGTCCATAACTCAAAGAATTGAACAGATAGAGTTATGAAAATTCGTACACATATTCTCTGGACAATTTGGTTGGGCACCTATTTCAGCGTTTTTCCAAATTCCTACAAGATTTTGAAAAAAAAAATTTTTTTTGAAAATATAAATTTTTTTTTTATAAATATTTGACGCAATGTCCATAACTCAAAGAATTGAACAGATAGAGTTATGAAAATTCGTACACATATTCTCTGGACAATTTGGTTGGACACCTATTTCAGCGTTTTTCCAAATTCCTACAAGATTTTGAAAAAAAAATTTTTTTTTGAAAATATAATTTTTTTTTTTATAAATATTTGACGCAATGTCCATAACTCAAAGAATTGAACAGATAGAGTTATGAAAATTCGTACACATATTCTCTGGACAATTTGGTTGGACACCTATTTCAGCGTTTTTCCAAATTCCTACAAGATTTTGAAAAAAAAATTTTTTTTTGAAAATATAATTTTTTTTTTTATAAATATTTGACGCAATGTCCATAACTCAAAGAATTGAACAGATAGAGTTATGAAAATTCGTACACATATTCTCTGGACAATTTGGTTGGACACCTATTTCAGCGTTTTTCCAAATTCCTACAAGATTTAAAAAAAAAATTTTTTTTTTGAAAATATAAATTTTTTTTTTATAAATATTTGACGCAATGTCCATAACTTAAAGAATTGAACAGATAGAGTTATGAAAATTCGTACACATATTCTCTGGACAATTTGGTTGGACACCTATTTCAGCGTTTTTCCAAATTCCTACAAGATTTTGAAAAAAAAATTTTTTTTTGAAAATATAAATTTTTTTTTTATAAATATTTGACGCAATGTCCATAATTCAAAGAATTGAACAGATAGAGTTATGAAAATTCGTACACATATTCTCTGGACAATTTGGTTGGACACCTATTTCAGCGTTTTTCCAAATTCGTACAAGATTTTGAAAAAAAAAATTTTTTTTTGAAAATATACATTTTTTTTTATAAATATTTGACACAATGTCCATAACTCAAAGAATTAAACAGATACAGTTATGAAAATTCGTACACATATTCTCTGGACAATTTGGTTGGACACCTATTTAAGCGTTTTTTCAAATTCGTACAAGAATTTGAGAAAAAAAATTACGTGTTAAAATGCCTCCCACTTTTTCATCCTTAAAAGCAACTTCAAGGACTTAAGTTATTAATTATGTTACTACCCTATCCTTTGAGATGGATGTCCCTTATATCCTAAAATGATTTTTCATTCTCTATGCGAATGTCTTGTTCATAAATATTATAAATTAAAATGAAACCAAAGTGATTGTGTTACGGATGTTTCGGCAACAGTTAATAATTAATCGGTACCCACGAAAATACCCAGAAATTCAGCGCTAAAAATATTTATGCAGGTATGCGAGTCAAAATAAGAACCCGTTCCTTTATGGACCAGTCCCAATCGAGGTTACTGTGTGAGATTTTACTTAATTTTAGTTACTTAACTGTTAATTCTCAAGATATCGACCGATAATGTTTTGGAGACGTTACGCGCTCGTATTTTGTACTTTTTACACAATTTTAACTAGCTGCAAACTAAAGCGACTTGTTCGCTCTTTACTACCTTAGAACCCGCCATGTGGGTTTTTTTAATCAAGGTCATGGGATGTAAAACTAATTATTAATTAATTTGAATAATTTTTGTTTTTAAGTTGAAGTGTGTACAACTAACGGTTTTTTTATTTGTGATTTCAGGCTGATGCTGATTAGGATACAAGCGGCCATATTGGCCGCTATACTGGTCACAATTAGGATTGATTTAGCCACTAGTAATAATTTATTTATATGTCCAAACGGTAAGTACTTATTGAGTAGATCTATTCAAAACTAATGCTATATCTATATGATTGATGTATTGCTCATAACATTGATCGTTGGTTACGAAAGATCTAAAATGGCTAATTATTACCTTATAGGTTGGGCATTCTGTTGTTATTATATTTTATACATTAGGTTATGTAAAGATTTTTTTTCTATTTGTACTTTCTCTAAGCCATCAATACTCCATAAAATGGAATTCTTACATTAATTACATGTAAATTTAACATTAGGTATAAGTTATTTAATTTATGGTTTATTTGGAAAATGGATAAAATCTGAAAACATTTATAATCAACTCCCTGTATATTTTTTAATATTATATAATTAAATCTATGCAGTTAGAAAGTTCTCTCCTTTATACCCACATTATTTAAACTATGTGTAGAAAATACTCGCCACTTATCAGGAAGAATGTAAGAGTCGAGGAAAATGACGACATTAGGGAGTTATTTAGGAATTTGACGAGTTTAGTCTCGCGATTGCTGTTAACTCGATAATAATGAATATTGTAGTAATATTATTAAAAAAGTGGTTATTACTTATTAGTGTATATAAATAATAATAAATATTAATATGTCATACCTCATCTGATCAGCAAGTTACACAACCATGCAGTTTAACGTGCTATAAGATTATTAGCATTTAAGTACCTAAGTAAGTAATATTTTTTCAATGTGAACATTACATGCCACAACAGTTGTTTTGCGTAACACTTAAGATATTGCAGGAATGTTGTTCTTCACTAGTACACTTTTAATTTTGCCGTGATTTATTCGTTTTTACCTAAAATATAATTAGTAATAAAATATAAATGAAAAATGTGTAACATTGACCATCATAAATTCGCGTTAGTTTACTTATTCACTCTAGTTGAACATTAGGCATAACCGATATAAATAATCACGTAGCTGTTAATATAACCCAACTTCTTGTCTATTTTTATTTTGTGTTTGTATTTAATTTTTAATATGTATCACAATTACATCAAGCTCAGCACAAAGTAAGAAATTCTTCTAGGAAAACAACAGTGCAATACAAAACTAATGGATAACGAGTTATACAGATATATCAGGTAAAACTAAATAACTCAACCAAACATCATAAAATATAGACAATTTTTAGGAATAGTTAAAAAAAAATGAGATAATTGGGAGATCTTTATTTAAATTGGCCTATAGGAAAAGGATATGCATATTTATTAATACAACCAAAGCCCCAAAGAATGCCATGGCATAATAACATAAAATACAATAGCTGGGTCAAATCACCAGGATCAGAAGGATGAGAACAGGGTAGTGCTGCACTACACTATACATGAACAAAAAAATCCATATTAAAGAAGACCTCAACTGCATTTGCAGACAAGAAGGATCATTATATTATTCAACTGTTGTTTTAGAGCAAAACAGTGTAAGCAGAACTACATTAAAGCCAACAGCAAATTCTCAGGACCAGTAAACATTCAAGCCATATTCGAAATCCTCCAATGAGCCAAATTGTGGAATTCCTGATAACATGGAACATTAAAATGTAGACCTTTCTCATAAATTCATTGACATGCATAACCCATTTATAATATTCTAGCACATCATGATTGCCTATGCTTAGTAGAATTGGCATATATTGCTTATTATATTCAAAATTCAAGCAATGCTTAATGCTATTCTAACCTGCTACTGATAACTAAAATGTTCACTGGAAGGCATGGAGAGATCCATACACATTGGAGATATGCCTTCTATGGAAGCATCAAGATAAGAAAAAGAAGAAGAATTTTTAACTGATTAGTGATTTTATCAACTGCAAAAAACATATATCAATCAGATCACAATTCTACTAATTTGGAGAGAAAAAGATAATTTGTTCTGGTGATAAAGTGAAAAGTATAATAAGGGCAAAATAGCATTGTACACAACCATTGAATGGAGGTAATTACCACAATTGGAAGTTTAGAATGGAATTATACCTCTCAGAAAATACAGATTAAAAATGCATTGATACTGAGGTTGGCTCAGGTACGTCTGAAGAAGTAAATAACTATAATAAAACTAAATGCTTAATTGTGCAAACATGGCAAATGATTTCTGTAAAAAAAAAAGAATCATTAAATATCTCTTGGTATAATAATAGATTTTGCATGTAAGATGATCCTGCAGTTATTCCATATAAGATTAAAACCATGGAAAAAACTAATTAGCAATAATACATCTGAAGAAACCTTTTTTGATTAAAAATTAATTATTTTAGGCCTTATAATGACCTTTTGGCTTATATTCTGAAAAAGTGTACATAGATTCCAACCCTAGCATAATCCATCCTTAGTCTCAAAGTATTGAAACTATTACTCCAAAATCACAGAAACATAAAATCTTATTGAAACTAAAATATTCCTTTAAGGTCTTACAGCATACCCATTTTAGTTTTTTTCTGAAATGAAATATAGATATCATTCATGGCATAGTCATCTTTAAAACAAATTGAATTTTTTTGACATATTACATATTAACCAAAAAATGCTACTTTTCCTTTAAAAAATTGATCATTAATCCTTATCTAAATCAACCATAGTAATGTCTGAAAAAAAAAACAAATAATCATAAAAAATTAATTCCATGAATTAAGCCTTTAACTTAACTAAGCTAGTTGCATTGATTCATTTTCCTTCTATGATCATACTGCTCCATTCCAAGAACCACATTATATCTAATTCTCTTGAGTTGGTAGTCAAATGATGTGTGAATCTCTAAGCAGGTACAAAAAAAAATTAATTCAGACTTGTACTAAATTCATAAACTAAATAAACTGATGAATTGAAAATGCTGATTTTTATAGACCTTTAACAGACTACACCTAATGCAAATAACCAATTCTATACAGTACTTGATAAGGAGAAAGTTTTTAGACAATATTGCACAAGATTCAGCCAGCGTTCAATCAATAACTGGGATGCCTATAGAAAATATTATAATTTTTTATTGTTTAACAGTGCTTTCTCATATATTAAAGATTCATTAGACAGTAGATAAACTAATGGACATTTTGCACGAATAATGAGTGCATTTTAATTGTTACAAGCATAAATTACCCTTAAACTTAACTTAAATTGGCATTGAAATTATGACCGTACAGTTTAAACTGAAGTCTGGTAAGCCAAAATAAAAGACAACACTTCCTATAGTGAATCAAGATTGAAATGAGGTCGCAAAGAATTTTAGGTGTGTCTTAAAAGAATTATTACTGACTCACTGTATAAGAGATAAATTTGCACATTCCTATTTTAGATAATATTTTTCCCGTTATAATAAAAGTCACGTAGGGCCATAGTAAAAATGAGTTAATGGTGTGAATACTAATAATGAATTTTTGGCTTGTGGTGTATGTACATAATATTAATGAGGTTCATTTATAGGAACAAAATCATTATTTTGTTCAAGGCAATCCAAAAGATATTGTTCCAGAGTTGCTAAGAACAAAATATGCACTAGTTATTAAAAACACTGTTTTTTTCCCAATTATAATACAAAGCACTTAAAGAAGAACCCTTTTTATGGAAGGTGAATAACTCTAGCTCTTCAGAATGATCATTAAAGCGGGTAATAATTATTTTTACGTCGGTGTAGAATATAAAAGGAATGTAGAAAAATGTCAAGGTCCAGCCGCTCATATAAGTGGACATAGGAATATAAAATAGTTGTCGTTTCAAGACTTCTTTTTCAGTTGAGTAATAGACTCTTCCTATGATTTAAATTGCAAATCTATGGCATTTAACATATTTATGTAAACATACATTATAGTTCTTGGAATGGAATTAAAGGCACTAAACTGATAAAAAGATTCATAAATGATTGCTTAGATCTATTTTCTTATAAGCCAAATATGTACTGCATGCTTGTTTTCTTTTTAAAATACTTTCTACTAACGAACACAAGTAATTACCGAAGACTGACAAGACTGATACCTGTTTTGCCAGTACCTCCACTCGTTTAGTTTACTATAATTTTATACAAAGTATTTCTTTGGGTCAAAGAAATCTATACGGATGGCCGTTGTATTGTTACCACTTACATATTTATTTTAGGCTATTCTCATCGTTAGAACTTTAGGGAAATTATGATTTATTTCTATACCATGCAACCTAATACTAAAGGGCAACAGGAATAAACCTTTCGTTTGTTATGTCTGCAGTAAATCTTATGTATGGTGGTAATTTAATATGAGACAGGCAAAATAGCATGGAGGTATTTTGCTATGAATTACGCTGTAGCATGTTTTTATAGTTTAGGAAACCAATGGAGGGTCGCAAGTGTTTTTTAAAATCGTTGTAATTGTTCCGTTCCATTATTAAAAAAATATTTATAACATAAAAATGTTTGCTTCAAATAATAAACAAACAATGTAATTTTCATTGCAGGTTGGGAGCTGCGAGGACTTTATTGTTACAAATTCTTTAATATTAGGCACTCATGGGAAAAAGCTGCAGAGTTATGTCGGAGGTAAGCATCACATTATTATATACCAAAAGTTATCACAAATTGTCAGAAAATTTCCTGCAAAATAATTATGCTACCATTAAACATAATTAAATTTTCAATTCAGTAATAAGCAACTACGTTCAGTAATGACCCAAATGTCGTAAGAATTCCGCGAGCCACTTACGCCACAGCGTTAAGATATTTATCGATAATATTTGTTTTGATTTTGTTTATGAAATTATTGTGCTCTTTTTTTGAGAAAATGTTTCTTGAGCTTTTTAATTACGATTATCTATCTATCCTACCTTTCATTAAATGGCATATTGAATTTTTAACCTTAAGACTTCGTCGCATGATGAAACAATAAATTTTTAACACAAACACAAAGACTGGGCGCGCCTTCGTATATTTCAAGATCTTGAGATACTTTGCCTTGAACAAAATCAAACTAAAAGGAGTTTAGGATTCTTCCATTATTATACGAATAGATGAATTACTGAATTAATGAGTTGGGTCATTTTTGTTTGCTAGTCGTGACGAATAGTGGAATATAAGTACTGTAAATCTGTCAAATGAATTGCAATTTTTTTAAATATTGGATATACTCTATAGATACCGTAATAATTGACCAAATATTTTCGCAGACAATATCGTATCACGGTGAAGATTCACACGTCGATGAATGAGTGACGTAGCCGAATTGAAAAGTAGGTCTTCTCATCGAGTCGTACAGGTGTAAGCGCGTTCCTTTTCTAAAGAGTTTTCTCACTTTTTATTGTTACCGTAATTGGTGGTCTTTTATCAGGTCTTTTTTGTCGTGATCTTAACATAAGTACAGTTAGTCAGATCTTTGAATTCCTGTTATTTTTATAAAATGGTTAATTTAATTCATTAATAATCAAAAAAATTACTTCTTTAAAAAAATGATATCCTATATGTGGTAAAACTCCTCGCACTTTTATAACGTTTAAACAACAACGCATCATTTCTTTTCTTATATTGACCGATCGCATCCGGAAATTTTACTCTCTATTTGTCGCACGTGAGAGATAAATAATTTTTATGATCTTTGGTTATTTAGGCATTAGAAATCTTCAGCTGAAGAGAATTATTTATATGCTACATTTCTTATTTTACTTTTGAGTTAATTTTGAGGTCATAAAAAATTTAGTATACTTTTAGGAATACTAGGAATACTATACATACAAGAGAAATTTTGCACATATCGTTATGTTAAAAACTCACTCCTTCTCATTCGATTTCTTTGGTAGGCGTGCCAATGCATTAAAACCACTTCCGATTTCCTCATTACAAATTAAAAAATCAAATCGCTATTCTTTCACAAGCTTCTTAGTTAGTTAATTATTGTAAGTACAAAACAAACAATGGCATTCATCTTACTACACCAAATGCAAAAACAATATCCAATTTTGTAACTGAGCATTGCAACTTATTAATGTTTTCCCCACGCAGAGTGTCGCAAATAGATGCACACTTTAGGTAAAACTCTATCGATATAATAATTAATGCTCGTTTTCAGATACGGAAGCGATCTTATGGCTGTAGAATCCTACTCAGAAAACAATTTGACAGCAACCATAGCGAATACTTCCGGATCAGTAGATCGACGAGGGTTGGATCATTATTGGTTAGGACTAGCATCCCTCGATGATCTTAGGACAAACACTCTAGAATCAGCTGCTGGTACCTTAGTGTCTCAATACTCGGGATTCTGGTCCTTGAAGCAACCGGATCCTCAATTAGGAGAATGCGTGGATGTGGCAATAACGGAAGATTCACAATCTTGGGAACTGACTACTTGTGAAAGTTTGCTGCCATTCATGTGTAGGGCTAAAGCATGTCCAAGTGGAAGCTTCCATTGTTCCAATGGAAATTGCATTAATGAAAAATTTAAGTGTGATAAACAAGGTAAATTGATTAGATAGATGGTTATGAGTAGGGTGTGATTATTTGGTTTTTAATTAGATGACTGTGGTGATAACAGTGATGAGTTGGACTGTGCCCAAAATTGCAATTTTTACTTGGCAAGCAGTGGTGATGTCGTGGAGTCCCCTTACTATCCTCACAAATATGCTCCTTTAACTAATTGCAAATGGACCCTCGAGGGACCCCAGGGCCATAACATTTTATTGCAGTTCCAAGAGTTTGAGACTGAGAAAACGTTTGATACGGTACAAATTTTAGTTGGAGGTAAATTGATTCTAAAAAATGTTTCTTGCATAGATATAATTATTATGTACTTACAGGTCGGACTGAAGATACTTCTGTTAATCTGGCTACATTATCAGGCAAACAAGACCTTACTAACAGATCTTTTGTATCTGCAAGCAATTTTATGATAGTGAAATTCAGCACTGATGCCTCAGTTGAAAAGAAAGGGTTTAGAGCTTCATGGAAAACAGAACCTCAAGTGTGTGGAGGCACCCTTAGGGCAACTCCTCAAGGTCAAATTTTAAAATCTCCTGGATATCCTGAACAGTACCCCGGTGGTTTAGAGTGCTTATACATGATTCAAGCCCAAAATGGACGTATTATCACTTTAGAAATTGACGATCTCGATCTAGACGAAACCAGAGATTACATTTTAGTTCGTGATGGTGACTCACCTAGAAACAAACCGATCGCTAGGCTAACAGGAAATGCTGAGAACAACCAAAAAATTGTCATGTCCACCCATAGTCAACTATACGTGTATTTTAAGACCAGCCTGGGAGATTCTAAACGAGGTTTTAGAATAAGATACACTCAGGGTTGTAAAGCTACTATTGTAGCAAGGAACGGTACAATAACTAGTCCAGCTTTTGGATTAGAAAACTACCCTAGCAACCAGGAATGTCTTTATAAGATTAGAAACCCGATTGGAGGACCGTTAAGTTTGAATTTTGATAACTTTGCCGTTGATAAGAGCGATTATGTTCAAGTGTTTGATGGGTCTACTACTAGTGGCTTAAGGTGAGTTTGGTGTTTTTAAAACTACACCGAAACTATATTTTTTATTTAATATTTACAACAGATTACATCCTGGCAATGGCTTCACCCAAACATCGAAGCCTAAAATAACCCTGACAGCTTCCAGTGGAGAAATGTTGGTCAGGTTTACAACAGATGCTTTACATAGCAAGGAAGGATGGCAAGCAACGTTCTCAGCAGGTATTTTTTAAAATTTTCCATTTTATTTTTGTAATCACATAACCCTTTTTTTATAGACTGTCCACAACTTCAGCCGGGTGCAGGCGCTTTAGCGTCAAGCAGAGACACAGCTTTTGGTACAATTATCACATTCAGCTGTCCAGCTGGACAGGAATTTGCAACTGGTAGAAATCGGTTAACCACCCAATGTTTGCCTGGTGGTAATTGGTCCATTAGTTACATACCCAAATGTCAAGAAGTGTATTGCGGTCCGGTTCCACAGATCGATAACGGATTTTCAATCGGATCGACTAATGTCACTTATAAAGGTCAAGCGATGTATCAATGTTATGCTGGATTCGCTTTCCCATCTGGGCAACCCATAGAAAGAATCTCTTGCTTGGCTGATGGTAAATGGGAGAAAAAACCGAACTGTTTAGGTAAAAACTCACATGAAAGATCTTTAAGGAATTCAGTTTTAAAATGATAAACTTTTATTTAGCATCCCAGTGTGCAACTCTTCCAGAAGTTCCACATGCTAACATGACTATTCTTAACGGCTTAGGTCGTTCTTATGGTACTATTATTCGTTATGAATGTGAACCTGGATATATTCGTACTGGACCCCCAGTCATTCTTTGTATGAGTAATGGAACTTGGAGTGGGGATGTGCCTGTGTGTTCTAGAGCTAGGTAAGAAACATACATTTTTAAAACAATGCTTATACATTTAAAAATCATTAATTCTTTTTTAGATGTCCCGTTCTGCCAGAAATAACCAACGGAATTATAACAGATCCATCTCGTACATACTACTTCCAAGACGAAGCTCGCGTGCAATGTTTCAAAGGATTCAAATTAATTGGGCAAAGTATCCTAAGGTGTGGAGAAAACCAGCTCTTTAACAACCCTCCCAAGTGTGAAGATATTAATGAATGTATCAGTAGCCAATGTGACGTTGCCTCCACTTCATGTGTAAATAGTCCCGGCTCTTTCCAGTGCAAGTGTAAAAAAGGTATTAAGTTTTTTTGAAGGTCTGTTGATTGTTTAACTTAATTTTTTCTGTCTTACAGGTTTTGCTCCAACAAACGAATGCCGACCAGTAGCTGATTTGGGATTAATCAATGGTGGCATCCCTGATGAATCCATAACTGTATCAGGTAGTGAAGCTGGATATGATAAAACGGTAAGCTATCCAAAAACCAGCAATTCTATCAGCGTTTCAAATTATTATCTCTCTTAGATGGTACGTCTAAGCTCAGACGGTTGGTGTGGTAACGCAATTGATGGTGGTTCTAATTGGGTGATGTTGGACTTACGTGCTCCCACAATTATTCGCGGTTTCAGAACTATGGCCATCACCAGGCCAAATGGAGATGTAGCATTTACGTCTGCAGTCAGAATCCAATATACTGATGATTTGACGGATGTATTCAAAGATTATCGAAACCCTGATGGCTTGGCAGTGGAATTTACCATAGAGAAACCAACATTGAGTATATTAAATTTGCCTGTACCTATTGAGGCACAATATGTCAAGTTTAAGATTCAGGTAAGACCATTTCAACATGTGACATACAGCCTCTGATTAAAAAAAATTTAGGACTATGTTGGTGCCCCATGTTTAAAACTCGAAGTAATGGGTTGCACTCGATTAGAATGTCAAGATATCAATGAATGCGCTCTCGATAACGGCGGTTGTCAACAGAAATGCATTAACAGCGCTGGAGACTATTCTTGTTCCTGTAACGTCGGATACGAGTTATATCAGCAAAATGGAACTGCTTCTTATTATATTGAATCATCAGAGAATGGCAAAAGGGATGGTGACATATACCAAGTGAACAAATCTTGCGTGCCTGTTTTATGCCCTTCATTGAACTCTCCTGAGAACGGTCTCATTTTATCAACAAAAGAAAAGTATCATTTTGGTGATCTTGTTAGATTTCAATGTGATTTTGGTTACGTTATGAGTGGAAGTGCCTCTCTTTTGTGTACTTCTACCGGGGCATGGAATGGAACGGTACCTGAATGTAAATGTAAGTAATTTTTTTATGTAATTAAAATTGTTAAAATTAACAAATTTATTTATTATTTAGATGCTCAATGCGTCTCTCTCCCAGACGACAAAAACGAGGGACTTAAAGTAATTAGGAGTAACGAAAACAGCGTTTTGGTACCATTTAGGGATAACGTTACCTTACATTGTGGCAACACTGGAAGACAATTAAGAAGAACCTCTAGTGCCGGATTTAGACAATGTGTTTATGATCCTAAACCAGGTTTTCCGGAATATTGGCTTTCTGGTGCTATGCCTTCTTGTCCAAGAATCGACTGTGGTGTCCCGCCTCCGACACCCGGAGCAGAATATGGTCAATATATGGACACCAAACATCAATCGTCATTCTTCTTTGGATGTCAAAACACATTTAAACTTGCTGGACAGAGTAGCAAACATGACAATGTTGTTAGGTAAGAAATACATGAATTTTAATTAAATGTTATACAACTGCGTTCTCTTTTAAAGATGTCAAGCTAATGGTGTATGGGATTTCGGAGATTTAAGATGTGAAGGGCCAGTGTGCGAAGATCCAGGTCGCCCTAGCGATGGTTTCCAATTGGCCCGTAGCTATGAACAAGGTTCAGAAGTTGGTTTTGGTTGTAACCGAGCTGGTTACATTTTGATCAACCCTCGCCCGATCACTTGCGTCAGGGAACCGGAATGTAAAGTGGTGAAACCTTTAGGACTGGCTTCAGGTAAGGATGAAACAGCAGAGTATGGAGTAGAATTAATAACAAAAGTTTTTATATAGGTAAAATTCCGGATTCAGCAATTAACGCTACTAGTGAACGTCCCAATTATGAAGCTAAAAATGTTAGATTGAATTCGGTGACGGGGTGGTGTGGAAAACAAGAGGCTTTTACTTATGTTAGCGTGGACTTGGGAAAAGTTTATAGGGTGAAAGCGATTTTGGTAAAAGGAGTTGTTACCAATGATATTGTTGGTAGACCTACGGAAATTCGTTTCTTTTATAAACAGGTAAATTATTTACTCACAATCGCCGTTACTAGATATTGTTGTAAAAAAAATTGTTTAAAGACAGTTAAACTCAATACAATCATTTTTTAGGCTGAAAATGAAAACTATGTAGTGTATTTCCCTAACTTCAACTTAACAATGAGGGATCCAGGAAATTATGGTGAATTGGCCATGATTTCATTGCCAAAATATGTTCAAGCCAGATTTGTGATTTTGGGTATTGTTAGTTACATGGACAATGCCTGTCTGAAATTCGAACTTATGGGTTGTGACGAGCCTGATAAAGAACCCTTATTGGGTTATGACTATGGATATTCTCCGTGTGTCGGTAAGTCTTATATTCTTACACAAATTATTATATATTTATAATTTTTCAATCTTTTTCAGACAATGAAACCCCTGTATTCCAAAACTGCCCTCAACAACCCATTATAGTCCAAAAGGATTCAAACGGTGGAATTTTACCCGTTAACTTTACAGAACCAACCGCAGTTGACAACTCCGGAAGCATTGCCAGATTAGAAGTAAAGCCTGCAAACTTTAAAACTCCCATGTACGTTTTCGAAGACATGGTCGTCAAATATGTGGCATTTGATTATGATGGAAACGTAGCCATTTGTGAAATTAATATTACTGTACCTGGTAAGAGCCAAATAATTATAATTAATGATTGTTATATTATAATTTAAATCCGTTTAGATAATACACCACCTCAGCTCAGCTGCCCTCCGAGTTACGTGATTGAATTAGTGGATCGCCAGGAAAGTTATCCCGTTAATTTCAACGAAACTAGAGTGAGAATTAATGCGACCGACTCATCTGGCGCTGTTGAACTGAAGTTCATACCAGAAAAAGCAACGATTGCTATTGGTGGCTTTGAAAATGTTACTGTCATTGCTACTGATAAATATGGTAATAAAGCGTCATGTCATTACCAGGTTTGTTTAAATATCATAATAAATAGTATTTTGGAACTAAAAACAATATTTTCTCTAAGGTATCAGTCCAAGCGACTCCGTGTGTAGATTGGGAATTGAAACCTCCAGTTAATGGTGCTATCAATTGTCTGCCAGGAGATCGTGGCTTACAATGTATTGCCACTTGCAATCCAAATTATAGATTTACAGATGGAGAAGCAGTAAAAACCTTTTCGTGTGATAAAAATACACCTTGGAGGCCTACGAGTGTCGTTCCTGATTGTGTTTCAGAAAGTGAGGAACTTTTTGATTTAAACATAATCATTCATTTACACTTAAACAGATCTCCAGTACAAGTTTGATTTATTTTTAGATACCCAACAAGCAGACTACCACTTTACAGCCATGATGAACTACAGAGCAAATGGTGCTGTTGCTACTTCCTGTCTCAAGCAATACACCGAGTTACTAGCTCAATATTATAATAGCTTGGATAATGTTTTATCTGAAAGATGCTCGGCAGTCAATGTTAAAATGAATGTGTCAATTATTAATGCTATGGCCAGTTTGATCGATGATAACGTTGTAAAGGTAAAGTTAAACTTCAAACATTTCTGTTCAAATCTTAAGGGTTTCTTTTTAGATCGACTTCATAATAGATATTGTGCCTGCAGTGCGTCAACCACAAGTCTACAATTTATGTGGAAGCACTTTAACATTGATGTTTGATTTATCAGTACCTTATGCAAACGCAGTCATCGAACCCTTACTTAATGTTTCTGCTATTGGTAATCAGTGTCCTCCCTTAAGGGCTCTTAAATCTGAAAACAATCGGGGATTCACTTGTAACATTGGCGAGGTTCTTAATATGGATACTAATGATGTACCAAGATGCCGTAAGTGAATTTAATTATATGTTCATGAGGAATATTGAAACTGGTACGTTTATGCATTTAAATTTAAAACAATATTTTTTTTAGTCCATTGCCCTGCTGGTACATTTGCTGGGTTGAAGCAAAAGGAGTGTACCTATTGTCCAAGAGGTTTTTATCAAAATAGAGACAGACAAGGCGCATGCCTGAGATGTCCCCAAGGAACCTATACCCGGGAAGAAGGATCAAAAAGCGTACACGATTGCGTACCAGTTTGTGGTTATGGTACCTATTCTCCAACTGGAATGGTGCCTTGTTTGGAATGTCCAAGGAATAGTTTCTCTGGCGAACCTCCAACAGGAGGGTTTAAGGATTGTCAGGCTTGTCCAGCGAATACTTTCACTTACCAACCAGCAGCTGCATCAAAGGATCTTTGTAAACCGAAGTGTAATCCTGGACAATATTCACCAACAGGTAAACAAATCTGATTCCAGTAGTTTTTATACAAGATATATTTGCTATAAAGTCAGTATTATCACTTACATTTTCTTTAGGCTTGGCTCCTTGTTCATTCTGTCCAAAAGACTTCTATCAATCAATTTCTGGACAAATCTCTTGTAACGAATGCCCAACAAATATGAAGACAGAAGGACCAGGCGCATCTGGTAGGGACGAATGTCACCAGGTAAGATTAACCGGGAAATCAATATCATAAGAAATTCATTAATTTCGTTTTTTTTTTGCAGATACAATGCACTGAAAACGCTTGCCAACATGGCGGTTTATGTGTCCCAATGGGACATGGAATTCAATGTTTCTGCCCCGCTGGTTTCTCAGGTCGCAGATGCGAGATCGACATTGACGAATGTGCCTCACAACCCTGTTATAACAGTGGTACTTGTATTGACTTACCACAAGGATACAGGTAAAGTAATATGAAGTTTTTAGCATATCATAGATTGAATAATTATTTTTTATAGGTGTCAATGTCCACCGGGATACTCAGGCATAAACTGCCAGGAAGAAAGATCCGACTGTTCAAACGACACATGTCCTGCACGTGCCATGTGTAAAGACGAACCTGGATATAAAAATTACACTTGTTTATGTCGCTCTGGCTATACAGGAGTAGATTGTGATGTCACTGTTAGTTGATTTTATACTTTTGCTTTAACTAGGAAGTTAAGGATCATATTAAATTATTTTTAGATTGATCCGTGTACTGCCAACGGTAACCCTTGCAACAATGGCGCCACCTGTATGGCTCTCGAGCAAGGTAGATTTATGTGCGAGTGCTTACCGGGTTGGGAGGGACAGACTTGTGAAATTAACGTGGATGACTGTGCGGAAAAACCTTGTTTATTGAACGCAAATTGTACAGATCTTGTGGACGATTTTAGTTGTTCTTGTCCACCAGGTAAATAATTTATTTTCAATCATGAAATGTTTATTAAAAAATGTGTACTTATTATAGGATTCACTGGAAAAAGATGCCAGGAAAAGATTGATCTGTGTTCCAAAAACCCATGCAAAAACGGAATTTGCGTAGATAAATTATTTTATCACGAATGCATTTGTGAACCAGGATGGACTGGAGAGAATTGTGAAGTTAACATTAACGATTGTCAAGCTAATCCTTGTGAAAACGGCGGCAACTGCATGGATCTTGTTGATGATTACGTCTGTACTTGCGAACCTGGGTTCACTGGTAAGAGAGATCTTATTAAAATAACGAAATTTTTTTACAGAAATAATTTTTATAGGCAAACGTTGTCAACATTCAATTGACTTCTGCTCATCCAAACCCTGCCAAAATGGGGCGAGTTGCACTGACCTGGTGGACGGTTTCAGTTGCAAATGTCGACCGGGTTTCGTAGGTCTACAATGCGAAGCTGAAATTGACGAATGCTTGAGTGATCCTTGTAATCCAGTTGGAACTGATAAGTGTGTCGATTTGGATAACAAATTCTTCTGTATGTGCAAAGAGGGATATTCTGGAACGATGTGTGAAGAGAACATTGATGATTGTGAGAGTGACCCTTGCTTGAATGGAGGTAAGTCAAAAAAAATTATACATATTTCTAAAATTTATAATCTTGTTTTTTTTTTATAGGTTCTTGTAGAGATGAAGTGGGGGCTTACAAATGTATTTGTCAGCCAGGCTGGACGGGACAGAACTGCGAAACTGACATTGGTAGCTGTCAAAATTTGCCTTGTCAAAATGATGCCAAGTGTATTAACTTGTTCCAAGACTATTTCTGTGTCTGTCCATCAGGTATTTGTACTTTCCATGACATTTGGCATTTTTTAAATTCTACCCACTATTTTAAATGTTAATTTTTATTTTCAGGTACTGACGGCAAACAGTGTGAGACCGCTCCAGAAAGGTGTATTGGTAATCCTTGTATGCACGGCGGTAAATGTAAAGATTTTGGTTCTGGACTCAATTGTACTTGTAAAGAAGGATTTACAGGTAATAATAATATATACTTTTTTATTTATTTTAAGATCACTTTTATTCAAAATTTCTTTGAAGGTATTGGATGCCAATACGAATACGATGCATGTCAACAAAACGCTTGTAAAAATGGTGCTTCATGCACCAACAGCATTTTTGGCTTTAAATGCGTTTGCCCTCCGGGATACACTGGAAAATACTGCGAAGAGGATATTGTCGATTGTAAAGAGAATTCTTGCCCACCCAGTGCAACTTGCGTCGATTTAACTGGCAAGTTTTATTGTCAGTGTCCGTTTAATTTGACTGGTGAAGATTGTAGAAAAAGTAAGTGCATATTAGTATTCACACCAAAATCTATTATAACTAATATTGTATATTTTAGCGATTTCTGTTGACTATGACCTTTATTTCACTGACCCCAGTCGTAGCTCGGCCTCCCAGGTCATTCCATTTTATACTACTTCAGCTTCCAGTCTTACCATTGCTATGTGGATTCAATTTACACAAAAAGATGAGAATGGAATATTCTTTACTTTATATAGTGTTAGGTGAGCAGGAGTATATGACGATAAGTGAATCGTATTAAGCGTACTTTTTAGTGATAAACACGTACCATCCAACCGACGCCCAATAGTACAAGCACATTCAAATGGGGTACAAGTATCGATATTCCCTGATCTACAAGATGCTTACTTAAGCTACAGAGATTATACCACCGTCAACGATGCTCAATGGCATCATATCGCTATTGTATGGGACGGAGAGAACGGAGGAGAACTTAAACTAATCACGGAAGGGCTTATCGCCAGTAAAATCGAAGGCTATGGAGGTGGAAGAAAATTACCTGAATAGTAAGAAGCTTTCTATTATTAAAAAGTTTTTCTGTAAACATTTTCTTATTTCAGTGCTTGGGTGACCCTCGGAAAACCTCAATCCGGAAACCCTAAAGCATATACTGAATCTGGCTTCCAAGGACACCTCACAAAAGTCCAAATTTGGAACAGGGCCCTTGATGTCACTAATGAGGTGCAAAAACAAGTTAGGGATTGTCGAACTGAACCTGTGCTATATAGAGGCCTTATTTTGACGTGGGCTGGATATGAAGATACCGTTGGAGGTAAGAAACTTTTACAAACATTAAAATATTCATATATTATAATTCAAATTTGGACATTAGGAGTGGAAAGAGTGGTTCCATCCCACTGTGGACAACGCAACTGCCCACCAGGTTATACCGGAGCAAAATGTCAAGAATTGGAAGTAGACAAAATTCCACCCAAAGTTGAATATTGTCCAGGTGATCTGTACATCATTACCAAAAACGGATCTTCATTAGGTGTATGGGATGAGCCTCACTTTAGCGATAATGTAGGAGTTGTTAATATTCAGGAAAAGAGTGGCCACCGTCCAGGCCAGACTTTGTTATGGGGAACTTATCAGATTGCTTATGTTGCTAGCGATGAAGCTGGCAATACTGCTACATGTACTTTTAAGGTAAGACCAAAGTTTCAACAGTCAAGGGTTAATATTAAAATACCTTGTTTTTAGGTCTCGGTATTATCGGAATTCTGTCCCGAGCTCCCTGATCCAATTGGCGGATATCAAACATGTAAAGACTGGGGCGCAGGTGGTCAATTCAAAGTCTGTGAAATAGGGTGCAACTCTGGCCTCAAATTCTCACAAGAAATTCCGAAATTCTACACGTGTGGAGCAGAAGGTTTTTGGAGACCCACAATTGATTCTAATTTACCATTGATTTATCCTGCATGCTCTCGTAAGTATTTACTTCTAAATCGTTTGTATGAAATATTAACATTTTCCAATTATTTTTATAGCGGCTAAACCAGCTCAAAGAGTATTCAAAATAAATATGCTGTTCCCAAGTTCTGTTCTTTGTAATGAAGCAGGTCAAGGGGTTCTACGCCAAAGGGTGCGAAATGCCGTTAACACTCTTAACAGAGATTGGAATTTCTGTTCATTCTCGGTCGAGGGTACCAGAGAGTGTAAGGAATTGAACATTGATGTGTCTTGTGATCATAGAAATAAAAGACAAGCAAGGCAAACAGAAGATGAAGATGAAAGCACTTATGTTATTGATGCAAGTGTACCTGCTGAAAAGTAAGTTTTGCTTGTTACATATGAGTAAAAAAGAACAAGAAAACTTTTTTCTGGGCCAAGCAGCCATACTTATCAGTATTTTATTGCTACTTTGATATCTTTCTTAGTTAATTTAGTCACCGCTACATGGTTTTTTTATATACCATTTTTCAATTAGAGTTTGTTTTTAACCTACAAGAGTCATAGTGACACTAACACTAATAGTTTAGAATTAGAAATTATAGTGTTTCAGTATAGTAGTTGAATGTGTAGAATAGTGTAGCATGTCCTTTCTCTCTATTATAGACAAGATAGACAAGGACGCCAATCGACCAGCGATACCTACAACATTGTAATTGCTTTCCCAGCATTGAAGTAAGCACCATTTATATTGCACGCATTTTTTGTTTTGGATCCATTTTTAATTTGTTGATTTACGATTCAGTGTTGAAGCGCTTTTGTTAAGTACCTTTCTTCATATTTAGTGATCCTGTAGTAAACACTAACACCAATGAACGTGCGGCTGTTAAAGAACTGTTGGAAAAACTGATTTTAGAAGAGGATCAGTTTGATGTGCGTGACATTTTACCTAATACTGTCCCAGATCCATCTTCGTTGGTTCTTGAATCCGACTATGCTTGTCCAGTGGGTCAAGTTGTTGTAGCACCCGATTGCGGTAAGCTGAAAAAACTACATGCTTATCCTTATATTTATTTACATTTGTTTTTAGTGCCTTGTTCTGTTGGAACTTATTACAACAAAGACACTAAAACTTGCATTTCATGCCCACAAGGAACTTATCAAAGTGAGTCTGGACAGTCTCAATGTATAGAATGTCCTGCTATCGCTGGACGTCCTGGAGTTACTGTAGGACTTGGTGCACGAAGTGCAGCTGATTGTAAAGGTTTGTAACTAAAAAACCTCTTTTACGTATGGTTTTCAGTTATTTATTTATTTATTTATGTTTGATAGAACGCTGTAGTGCTGGCAAATTCTATGATCACGACGCTGGACTATGCAGAGCCTGCGGCCACGGTTTCTTCCAACCCAATGAAGGTTCATTCAGTTGCCAAATTTGTGGATTGGGAAAAACGACGCGAACCAATGAAGCCGTATCCGCTAAAGAATGCAGAGACGAATGTGGAAGTGGACAACAATTAGCTCAAGATGGCCGATGTGAAAATTGTCCACGCGGCACCTACAGGTAAGAAAAGCATTAATACTAAAGCTTTTAAGGTGGTTTAACAATTTTATTTAATTTAGAACCCAAGGCATTCAAGCAGCCTGCATAAGTTGTCCAATTGGTCGCACTACACCAAAATCAGGTTCGATGGCTATTGAGGAATGTTCTTTACCAGTATGTAGTGCTGGAACGTATTTGAATGGAACATTAAATAGTTGCATTCCTTGTAAGAGGCGGTACTATCAGCCTGAGTCGCAACAAACTTCATGTATTCCATGCCCACCTAACACTAGTACTAAAGGAACTGGTTCGGTGAGTATTCAAGTTATAGGGATTGTATAATTTGAATGGTAATTCTTTATACTTTTTTTCCAGAAATCTAAATCAGAATGCACAAACCCATGTGAGATGAACGGACAAGAAATGCACTGCGACCCTAACGCTTACTGCCTCCTAATTCCAGAAACAAGCGACTTCAAATGTGAATGCAAACCTGGTTTTAACGGAACAGGAAAAGAATGTACTGATGTCTGTGATGGTTATTGTGATAATGAGGGCGTTTGCATTAAAGATGTTACTGGAGCGCCATCTTGCCGGTACGAATTTTCTCATTATCAATATATTAAATGTGCTAAATGTTTATTTTTTTTAGGTGCATTGGAAGCTTTACCGGTAAACACTGTACAGAAAAATCAGAATTCGCATACATCGCAGGTGGAATTGCTGCTTCTGTAATACTCATAATCTTCATCGTCTTACTTATATGGATGATTTGTGCCAGGTAATATTTTATTTTAATATTTGGAAATAGATGATTAAATATAATTTTTTTAGGGCAAATCGGCGCAAGGAACCGAAGAAGCTTCTCAGTCCTGCCACAGACGCAAATGGTTCTCAAGTCAACTTTTACTATGGCGCACCGACACCTTATGCAGAATCGATCGCGCCGTCGCATCACTCAACTTACGCCCATTATTATGACGATGAAGAAGATGGTTGGGAAATGCCAAACTTCTACAATGAAACCTATATGAAGGAGAGTCTACATAACGGAGTTAATGGAGGCAAAATGAACAGCTTGGCTCGCAGTAATGCAAGTCTGTATGGAACTAAGGATGATTTGTATGACCGATTGAAAAGGCATGCTTACCCAGGAAAGAAGGGTGAGTGTTATACTTAGTAGATTATAAATCAACATTTTTAAACGATTATATTTTTTTAGAAAAAAGTGACAGTGATAGTGAGGCAGGCCAATAAAGAACAAATTACCAGAAAATTTAGGTCCAAAAGCATTGCTCAAAAGCAGCACACAGTTTTTTATTTTATGCACCTAATTTAATATAAAATCTGCAAAGTGGATTTTTTCATCCTTGGGCATCATTTTTTTCGTGCAGCAGAGAGCTTTATTTTTACCGTTTTAAGAATAGTCGGGCATATAGTTACAAACGATACACTTCTTGTGGCTGTATGCCTGAATAGTCCAAATGTAGTTTTTTTTATTCACTTTTTTAGTTACTGGACGAATTTGTTGAAGAAGTTTCAGATTTGCACGAATTGTTTGAAATTTCTTTAAACATCTTTTATTTAAAAAGTAGGTTAGGCATGTACAAAGTGTCTTGAATAATTTTTATTTCTTCTGTGTTCAGGTTTTTGATACTTTAATATTTACTGAAATTGACTTTATACTTTGTTTTGTTAACAATTTTTTTTAGATTTAGGATTTATTGTTTGTTTGTAACATTCATTTTACCCGAGAAACTTATTAAGTAGAATATTTTTACGTTACATATGTTACAAATAAACGATTATATATGTATGTATTTTTATGTAATTAATAAATATATTAAATGAATTAATTATACAAATAATAATGCGAATATGATGAAGTGCACATGAACTCTGAATGTTAAGGCATCTAAACTTAAGGTATGACTGAACGAAACGATAATGTTATTATATTTAAAACATAATAAATTATAAAAAATTACATCCGTTCTTTTATTGACGGAGGCATGTTATATAAAAATAAAACAAAACTTCACCTGGAAGTAACAAGAATTTATTTCTTTTCACATTATGACAAAAATACATTTCGTTCTCGGGCTATTGTTAATTAAATAGGCTGAGGTATCATCACGTACAATAATACAATATAAATTATAAACTCTGTATTTTTTATAATGAACACATCCAGAACAAAACTAGTCGATTCCAAACCAAAAATTTACGACGTGTTCGAATGGAATGTGAATCGACTTTAAAAACAAAGTTAAAATATTTAATTCGATATGTTTTTTAACAAAAAAATGCAGTATTTGTGTTTTTTTCTTAACATCTAATTTTACAAATATAAAGACGTTTTATTTGCATTACTTCCACATTTAATATTCGCTAAATATTAAATAACAAAAAAGAGAAAACAACGCGCTAATAATTAGGGCTAAAATTATTATGTACAATTTATCCTTAGAGTTAAGTAGTATTTATGGGCGTTATTTTTTTTTTTAACCAAGCAAAACTTAATTGTCACGAATCTGCCTTCGAACATGTTTTATGAAAATTATAGATTAAGCACGCGCGGCGTGGATGTGTTATTAAAATTTTTGTTTATAATAATATAATAAATGCGTCATAATTTTTAAACAATTTTTGTTGGTAGTAAAATGCCGCTACAAATTCAATGACCTCTATGGGGGATCTCGTTCAGTTTTTTCCAGTTATATCTTATTTGGATACTTTACTACCAGAAAATAGTTATCAATCTGATAAAATATTTGAAAATTGTAACAAGTTATTTATGTTTAAAAAAGGCGATAAAAAGCGTTTAAATTTTATATAAAAAATTGTGCATTGTATTGGCGCAAAATAGAGACATTATACAGGGTATTAAGATATATACGTAAATATTTAAGGATGTAATAGGAGTAGCGAATAAAAATGATAATATCCTGAAATATTTAGGTGATATTACTTAACATCTTGTATTGTTATTATATAATAATTAAGACAAACAAAGGAAAAAGTTGGAATTAAAAAAAAATAATTATGGAAAAATAGTCATGAAAGATATATTTTAATTAATAAAATAACGGTTTTTAGGCAATTTTGTTCCTAGTATTAATTAATTTTAGCAAAAAAAATTACATTAGTATTTAATACCAGGAAATGAATGTTGTTTTTCACGAGAATTTTTCCATTTTTTTATTTTTTTTTTACTTTTAAGCAGTCGACAAAAAAACAACAGACAGAAAATCACATAATCGGAGATATTTCAAAATTTAATTTCGTATTTAGATTCTACTTATAATAATGATAATAATTATAGTTATTTATATTAGAAATTTAAAACCAACTTGCAGTAAAAGAATTACTGCTAGTTGCTTTTAAATAGATTAAAAACTAAAGTGTCACTTTTGACAGTTTAAAAAAATCAGATATTAGCTAGAGCTATTTACAAGAAAGTACATAATAATATATATATATTTATTTACGCGGTTGTTTACCGAAAATAACAATAACAGAGAGGTTAATTACAAATTTTAGCGGGAAAAATGCTTTTATTTACTTCTCTAATCGCTTTTTCGGCAAAATTTGTGTTGCATTTCATATGGCTCAATGCAATTTTCGTGTGAAAACAGAATGATGGTATTTATTTAACTTTAATTCAAATTTAATTTTTACATTATTTCCTGAAAAACTACGTTGAACCACTGAACTTTACAAACTATTAGAAAACAAGAAAAATCAAAACAAGAGATCACTACCACGATCAGATCACTATTATTTTCATATTTAAAAAGCTGTTTTAAAATTTTTAAGAAAAATGTATAAAACAGTCAGCGTCTTTACAATAGTTTACTTATTACACGTAGTTATCACAATTTTTCATTAAACTTTTAAGCTATGAAGAGAGTTGCCTTATTAACCCAGTAAAAATGAGGTTTTTTTTTCGAATAGTATTGCACTTTAATTGCAGGTTTTGTCAACAAGAGATATAAATTGGCACAATATATAGTCCAAAATTTATTTTAAAACTCCAGCTAGAAAAACACACACCAAACTTTTACTGGGCTCATTACATCAGAAAAATGTAACCAATACACACTCATTTTGGCATAAAAGTTCATTTTTATACATTGTCTTTTTAATAAATGACTTCATACACTGTTGCCTTTTTGTCGCCACTACCCGTTACGATATACTTATCATCCGCGGAAATGTCACAGCTCAGCACACTCGAAGACTCTTTCGACTGAAAAAAAATTAGTTCAAGTTAAAACTCATCAATAAATAAAAAAATAATAAAAAATATTACCTGGAATATACTAGCACCATAAGGCGTCCTCCATGCGTTCAACAAATTATCTTTACCAGTTGAAACAAACCATTTTCCACACGCCGCGAACCTTAAACTGAGTACACAGCTCTCGTGGAGATGCAGCTGATATTTATCTGGTTTATTAGCATGGAGAACTTCCACGTTGGAGTTCTCCATTCCAACCGCGAGCCACTCTCCCGTCGGACAGTAACCTAACGAGAATATCTGAGAACTGAAGTCATGCTGTTGAAGCTGACGGCCTTCACGAAGGTCCCAACTACGCACTGTATTGTCCAAACCTAAATGAGAATGAAAGGTGAAGAAGGTGTTTTTTTGTAAGGATCCCAAAAAAAAGTTTTCTGATGTTCAAAAAAATATCCTTATTGAAAATTAATTCTTTGGTTTATAGTTAATGCTACTATTTACCTCCAGTCCATAATTTGGTACCATCCGCTGAGATATCTATACAAGAGGCCCCATCTGTGTGTCCTTGGAACTGCCTTACTAATGTTTGGTTATGTAAGTCCCACACTGCGATGTTCCCGTCTGAGCAACAACTAAAGCAAACCTAAAATAAATTGTGAATATTATGATAATAAACACCATATTAGTGATTAACTCACTTTTGAGTCTGGACTAATAGCCAAAGCGTAGCACGCAGGTGCACTTGAGGTCAATTCCGCTTTTATTCTTGGAGTGGGACTTGCTAAGTCCCAAATGGATAAGTTGCTCGCCTCACCTCCGACTATTAAGGTTCTACCGTCCGGCAAGAGTTTAACTGATCTTATATAATTCTCCCGTTGCTAAAAAATTATGATTAGGATAGGACTCAATAAGTCAAATTATAAAAATATTTACCAAACAATCGAGTTGCGACACGGGAGTTTTCGAACCTGGCAAACTAATATCCCAAACTTTAACGCAACCTTTACCTCCTGTATAAACATATTTTGTGGGGTTCGAGATTGTTACTGCACATACCACTTCACCATGGTTGAGGGTGTTTATTTGGCGCGCATGCCTCGGTATGCCTGGGCCCACCAAGGCATCAGGAGGAAAAGGGACTGGCTGCATTTGCCCATCGGCACTCACGTGAAAAGAATAGGCACTAAAAAACAAAACTAATGATAGAAACACTTTAAATATTACTAGGATTAAAGAATAAAAACAATACATTACACTTACGGTTTGCCACCCGGTATTCCTCCCAAACTAGGTACCACCGGCGCCCTCATCTGTGAATGAGGGTCGTAACCGACCTGCAAGGGGGGTCGAGGATAATTGTTTAAAGCGGGAGGTAAATTATTGTGTAAAGCACCGTAACCAGCTGCTCCAGCTGCGGCTTGAAGTTCATGAGGAGGAGCACCTGTGCAATTAACAGTTAATATCAAACAGTATTATAAATGCGTAATATTTACCATTCGGCATCCCTAAATAAGCAGGATATTGTCCCATAGCAGGAGGTTTGACTACAGGTTTTAATCCTCCGCTACCCGATGACGAGCCCGCCGCTGAAGTGGGCGTGACTGGTTTGGAGATCGGTGTAGAGGGTTTCTCTTCCATTTTTTTCGTCGATGGTGTAGATGCGTTACTTGACGTTCCCGAGCTAAATAAAAAGAAATCCATATTAAAAAAAAATGATGCCAAACAAAGTAGCGAGAACGTCTTACCGAGGACTATGTGGACCCGGATGTTCCTTCTTAGGAATTTTATCAATACCATTCTCTCTAGGTGACACAGTACCATTTGGTGGTGAAATGGGGTCCTCTGAGGCATCATCAACCACAAGGTCCTGGTCGCTTTTCTCACCATCGCTATGCTGAAACAAAATGAAAAGTTTTCGAGTATGTCCGCGAAAATCCTTAAATCTATGGGCCGCCGCTGTCCGAGATCCATATGCCCAAACCCGTCCGTATGTAAATTCGAAGCCGGGCAATAAAAATAAAAAGGCACGTCGAGTTTACCGAGCGTGTAATATATCTGAATGCACATGTAAAAGAGCGAAACATGTCGGGTACATGCAACTGACTTCTTTCTTGCTTCGCCTCAGACTCAGATAATATAAAGATAGACGTGACGTTTTAGATATTCAGCCTTTGGAGTTCGGACCCCTCACTGCGGCGACAACTTCTACCAAGTAAATAATGGCGTGTTTGTCTTTAGTTGATTTTTATTTTAAAACACTCACGATGCTAGATAACTTTCTGATAGAACAGATTGATCAAGAAGGATACATTTAGGATCATTTTCAATAGTGAATTTTAATTAAAAAAAATAACAAATTCATTTTTATAAATTTTTAGTTCATAAATATTTGATCAAGGAACGTTACGAATTTAATTGGATTTTGCATTCGCGAATAAAGGACTTATGTAAATACATTGAAAAATGTTGTTCGATCCAATACTAAAAAAAACAATGTTTCCTTGAATAGTCTAAAATTAATTAATTTTGAACGATTTAAAAACGGGATATTCGTTATAAAATTTATTGTAAATATTACGCAATTTGTTTTATTAATTTGCTGCTTGTTTACTTTAAATCTAACAGAGCTAGGTTTTGTTTAATTACGAAAAAAAAAGAGAAAAATATAGATAACTTTTAATGTCGATTCTCTGTAATGTTTCTCTTACTAAACATTTTTAATAATAATAACGTTTATTATTTACCATGAAAATTACATGCAAAACTTACAGATGTATTTAATAAATGAGGTAAACAACTTCTAGGTAATGTCTATGGGAGTATAGGATTTTTAGATCACAATACGACTTTTTAAGAGTATATGTGACCAGTAAACTTTAGTTACGAATTAACTTTTAAACCTAAACTCTTGGTATTCTCAACAACTTGAAATTTTTGATTTCTAATAAATAATTCATGAGAAATTTGAGCATTATTTTCAAAGAGAATAACCACATATTTCTTAAATCCTAATATACATATGTCTGTTGGAAACCCCAACAAGTGCCTCAAAATTGGAATTTATATGAGTAGTGGTACAGCTACATATCATCCGCATATAAGTGATATTTCCAATGTTTAAGGTATTGAGGAAAGCAAGTTGTATAAATAGTAAATAGTAGTGGCCCCAATATACTACCTTGAGGCACCTTATTAAGAACTAAAAAACAACTTGAATATTTTGTATCAATTTTTACCATTTCGCATTTATTACTTAAAAATGATTTTATTACTGCTATTGTATGATTTGAAATTCCCATGTAATGCACTAAGGCCACCAATATTTGATCATTTAAAAAATCACAATGTTTTAGCAAAATCTAGTAATACCCACATTATTATTAATATAACAAATTATCCAGCATATACATACGTACACACCCAAATCCGTTTGACCGTAAAGCGGTTAGTTATTTAACCGAATTCTTTTACTTTTTTGCTCGCTCGCCTCTCAACTGGAACAAATCAAAAAGCGAAAACTTAATCGTTAAATAATATATTAATCCCGCGACGAATTGCTCGCTAAACTGTGACAAAACAGTCTGTTATGCTAAAACCGCGAACCTTAAAATTAAAGTGATTTTTTTCGAAAACAAGTTACGGGTTCACTGGGCATGTTTCTACCAGATTATATTAGATTAATGCATTTTAATACTTACGTGACCGAGGTCTTTTTCTTCTTTTTTAGGCTTTTTTAGTTCGGTTGGTTCTTGGGGCGTTCGCGGCCTGTATTTTTCCCTTTCCGCTGGAGATATCGAACTCCTCTAAAAAGAAAAAAAAATATTTTACACATATCGTTGATATACCTGCCTAATATATTTATAATAAATATAATGATGTTTTGCATCCTTGAGACTGAAGGCTTACAACATTCGAAAACCCATTGAGAAATCTTACTCAACAATAAACTTCATTACCGTAAAGAAGTGCGCCCTTAAATCGAGGGGGTCCGTTTCCCAATTTAACCACTCCGAAGGAAATTAGAACGAAGCAAAGGCAGCCCAGCCAACATCCGACTTCATAAATTAGACAATTACACGATAAGGGTGCGAACGTCTCGTCTACAACGCACCCTCGAGGTGATATTACAACCCCCTCGCTCTTTAGAAACCCATCTGGCTTCTTCTGCAAGACAAAAGGGGTCGTTACCGGCAAAAAATATTTGGCCCTGTTTTCTTAATTTAATTCTGGAAAAGTTATGGAAACGTGCCTCGGCGTCGTTCGAGCTCTTTGACGTTCAGCGGCGGAACGAATTTTAATACTAAACCTTTTTAATGAATAAACTGGTCACTTAGGAGTCGAGATTTTATCCCCTTGAGGCGGATAAATTTCCAAGTTATTTAATAAGCGGGTGTAATTTATCGCACGCCACTGCATTCTTAAACCCTCCTATTAGAAGGGAAGTAGTGAAGCGGGAAGGGCGCCTTGCAAATTTAATTTTGGCAAGTTAGTATTGTCGTGCGAATTTAAATCGCGTCGCGGCGGCGTTTCTCGTTCCCATTTCTTTGTTTCTCCTGGGTTAGTTTGCTAATTCATGGTTGACAGGTCAGAATAAACTTTTCTAAAAAGTCCCGGCTTTCGAAACGAGGAATGAAAATCTCGGTATATACGGAAATTATTCAAGTCACAGACGACTATTGTAAAACTGCATTCATTTTATTTTAAATATGCCACATCCCATCAGATCGACTAATATGTTTTATTACAGGAGTTTCAGAAAAATTATTAAACCGTTTTGGATCCAATAAGTATTTTGTTAAATCTAGGGTTCCTTAGGGCTCAAAGTTGGATCCTTTATTATTTTTGCTATTTATAAATGATCTAACAGAATGCCTTAAATGCCAGAAGTTACTGTTTCTTCTTTTCAACATTTAAGGAATGTGTATTATTTTGGCATTCCTGAAATAATTTATTACTTCTTGGATGTTGCAAATAAATTGTACATTTATAATGTTTATTCTAAACCCGCCCCAAAGCCAAAAATACCAAATAAATTTAAACACCCTTCATTGATACAAAAAAAAAAAAACAATTTTATTAACACGACGTTATAAAACCGTCCCCCTTAAAACAGTACAGCCACCCCAGGCCGTAACTTACCCTCTTATACCGCCATAAACCATTTCTCTCGTGTCTCTTTTAAAAACAAAGTTTTAGCGACATTATTCGCCTCCTATGCGGGACATACGCTCCACGTCGCAATTCTGTTCCTTATTCTCGTAAAATTCGAAAAGAATAAAAAGGAATCCGCCGTACAACAACAATATATTATTTGGTGCGATGCCGTAAAACTTGCCCTCGTATTATAAAGCATTTTCGAGACGATATAATGTGGCAGAGTGGTCGTAAACTTTTCCCCCTCACGCCTTATTACAAAATATTTGATAACTGCCTTCAGAAATTAAGGTTAAGGGTGGTTCTTTTTTGTTGGCCGACAAGGGTGGTCATAATGAGCGTTTGTGTTTTTTTCCTAAAAGAGAACGTAACAAACAAACCCTATCAACAATAAACCGCAGTTTAATAATAATCGCGAGGGCGATCAAATAATAAACAAACCTCTAGTCGCCGATTATCCGATCCGGGCAATAAGCGGCCGACCGAAATTGATTACGGCTTTTGTATCCGATCAGGGTGAAATTTCCCTGACCGGAGGCCACGGCCGCAATTTATTGCCCTCCCCCCTAAAATTACGTTTGATAAGCGACGGACCGTTTTAACATCTGTCCGATGCGTTGTTTACATCTTTTCACTTCGTCCATGGCTTTAAAATCACCCTTTGCTTTCAATTAACAACCCTATGTAAATTAAATTGAATGTGTTATTTTGTCACATTCTAAAAGTCTAAAAGTGATCTTTGGAAAATGTAAAAAATTGCTTCGGACATATTATTACCTGAGAACATAGGAGATTCTTTGAAGACCAAAAATTAACATTTAATTTTTTTTGGTGCCCGTAATTAAATAGACATTTTTAGACAATGTTCAAACCTTCACCCGACATCACGTTTCAAACAATTTCCTTACGACACTTTATTTTCCCGGCGACCCGATCTGTCGTAGTATGCGATAGGGCCTTTTTAGTTTATCCCGAGGGAATATGTCCGAAAGGACGAGGGGGAGGTGAAAGGGGAGCGCGTCGAGCGAACTTCGATTAACAGTTCATCCCTGTTTGTCTTCCTAATCCCCACAGAAGGTACGTGAAATATGATCCGTCGGGGTTTTTATGCCTGGGGGGTAATTTCGCAGCGAAATGATGACTTCAGTCAGGTATACTGACTAAACATTGCGAATTTAAGGATGAATTGCGAAGTCGTTTAAAGGCGAAACACGTACGTATTTTATCAGGGATACATTTGAATCCTGACGTTGGCAGGAAAATAAAGCTGTTCTTTTTTCCGGCTAGACGGATTTTATTATAGTCAGTATTGGACCTCTCCAAGACAGAATACCCAAAAAGCCATTAGCAAAGCAGAAACTGAAATCAGCAACACAGTCGGGAATGGGCGATAGTTCAGACAGAGTCATCAAAGACGATTCGTCTTGTCGTTTCACTTCTCCGGTTAAAATTAACCTCAACTTCCCACTTCGCTTAATTTTAATATAATAGCTGCGGCGTGGAAACACCGGATCCGACACTGTGGAGTCGCTGTTCTGGCACAGACTCCAACGGTAATCCACACGAACGAACGGAATTCTCGGGGCTTAATCTTGGCGAAACGAGATGGAGTTGGAGGGCAAACTATTAGTCCGGGATGCGGTCGGGGGGTTACTTACTGTCTTTAACTTTAATATACAGTGGCGAGCCAAGGAAATGGTTTACTACTCAATGGAACTCGAGTACGTTACGGTTTTACTTCTCTGTAAAGTAAGTTGAAATATTTTTTGGATGTTATTACAGTTTGACAATTTCGTAAATGTCATCTATTAAGTTAATGTCATTATAAATATGCATCAAGGGTGTTAAATAATAATAATATGAGTCAGCAATAATATTGTATAAGAGTGATTTTCTGGCATGGTTTGTCTAATTATACCAGAAAAACATCGCTTTGTCCCAATACTGTTCAATACTTTTTGGCCAAATCGATGTGATCCACTCTGACTTTACAAAATCCTTTAATCAGTTGAAACATCATACTATTTTGATCTTCCTATCCGAAGAATTAACCTAATATAATTTTTCACCGATTTATAATATTTTCTGTTATTGAATGGAAGTCCATATTTTGTAGGACAATGTGTATATAAAAATTACAAAATGGGGTCTTTATCAAAAAGTCTTTATCTCCAAGAAAAATGCATGTAGGTCACTTAGGTAAATGTATTATGCATTTCGGCTGTGTAAATGGCCATCATCAGATACTAAAATAAAATACAGGTAATTCAAGACAGTTTTAAAAAAAGAGCTTTTTCGCTATAATAATACAGATTTAGAACTTATCCGAACATTACAAAAAACATATACGTTTATATTCTGTAATATTTAACTCAATTTAATACTTTTAATAATACAAAATCTGTCATATGTCGTGTTCTTGATCACTAGGAACAGTTATTTCTGTGTGCGGTCGTTCCTCGTTATTAATGTTTAGATTTAAAATAAATTCTATATTAATTTTTTGTTTTATTTACCTTTTTTTATTTCAAATACTTTTTCCTCTATTTCCTTCATTTCAGATGGGTCTGTTCGTAATAGGCCGGTATTGTAAAATAAATACATAAACATTATGCACGACAATCATCCTTATATAATGCGAAATCATTTTCAATCCACTTTATTAAATGTTTTAATAGCATGGTTAATGTTGAGGCTGAATACAATAAAACAGGTGTAAAACCGGAATCAACAAGTGTGAGGACCGGCCAGGCTCGAAATTACGTCAGAGAATAGCCGCAAGCCGCTTGTTGCTTAGTTAATTGCCTTAAACAAGCTATACAGCATTATAGTTTGCAACACTCGATATCTGGGGAGGTCGGAGCTGTAGAGTAACAGCGGTTCTATGGTTAAATTATCATACTGTGCGAATAGTTGCATTCAAGTGATAGAAAAAATAATATTTTCTTACCATTTTTAAAAAAGTAATGTTATCGATTACTGAGTCTATCTTGTACCCGTTCAAAAAATGCAAATTGTGCCTTCACAAGTTATGCATAATTAAAAAACATTATCAGCTTTTCCGTATTTCCTCTCGACGTGCAATCTGTTATGACAGGGAAAAAAAGCAGCCGTTCAATTTTAAGAAAATAAAAAAATAAACAGTGCGAAATTGGATCACGTCTTTCATGCGCCCCTAAAGCAAACAGGCCGCGTCAATTTGTATACTTCGCTTTCCGCTTTCGTTAATTTGAATTTCGGTTCTTTGTGCTTTTTTTTTAGGGTCGCTTTTATCGTTTATGTAAATTTTTAAAAAATTAAACACACGATTATTTAATTAATAAATAAACATTGAAATTAATTTGGCTAAGTCAATACGAACTCACAAATCCTTTAATTATAAACTCGTAATGGCTGGGTTTAATTTAATAATATCAAAAATCTGATTTGATTCGAGGGGGGTTAAAATGAACGCCACTGTAGTATTTATATCAGCGCCTGCATCGGTTGATGTTCTGTTGTTTCCCTGTGCTCTTTTGTTTTGCCTGGAAGTCTCAAAACCGCATCGAGGGGCGAACGTGATTACGTGGTTTCGTCTTTGCAATGAACTGTTTCGTAATTTAGAGTGGAACAAGTATTTCCTTTAACGTGTGACAACGTAACCAATTTGCTGAAGCCATTTGGTGGTTTTTAGCATTACTTGTATGACAAGGACTAAAGTTTAAAAGAGTGAGAAGATTTTCGTTTTTTTTTATATTGTGTTCATTGCCATCGATGAGTTTACGTTTGTCATCAAGAAGATGATGAATATTTATATATTCTTAAGTCAAATTGAGAGTTATTTACTTTTACTGGATACGCAAGTGTATTTTTTTCCAGGCACTTTTTTACTCAAGAAGTTGAATGTTATGCTGAAAATACTGGAAAATTGTTGAATTAAATGAACTCTTGGAGAAATAAATCTCGATCTCGTCTTGGATTTTTGTCCAGTTTACGTAGGTATCTGGCCCATATTGTGGCGACTCGTAGAGACTTAATCTGTCGACCTCGAAGGGGTCCCGCCGCTTTGGTCCATTTTGTAGTTGGAGGAGAAGAGCACGAGGAATTTCACATGGCGACCGCGGCTGAGGTTTAGAAGCAGCTGCGGTTTCGCAGTTTGGATAAAGCGACGTAATTTGATTCTCCAGCCCGGGAAAACTGGCGGTCACGCCAGCGGCGGATCCATTAAATTCCTTTGTTAAATTGTTTACGTCTTATACATTATATTTATTTTGGTAAGTAAATCAATTAAATATGAAACGAATAAATATACTAACAACGAGAGGCTCTTGACCCATACGAGGACTGACTAAAGAGTGAAACGAAATAAAGGTCGAAAAACTAACGTTTTGACACGACTCCTTATTACGTACTGAAGAATCATTGACTACTGCTATGAAATGATGCTTTATGTCTGAAACTGACTGATGTCTGAAACTCTGAATAATATATGTATCAAATATACAGGATGTTACTGAATAAAATGCTGATCCTTAAGGGTGTTAATCCTTAGAAAAGTTCAATTAAAGATACGTCTTAAACTCCTTAACTATTTAATATTACAGTACCGATAGACTTTTAGAATTGGAGTTGCTATACTGTAACGGTAAAATAATATACATATGTTTATGTTTCTACATATGTTTATAAAATAAATATTTTTTTTACTAATAAATTAAGCATGCATAAAAATTTTTTTATTTTTTTTTCACTGTAACCGCATGCCAGACGAAGAAAAGTCAAGAAATCAAATTTGCCCTAAATTGAATGGAGATTATAAAAATAGTTTTTATTTTACGGAAAAACAGTGGCGTACATAATATATTTCAATAATATTTAATCTACGTTCCTTTTCCGGCGCCACTGGGGCTTAGACCATTTTAAAATTCCGAGTGGTTCTGAAGATATTCGAAAAAATACAAAATATTGAAAAATCGATTTTATTTTTTTATGAGTTTATTTCATATTCGATTTGAAAATAATTTGCACTTTTGCATTGCGACTTTTTTCGTGTTACATAACGATGTTTTTAGATTTTTAATACGAAATTTCGTCTTTTGCCAACCATCATCAACTTTGTTTGTTCCTATAAGTGCCATATTTGGTTTTTGCATTTTTAAAATTTATGTAAAATTCCTTTTTTAACGATATACCACAAGTAATATTGATTTTTTGTAAAAACCCGAATTTTTGGAAAAAACTAAATTTGCCGCAGGCAAAGGCTGTGCTTAAACTGAAAAGACAATAAATATCATAAGTTTATAGGAAAATTTGCACTAATTAAGAAATGGTTTAATTTTAATATATTAATTCTTAATATATTACGATTTTTTTTTAAATTTTCGATAGAATTAAGTAATGGTAAATATTCCGGAATGACATAACACCGCACGACGTGTCAAAGGTCAGCGAATCTTTCGGAATTATGGTTACTATTTGTCAGTTCAGTTCAGTGCAGTTCAACATATTGGCGCGAGATTTAAATCGGACATAAACAGTTGTAAATAAATACGGCAAAAATAAACATGTCTAGTAGTCGTAAGTGATCGTGCTCAATAGTATAAGTGTAAGTTAACAATTTCTATGCAATCGAGTATTTAATTTACACCTTAAAGACCGGGAAAACACTACTAATATATTTTCCATAACCTAATTCTTCTAAAACCGAAGCCCACAAAAAAAAACAACTCTAAAAAACTACCCCCATTATAGATGACAAATATATTCAGGACCCTAAGGCAGTCATGTTTTATATCCCGAACCGAATATCGGTAATTCTACTCGAAGGTATAATTTATGCCAGAGTGACAGGGCGAAACGGGCCATTTGGAAACTGGGGCTCGTATGTTGTGCCCTTTACTATTTACAACTTTACGTGGTGCATGTTGAGGGGTCGCGGGTGACACTAAAATTGAGTTACCGTTAATTTGTAATCGACTAAATAATTTGTATCAATCTAATCTTCTCACTGTTAGCGGGAAAATTAATTAACTACGAAATTATGGTGATTAATCCAAAGATGGAGATGCCGACCCGATGCCGGTCTCAGGCGATAATCCATCTTAATAACAATTTTCTCTGGCTCCTTTAAGTTTTAAAATTCCCTGTTTGAAGCACAGGATCATAATTTCAAGAAGGGGTCAAACAGATATTTTTTTTATTATAATTTTTACGATTCTAAAAATTGTTCATCGACCAGTTCCCAAATAGGAATATTACATTTCAATATTCACCATTTTACCTTCCCTTAAACCAATTACTAGGCCATAATAATAAATCCCGGAGAGCGTCAACGGCAGGGAAACACGAAATAACCCCGTCGGCGAATGCCCACCCTAAATCAACATGTGTTTGATGTTGATTAACTCTAAATAATACCGGTTAAGTGTGGTTAAACCGGCGTTTATTGAAAATTTCGGTCGTCATTTGCACGACGGAGCGTAAATCCGGATTATATAAACGCGGGGCACTAAAATTGCTGCTGCTCCTGCTGCTGAACGAATATCACGGTGATGGTAATATTGATACGTATATTCTGTTACCGCAATTTATGGCCCCAGGGGTGTACTAGCACAAACTTAATAATATAGGAATTATTACTATATTTTTTATGTTTACTATCTTGAATATTGAGAAGGATAAGAGAAGGAAAGTGACTTAAAGGCACCATCATAAGCAAAGTGACAATGAAAATTGAATTCATTATAAAACCAGGACTTGTGACCGAAAACCAGACGAATTTGGATTTGCTCGTATTTATTGAACCAGGTCTTAATGATTTTTATGGCAATTTCTACTTTCTGAAATATACTTCCTTTGATAAGTCATCTGCTAAGCAACAAATTTAGCAAATCATTTACATTTATGAGGAATAGTATAGACAAAACTTACTTAATTTTTCTGTTGTTTAAGTAAGACTCAAATAGTCTATTGGCAGGGCCTAACTCCTATTTTGTATAATTTGTCAAGCAGAATACGATGTGTGACAGTGTCAAATGCTTTACTTAAATCTGTTAGTGATCTGTAAGTGAACCCACGTCATTCTCAGTAATGCAATTATTTTTTAATCAATATTGCTGCTTTGACATTATTTTTGTTTTTTATAAACTTCTTGATTAATTTAGGAACATTGCTGATTAGTGCTACCGATAATTACTAAAAATTTTTTTGGCTAGATTTATATATAAGAAGACATAATAATGTTCTTTAGTCAAACTGCAAATTAACCCGTTTCAAAAATCACATTTATTCAATATTTTAAAGGCTTAATCAGATACAAATGATTGTATTTTACTGTCTCGAAAAACGCTGAAATAATCCTTTTAATTAGGCAATAATCCTGCACAGTCAACGATCTTAAAATGAAGTGTGAAAATTCGTTTCTCTTGATATTTTGTTTCTAAATAACTCTCTACTTACTACTAAAAAGAGTAGGCGAGTGTAGAGAATCACCACATTATCACCGTCATTATAAACTAATTCCCAGAAACATCTCTAGTAAACTCGTATAATGCACGTCCGATATTTTACGGTAATAATTCGTCGATAAAAGTGTCAACTTACCCCGGTTTAACCGTATGTATATCAAAACGGGGCCGTTTAATTTACGCAAATCAAAGCAGGTAAATGGCGTCGTTATCCATGACATTTCTATATCTGCACCGGCCATAACTCTGTTAATAAAATATCGTCAAACGGCAGGCCTGGTGATCCTGATGGCTTTAACATTTATTTCATTCGAATGTCATTATATGGCGTGGACCAGTGGTGGCTCGTGGGTTAGAAATATGCAGTAGACGATTTTGAGAAAAAAATATCTTTACCAAAATTTACACAAGGAAAACAGAAGAAAGCAGATTTCTCATTGTATGCATCTATGTATTTGTTTCATCGGTACATCTTTCTATTCCTTTTTTTAAGGCAGATTATGACATAATAAAAAAAGTTTTTTTGCTGCCTTCACTATCTGAAAATTGGGAGTAAAATATATATATTTTTTTATTCCAGACAGTGGGATGATTTTTTTTTTCTTCTCTTTAAGACATTTGGTAACCCAACATCTCCTATTTTCTTCATAAGCCCTTTTTTTCATATCATTATATACAGTTCAAAGAAGTCTTCTTTTCCAGGCAATTAATGGTCTCTCAGTACTTAGAATTAAAATATTGTTTCTTTTTCAGGCAGTTGAACTATTGCAGGCCTCAACTGCCTGGAATAAAACACTAATGATTTTCTTTTGGAGCAATAAAAATGTGTTTTATGAACTAGAGAAAAATCCGAAAAATTATGGTCTATTTAATTGTTTTCCACAATTTGCGTCTTTTTTATAAATATTTATTAAATTATTAATTTTCATCGCTAGAGGTTTATTCACTCCAACTGAAGCCTATTCGCCCTTTAAAACATTATAAAGAGAGAGAGGGCAAAGGGTGTCGCCACATCAAGATTCCCTTGAGTCTGTATGATCTCCTCAATTTTCTAGGATAAAAAAAACTTACTGGCCATTTTTGGGGGTCTGCAGCCACCACTGGATCGATTTAATTAATACGTGCTCATCCCCTCTCGATGGATATAATCGTCAAAACATGAACGAAAGGTGTCGGCGAGTGGGTATAGACATCATCCCTGTGCAACCCTTCGAGTAATTTAAGGGGGAGATTAAACGATCGGAGCGCCACATAAACACGACGACGGCTGCTCGGCTGCTGCAACCGAGCAAATCACTTTTCAATTTGAGGTCACTGAATAATTAATATCGACTTGGAGACTACGGTGTCTCTTCCAGTCTATTAAGGACCCCACGTTACGGCACCCTCTAGACCCACCCCCACATCCCTCCCGGCATCACGGATTTAGTACGGCAGTCCCGGGTTTCGTGGTTTGAATGTTAAGTGTTTGCGCTTGATTTTATGTTACATCCGAATTAGGAGGGTTTTTGTTATATCTTATATATATAAAAGAAGTTTCGTTTGTGTAATAACTGTTAACAATACATGCATTGTGTGCTCTGTATGACACATTGAATGAGATATTTGTTGCTTGTGTCCCATTTAAACTGCGCTGATTAATAACATAAATAAGAAGGAAGAACTTTAAATTAAATAGATCAGATCTATCTGGCAATAAATTTTATTCCCTGAGAGGCCTTCTGGGTTTTTATTAACATTAGGCAAAGACATTATTAACAATAGGAAAGATCATTTTCTGGGAACACTTTTATATCGTCTATTATTATCTAGCATTCCTCGACTTCTTATAATATTTAAATCTAACTAAAGAATACTTTAAGACGTATCTCGCGTTAAGGTTTCCCAGGTGGTATCAGCTGAGAGAACACTCAAGAATAAGTTAACATCTGGGGTCGATGGAATAGCTAGCTTTTTAGCTAAAGGTTGTTTTTGAGTCCTGGCCTATCCATTGACTTACATATTTAACTTAATCCTATTTACAGAGCAAATTTCAGATATATGGAAGGTTGCCAAAATTTCACTGATATTAAAAAAAGGGATTTGACCAGGTAACCAACTATAAGTCAATTTCAATTTTCGCAATTTTTATTAAATCGCAGAGAAAAATATTTGTTCGACCATGTCAAAGGTCTTATTTCCGTTGATTAATTATTGTTTTGCTGTTATTGCTGTCCAGTCTCAGGTTGACGTTTTACAGGGTGTTTTCACAAGTTGAGACCTTGTAAAACTCGTCAAACAAAGCTATTTATTAATATACCCAAAAATAACCTTAATAAAAGAGATGCACCAACTCTTTCAAATAGCCCTGGATAAAAAAAACGCAAGTTAAATCTGGGGAGCGAGAAGGCCAAAGAATGGCTCCATTGTGCGCTATGCTTCTATTAGGACACTCATTATTAAGATGTTCATCAATTTCTTGTCGTCAATGTAGTTGAGCCCCATCATGTAGGAACCACATATTGAGTCTCACATTTAAATCTTCTAATAATTGTAGCAGATTGTATCTAAGAAAATCTAAATAATTTTCACTGGTCCAGCCCAAATATTTGGATCTTTTTACAGCATGTGGATTTTCTACTGCCCAAACACGATTGATGTGAAAATGTTGCACTCTATCTCGTGTAAATGCGACTTCGTCTGTAAATAAAATTAATTATTGATGATTTAAAGAATAAATAATTAAAGCATATCAGAATGGTACAAAAATAATTGATTTTGCCAAGAGAGATTATCGTGGACCTATTTCTAAAGTAGTAGACATTTCCACTAAAACAGTGAAATCAACAAATCGACAAAAAAGCATCAAATTTGCTAGAGAACATTGAAAAATGGAATACTTAGAATTATTTAGTGTGACGAGTGTTTAATCCAAGGTACTAGTTGCCAACAATAAAATATGGATGATGATATGGAGAGGATTATATGTATGGGGTTGTTTTTCCATGTCCACTTGTTGTCACACACACAAAACCTCTGCTACCAAATAGATATAGAGATATCAAGTTACATAACATAAAAAATAAATAGGATTTATTTAATGCAATAAACTTGAAACAGGATTTTATGTAGTACAAATTTTTAAGAAATTCTAAATAATATGTTTCAACTAATAATCTAATGTTTTTATTTTGTGACTTAAAACCTGAATGTGCCTATTAACAGGATTTTTTATATTATATATATATGACCGATTATATTAACTAAATTAACTAAACTTTATCTATATGAATTCAAACTTATAGTCCTATCCACTCTGAAATAGTTGTTTAAATTATTTATTATTTGTATAGATACAATTTCTGCAAGATTTTTTAAAATGTTTTTTTCTTTCTTTCGTAGTCGTAGTGACGTTACTATTTACGTAGCTGTCATAAATAGTAGAGACATCTTTTTTTAAATTGATCTGACTTAAAGTAACTGAATTATCATAATTTTCGAGACATCTTTTTTTAAATTGGACTGACTTAAAGTAATTGAATTATCATAATTTTCAAAAGATTCATATGCTATTACATTGAAGATTATTTTAGATTCTACTAGTTTTGTGAGATGTTTCCAAACTTTTGTGGAACACTATAAGATAAAATTTCAAGAGAGTAAGTTTTAGTTTTCAAGTTATTGAACCTCAAAAACTCTCTTAAAAATCAATAGTCATGAATACGAAAACATATACACAATGAAAATACGTAATAGTAAAATCTAAAAAACCGTATCTGCGAATTAAAAACACCAATTTGTATAAAAACATTTTACGCGGAAAAAAAACTATGTCCATCATCGGTATCCATTAATAATCGGGCAGATGGCTTTTAAAATGTATCGTTCAGATCGGCCGGTTTTATTTATTCGCTCGCACACCGTATCCGTTAAATTTTCGCCAAATAATAATAAAATTTAAATTTATATTTCAATGAACACGTCCGGAAATAAAAACAAATATTACGAGCGAGCGGCAGCCGGGGATATTTTTATTGGCATAACGATGGCGGCGGCCATATTATAGAGGCAGATGTAATTGAAAAATGTCGGAAATACGAATGCATTAATTTAAAACAAATATAAATATAATAATTGAATTTTGCGCTCCGCTCTGGCGCGACACTCTAATCATTATATTTTTTAAAATTTTATTTAACAAAAATATACCGGTTTTTAATATATATATCGTTGTTTAGTCATTTTGGAAATACAGTAGGCTCGCGTTAATGTAAACTCAAAAAATTTCGACGTAGTCCACATTACTGAAATGTTCACATTATGGAGATTATATTAAAAATAGCTAAAATTAAAATAAAAGGGAACTATATTGTACTTTATTTATGTTTGTATTTATTTATAACAGTTTTAAGCATTATACAAAAGTTTTATTTAAAAAAAGATGTAATTTTTGTTTGCACTTTTTTTTGCGACAGGTTAAAGGCTACAGCCTTTTCTTCTAAACCTTTTAGTGTAATAATGTCCTTTATGTCGATATAGTTTTGATTGGCCCATTGTGTGACAATTTTCAAGGCTGCAAGAGGCTCCAAATGCGTAACTTTTTTTTCTTCAAAAGTTAATATCTCGCAGGCACTATCTTCTGAATCATTGCTATCGAGATTTTCCTCCACTGCGTCTGTATTCCATTCCTCAATGTCTTTGGGATTATAATCAATCTAAAAACAATCATTTCTCAAACTATTACAGACTCTCTTCTTTTAATTTCCAAAAATCGAAAATTAAAAGGAGTAACTAGCACTAAATAATAACTGGTCAATTGTTTGAAGCAATGCAATGGTTTCATTAACTGCAGCTGCTCTAACATCATTTTCCCACATCTCTTTTAGTCGAGCTAAAGGTAGGTCATCCTCCTCCAAATTTTTTCCCAGGCCATATGCAATATTGCATAATAGCATCTCTTAAAGTAATAACTTTTAGGGCCTCAGCTAATAGGCCTTTTGTGTAAAATAGTTTGGTTATTCGCAAAACATTTTGGTCTAATGGTTGAATTAATGGTGTAACATTTGGGGGCATGTAAAAACAAAAATGTGTCCATCAGAAGTTTTTAATTCTTCTGCCGGTGGATGCGAAGGGGCATTGTCTAACAGGAGAACGGCTTTTAAAGGAAGGTTTTTGCTTTGTAAAAATGATTTAACCTAAAAACCCAATTTAGTCTTAAAAAAATTAAAAAGCAAACAAAACTTTCACTTACCAACCAATTTTTAAAAATTTCCTGCGTCATCCAGGCATTTTAGTGCTTTTACAGATTATCAAATCCTTTAAAACATCTGGGTGATTTTGCTTTTCCTAGTACTAAAGGCGTTAGTTTGTGTGATTCAAAAGAGTTATTCTTTGTTTAGCTATTTTTAGACCAGGCGCCGTTTTTTTAAAAATTGCAACATAGGTTTTATCTGGCAATAACTTCCAATATAAACCCGTCTCATCTGCATTATAAATTTGATCTTCACTAAGATTAAGCTGCTTCGTCTTTTTTCTTAAGCCTTCAATAAAGGGATTTACAAGGTGAGGCTGCGAGGACAACTTTTCACCTGCAATTTTAAGCAGCCTTATACCATATCGCCATTTTTTGAAGCCATCCATCGCTTGCATTAAATTTTCTATGTAAATCTAGAGCCTTTTCTTTAAGCATAACACCCGTAACTGGCAAATTTCGTTCACGCTGTTTGGTAAACCATTTATACAGCAAAGTTTCCATCTTGGGGTTTTCTGCACTTTTTTATTTTATTAGGTCTTAAACTCTCTCCAACAACTTTTAGAATTTTTTCTTCTTTATATTTAATTGCACAAATAGTTGATTTTGTTATTTGATATTTCTTTGCTAGTGCAGTAACACTCATACATATGATTTCTCTTAAAGAGTTAAACACTTCTTATTAATTTTAACCATTTTAAAAGGCCACTGCGCAAGATGCGACGACACTCTCTCTTATCTAATAAACATCAACTAAATGACCAAACAACGTTTCAAATGCGTAAACCCAATATCCACTAACAAGCCTAGACAAGTCTACACAGGATTACTAAAGATTTGTTAAAATTCACATTATCGAAATATGGGTTTGTTCACACTATAGAATTGACATAGAAAAATATTGGTGTTCACATTAATGAGTTGTTCATAAAATCGTAAGTTCACGTTAACGCGAGTATACTGTATCATTTAAACAATGATTATAAAATAAGACAAGAATACTGCTTCGCCACGAGACGCTACTGATGCTCACTACACAACAACAACACGAAAAAAAAACGAGGGATGTAAGGGAGGAAAGCGGATACTGAATGAAAATAAAGGGTGGCATTAAGTTGGGTCGAAGGGAGCCGGGCTAAATGGATTAGATCCGGACAGAAGGGAACGGAAAAATATTACCACAATCGCTTCCCTGATAAAAAGGTGCTACTTTTATCCTGATGGACGACCCATCCGACTTGTTTATTTGGCGAGATTTGCTTGTTTTTTTTTCTTTTTCCGGAAAAGGGGTTTTAAGTAATTTGACATTTATTACAAATTATTGTTCATTTATCACATAATGATTTGACCCGAGAAGCAGTAAATATAGGGTGATTCATAAGGAAATGTCAATACTTCAGGGCCCAAAAATAAACATAAAAGTCTGTACAAATGTGGCTCCGCAAGGCCTTTGTTAGTAAATTAAATATTTCTCTTTTACCACAAGTTATTATGAGCATCGCTTTCGAGATATTTGCATTCAAAGAAATTATGACGCATTTGATTTTAATATAGCAAAATTTAATTTTCAATAAAATTTTTGTTCTTAAATTACGGTCAACAATACATAAGCTAGATTTTATAATTTTCAAGAATTCCACCATTTACTTCTACGCACATGTCAGCTCTGTGATGAATAGCTCGAGTTACTCTGTGTATAGCCTCGGCGAATTTCTTAGAGTTTGTGCTCCAGTAATGCTTTTCTTGCATTTACTTTAGTGGAATATACCAGTGAGTTGAACCAACCCCAAAGACTATTGTCTCTGACTAATCCAAAGGATTAATGTCTGGCGATCTAAGTGGTAAATTATATTGGTTTGGTTTAAAAAATCTCTTACACGTAAACTTTAGTGTGCAGAGGATCCGTCATGCTGCAAATAAATGTTTCGTCATTGATTTTCTAGACACCCGAGGCCGTTATTCAATCAATTCAACTTTTTTCCAGGCAGCTGATATTGAGCTGAGTATTTTATTAAAAAATAATTTTAAGTCTCTATAAAAATGTCGCGTATTGCTTGATAATAACTGTGAAATCGTTGATGACTTAAGAAAGAGATTTTTAAAAAATTTAAATATTTTTCTTCTGTAAGACTACCATCGATTATAAATGGACCCCTTAAATAACCAATACCATGGCATGAGGGTTTTGCATAAAACTACCAGTGTTCATTGAGAAGAATATTTATACCATCACGCGTAAACTTCATCAGTGAACAAAACATACACTGTCGGACAAAAGTAGAGCAACACTTCCAGAAACATTTGCAAATACCGATTTTAAAATTATAAATGCATGATAATGTATACAAATCACAATCAAAACAAATGATTTTATTTTGACGTATAAGTTTGAATGCTTCATAGTAAAGCGTAGTAGCAAAGCAACATTCAAATAATTTGTTCAAAAGAAGGGTTTTAGCAAAAGTAAAGGGATAAAATAATTGTGTAAGGTGATTTTTATATTTTTTTGAACATTTCTGTGTAAGATTAATCATACCGAGAGGAATTCCAATTTCAAAAGACTTGAAGCAAAGAGTTGTGAATGGATTCATGGAAGGTAACAAACAAGCCGATATTTCAAGACAGTTTGAGTTACCCCGGTACACTGTGTTCAAAATAATATCATCGTATAATGAGAGGGGACATTCAGAGAAGTTGCCAAAATAAACATCATTAATGACTGACAGACGCATCAAAAGGATTTCCCAAAATGATCCTTGGAAGTCCGCACCTCGAATTATTGCCGAAATTCCAGAAATAACGGTTGGTATACGAACAGTACAAAGGTTAGTAGACGCAAAGTTATTTAGTAGACATCCAGCTAAAAAGCCGTTAGTTTCACTAAGAAATAGAGCAGCAAGGTTGGCATTTGCACGCCGGCATTTAAGCTGGATCGTCAATGACTGGAAAAAAGTTCTATTCAATGATGAAACGCGCTACAAAATATTCAATTCTGATGGAATGAGGCGTGTGAGGCGACCAATCAATACAAGGTTTAATCCTAAATACGTAACACCTACAATTAAGCATGGTAAAGGTAGTGTATTTTTATGGGGTTGTTTTTCATGGAATGGGCACTTTATTAATGATACGATGGACCGATTTGTTTATAGGGATATCATGCAGAATGTTATGCTTCCTTATGCAGAATGGGAAATGCCATTGTGTTTTATTTTTCAACAGGACAACAAACCAAAACATTCTTCACAAGCTGTTCAACAGTGGTTTCGGGAAAATAACGTTTGTGTTTTACAGTGGCCAGCACAATCCCCAGATCTTAACTTCATTGAGAATCTCTGAGAAGAAGTAGAACGTCGTATTCGTACCCAAATGTTTCCAAATAAACAATCCTTAATAAATAAAATTAGTGAAGTTTGGACAAGTCTTCCCGAAAATGTCATTCAGAAGTTGATTGCTTTAATGCCGCGCCGTTGTCAGCAAGTAATTAATAATATTGGATATTCTATCAATTACTAATGTATTAGTTTCAATAGTTTTTGTTGTTAAATTTGTTAAATATTTTTTGTCGAACTAAAGTAAAATAAAATACTGTTAAACCCCCATTCTTATCAATTTTTATAATCATTAATATTTACCGTTCTTAAAATGATTAAAAGTACACCAAAATGTACTGAAATATTCCTTTCAGTGTAAGGATAGTGTAACATTAAGCTTAGCGAAAAATCACAACCCAATAATTTTTTTTATTCAAACATGAATAAAATTGAACTTTGTTGCTCTACTTTTGTCCGATAGTGTACCTCTACAAACCTCAATTTTCATTTATCTAATAAAGAATTGCATTCTCACCTTAAAATTACCCTCCTACTAAGGAAGATCAAACGAAGGCCTTCCGGGCCTATATTTGTATAGACTTTTCTGTTTATTTTTAGACCCTGAACGATTGATATTTCCTCCTGTATAATATAAAATATTGTAGAAAAGTAACATTTTCATATGTCTGTCTCAGTCTAAAGATTAGTAATAAAATGATGTTATTAGTAATAAATTGCGTAAACTATACGAATGAGAAAAATTCAAAGAGTTTGTCCCCTTGCCGCTACCGTAAAAGGGTGACCCTATAAAGGAAGAACGTCCAGATACTTAATTTTATTAAAAATAATCATCTACAAAGTTAATTATTTCTACGCTACTGGTTTTATTCACAAAAAAAAACGCCAACTCGAGTTTCTTTAAAACGGAAAATTCTGTGCAAGTTTCAAGCTGGCTGCCGGCACTCTCATTAAGGAAATTAAGTAAAAGCCCGGCTAAGCCCTTTTTTACAAGATTTTATTTGCCATCGGGATTTTATTTTCGTTATTTTTTTTTTCCTTCTGTTTGTTCGCTCCAGTTTAGAGGGATTTATTTGGTTTGTGTCTATAAAAGTTACTTCGTCGCGCTCGTTAATGGCTGGTGGTTTTTGTTCGATTGCGGCGCATTTTTAAGTACATAAAAAAATCGAAAATTACATTTTCTGTTTAAAAATTCCTTAAATAAGAGTTCATTTAATCCATCATCATTCAAGAGACTTGTCATATATATATATACGTAATAAGTCCCACTTACGAAGACAATGCGATAGCGAATCTTAACAGCATCAGTGTGAGGGTCATTGTCGTCGTTTGTCCTCAATCATCCCCAAGTGCTCTTACAGTAAATACGTATACGGACAATATGTTACTTTAGTGGTCATATTGCCACTCTTGTTACAAGGACATTTATACAGGGTAGTCGGTTTTATATAATAGTTAACCTCATTATATCCGGTGACCCAGTAAGATGGGAACACTTTTTTACTTTTCAAGATCATAAGAGCATATTTTGACATATCCTATTATTTTTTGTTACTTCCGGTTTAATTTGAATCTAGTCTAATTCAAAGAATAAAATAGTTATTAAGTGTTCCCTTTTGCCTGTATAGCCGGTATAAATACAAACACAAATATTCTTGATTACCAACAAATTCCGATATACAAATACAAGCAACGTCAATAAAATAAAAATAAGAAATCATCAAGGATGTTTTTATACGTTCCATTCCAATATAGCTATACTATTTAAAAACACAAAATTATATTTATTAATTTAAGAAAAAAACTGAAAGAGGAAACACACTGATCTAATAACAAGGAAGCCTTTTTAAATTTCTCATGGTTTGGTATTACTTGTACCTCCTTAGGAAGTTTACGAAATTAATAATTACTGATTATTAATAAAGACATTTTTAGAAAAAAGATGTGTTATGCCTCAGAAGAATTAACTCATATCTGCTTTTTTTTACTGATTAAATCAACTGGCCAGTCATATCTGCTTCTGATAACAATGTTTAGGTTTTGATAAAAATTAGTGTTAGCATTTAAAAGATCTGTATTTTTTTTTATAAACATTACTAATTAAGCATGGACAGTTAGATGGCCTAGTTGTGAAAAATATCACCGGCACGATATACTTGGTGCAAGATTTACCATGGCCCTAATTATATGCTTTTGAGCAATTTTAATGGACATTAACTGATACTGTACATTTAGAGTTTTTTTTAATTTTAGCTAAATATTATGACTAGTTGAGTATTGGATCTCGGCCTTGTAATGCCATAGCATATTTAATAAAAAAATCGTTTAAAGCTACAGCATGAAAGTTGATTAAAAAGCAAACAAGCGTGTGCACGTTACAAAATAATGCAAAACAAAATTACCTACATTAACATGTAAAACTCACTCTCATAATTTAATTTTCTAAACATTCCGCTGCATAGAGTAAATAAATTTATATGTATAAGCTACGGCACGTAAATTATTTAAAATTACCGCCCCGCCGCCGAAGCGTTTTAATGCGAAACGCGAGTTTTTGCTAAATTTTCACCCTCAATGTACCATTTTGTAATTTTTAATTAATCAAAACTGGCTTTTTGCGTTTATCGTTTAGATTTATATAACTAAGCTCTTCAAGAATTTTGAATAACATCCATCACAAAAAGCCTCACGATACTTAACGACCCAATAATTTAGACAAGTTAAAGGCCTTAAAACATTTAATAATTATAAAAGCAAACATTCCGTTTAATACCGTAGAAGGAGCGGTGCGGAGCGGATATAAAATTTACGATTATACACAAACCGACATAAAAAAAAAGCATATTAATTTTTACTCTCTTATTTATGACGGATCCTTCAAAACGCACTCGTAAAATTAAATATAAGGGCCACGTCAATTTCAGTAATATAATATAATGCGAACGGGCAATAACGCGGGATTACGACTTTATCACCAGAGAAGGCGTAAAACTTTATGGACCCATAAGCGCATGCATATTACTTGAAATATGAAGTGGTTTTTAAGGGCGAACCATCCATTTAATATCATTTACTATGTTTGTCCACCCAGTTATAGACCAAAAGCATCAATATCATATTCTACTTATTAATTCACGATTAAAGAAACAAGCGCGTTTTTTGTAATAAACAATTTCTATACTGAGTGCCGCTAGTGGAAACTATACTGCATTATTTTAAATACAACACCCTATATATTATGACTTTTTACAATTATATGATATATTCTGAATGCTTTTTGTATAGCAAACCAATGTTTGTTAAATATGACCTACCAGACTAACGAAACATATAAAAATAAAACATAAAAATTTATTCTAGATTTATTGCAACTAATGTATATTAAAAACACTAAATACATATATACAGGGTGATTCAAAATTGAGTGCAAAGATTTCAACGACGTATTTACCAGCCAAAAATGAGAAATTTTTCATAAAAAACGTACGTCCTAACTTGTTTCGTTTTCTAGATACAGAGAGTAAAAGTTTTTGTAGTAGAGTGTAAAAGTAATCAAACATGCAAGTGCGATACGTCATTTTAAAGGCAATTAAAAATACTTTTTAAAAATGAGAAAAACCAATATGGCGCCCATAAGAAAAAATAAAGTTGATGATGATCGAAAAAAAAACGAAACGTCGGATTAATTTTTTTTGCATCATGTTGTAGGATATAAAAAGTGGCAATGAAACACTGTTTTTAGTTTTCCGATATCTCTTTAACCTTTGTGCTACCAAGCTTTTGAACGAACGAGTAGTACCAAGGGGGTACATATTGTACATATAGTATTGTACATATTGTACCCCCTTGGTTGTTCCTGTTTTTTTTTCAAGTATGGATAGGAAAATCTTACTAAGCATAACGAAATATCAAATTTTATTCAAAATAAAGTTAATTTTATTGAACATAATAATATGAATATAACATAATTCAATTTCAATTGTCATTTTGATTGCACCTGTTACAATAATTAGTTTTTTTTTGATGGCCGTGATTTTTACAAAAAAAATTCTTGCAGTTTTCACAATAAAGCCGGCACTTTTTGTCATCCTTTCTTGGGCAATAATGGCAGCGCCCAAATGACCCTTCTGGATTTGGCGGCATAGGCAAGATTTCTTGAGGTAGCACTTGATTCATAGCAGATATAACTCTTTTTGGGAAGCCGTTTAGATTTGTCATTCTTCTGGCTACGTGCGGTTTTACGAGGGCAAGTCCTACGTCAAGTAAAAATAATCTCCTGTTGTCCATTTTTTTTTCCAGTCTGGAAACTTTATTTTCCATAGTGAATATGATTTTACGCCAGCTATATCAATAATATTTTGGAAAAGTACAAATGGATACCTTTTTGTATTTCTTTGTACACTGTACTGATTGACCAATTTGTCCATAGTATCTACGGCCCCTTTTGTATTATTATAATGGAGTATCATGTCTGGTTTGAAGTCATTTTCTATTCCACTTATGGCCTTATCATGATGTTCGGTGTTCAAGGTTAAAAACGCGTGATTATTTTTTCGAGAATTGTGCATGAATATATGTTGCGAACCGAAGAATTCAAGCCACAAGCGGGGTACAAATTGTACCCCAGCCAACAAAATTGATTATAATTTAAAAAATATTCATTGTAATTAACCGATTATGATTTTGTTAGTTGACTAAGGTATTGTTAATGGCAATGATAAAAGGACAATACATTTGAAGAATTAATCTTTCAAATATAAGTAATTATTTACGTATGGGGTACAGCTTGTACCCCCTTGGTAGCACAAAGGTTAAATAAAGTCAGTAGAAGGTGAAAACGATTTTGACAAATTTCGATTTTTTTTTGGATATCTGTTGAAGTATCCGGAATTTTAAAAATTTTTAAACGTCATTTTATTAATTTCCAAATTGCGCAACTTTGCCTCCATTTAACCGACCCCGTAACTCTTACGGTTCTCGAATTTGGGACACCCTGTATATAAATGAACTAATAATAATAGGACGTAAAAAGATTTATCAAAACATTAATTTTTATGGTAGTCATACTCATGATTGATTGCTAAAATACCTTAAGAACAAAAGAAATTTAAATGCATTATTAACGTTTATTGTCTTTTGTTTATTTATATTCTTCGTAGAAATCATTATTAAGCAATAAAACATTAAATTATTCTCAGAACCTCGTAATCTTATTATTAAGTATATCACACCTATTTAAATTATGAATTAGGTAGATAAATAAGAAGATACTCAAAGGATTGAAAATTGCAAGAAAAAAAACATTAAACCGCAGTTCCTGAGCTTACATATGTTCAATTTCACGGGCTGGCGTGCAAATGTCCAATCAAAATTTATTTCCTCGTTAATACCAAGAAATCTGGCGTGGCAGTCAATTAAATATTCAAACCCATTAACACCGGGGGAGCGAGCGGCAGGATATTTAGCAGGGGTAGTGACGCGAACATTAACCCTCATTACGTAGTCTACTACATTCGCGAAATCCGGCCCCACTTGAACGCCATCGAGCCACTAAACTTTGCTGAAATCTGTTCATATGGATATCTCGGGAAAACAGGGGCGGATCGTCGACGATTTCCCATTATTATTTTAATAGAAATTATTTGAACAATAGATGTCACTTCTAAGTCGTCGAATAAAACCGTTTTCTATAATGAGACTTAAAAAAAAGTTTTTCCTAGTCTTGAAGGGCGCCCAAACGAGTCAAGGGAAAAACCCTACTAATCCGAAGTTTGAGAATATTAAGGAAACTGGGAAACAAGCCGGGAGTAAAAAATAATTACAGCTCTCAATTTATTTGCGAACTCGACTTCAGAACTAATTTCTCCGCCGGCCGGCTAAACGATGAGAAATAAACGCTTTCTTTTGTTCTTTGCGCCCGTAATGGGATTTCGAGCCAGGTCTGGATTAACGATCATTTTTGCGATATTCCTTGAATGCTTCGTAATTGGTTTCATTCTAATTGAAACTGGCAATGTTGCCAATCTTGATTAAGTTAAAATCGTACTTACATGTCTTTCTTCGGCCGAGTTCAATCCTGCAATAAAAAACGAAATTGGTTAGATATATATTATACGTAACTTAAATTTCGAAGATAAAAAAAATAAAAGGCCGAACCTGCACAACTCAACACCTGTAAATACGCGTCAAGTATGCATATTAGTCCGGTAAGGATTTTTAAAAATGAATTATGATTTATATAATTTGCCTCCCTGTACAAAACTATAAGTAGGCAGGTACCACATGTTCTATTTACTAAATACTAAATTTTAGAGACTTTAACATTGAAAAATTCAACATAACAATGTAGTTATTAATTAAAATATTAAATAATATGAGCAAATTATAGGAGAATGATTTTTTAAAGAGTTCTTTGCGATGCTTGGTTATCAGAGTATTTCTTAGTCGTAGATTTATCCTATGAATATCTCTTCTAAATCGCAAAAGATGACAAGGCATTTTATAATACCTATTTTTTAAAACTGTGCTATGCCACAAAGAAAATATCATTAATAATTAAAGCAATTTATAGTCCGGATGAGATTCTTGAGGTAAATAAATAAATACTTGTTATAGCCGGCCCTGTAACGAAATGGTGAGATCGACCTAGAAACCCAAACTATTATTCTCGGTCGCATCGCATCGTTCCAAAATCCAGCATTAAAAATTCATGACAGGCTTCGGACATTTTTTTATTTTTTTTTTTTTTCATTTTTTTGCTCTTCTTTGCAGTGACGCCCGGCGCCGCCGTTCTGGCAAACAATAAACTCTCTGGTGGAAAACTTGCCGGGCATAAAGCATGAAGCAGCCTCATGAATATGAAATGCCCGCTCGTGGTTTTTAGCACAGGATTTCCTAGTTAATGAGAATATGTTTTTTTATTGTTTGTGTTCTTTTAGACATAGGAATTATTTAACTAATTGAAAGATTAGGCAGACCTTATACGAGCTTTTAAGAGACATTTAAGACCCTAAGACTCAATCAAATTAACAACGCAATAATATGTTTCGTCCTACGATACGACAGCATTCAATGCGTATCGTTGTCATGTCAACCCTGAAGAGTCATCGTCATTACGGAAAGGGAACGTGGAAGCTCTTCGTTCCGGTCCGCCGGTTTCCTTGAGGAATATTCGGGAGGGTGGTTTCTGAGAGGCCGATTGAGGATTTACCGGGACATAAGTGCTTAAAAGTGTTATGCGGAGGCTTAATTAGTGTACTGAATGGGCTTGTAATAATGTTAGATCGGATAAGGGGGGTTGTTTGTTGTTGTTAAACCGATTTTATCGCGAGTTAACAAGTTTCTCTATATCGGAGTCATTGACAGTTTTGGTTTGTGGAAAATTAACGCCTTAGGCATACAATTTTTTTAATGCATCAAAGCCATCATTTGAACTGTCAATTTTTTCATTTTCAATTTGAATCGGATTTTTTTTGGCATTAAATAGGAAAACTCTAGAACAACCTGTATAGCGAGGTATAATATGAGGGGTTCCATTCCAAAACCCGCCTTATCCTTTTTTTTTTGTAGAAAATGAGAGAAGGGTTTGTTCATATTCATCATATTATTCTAAAAGTGGTTTTGTCCATGCGACCAATAGGAACGCAGAATTTTATTCACGTTTCAGAGTGAGTGAAACGTACCGCTGTTCAATGCTTACAACGCAAGATATTCAGAAGTCTGCTGACTTATTTTATTTATTTAAAACAAAAACTGAACTAAACAATTTTATCCCGAAATTGTAGTTCTATCAAAAGCAAGAGCAAAATAAGCCGATTCTTCTAGAAAGTCGATCGCGAACAAATATGTTTAAAAATACGAGAAACAAATAATTAAAATACCGGTATTTCAAAATACTTTAAAGGATATTCTACTTTATGCTCAAACGAAAGAGTCTATTCAAATATTTATTAAAAAACAACATTGTTCTAATGTACATTATTGTAGGGAACAAAATTGTTGGTATAATAAAAAAGAAATGACGAAAGATCAGTAACATTAGTAACCCCAATACGTATTTTGTTATTTTTAGGGCAAGAGGAGACGTTATTTGTGGTGTCCAATCTGTAAAGCAAATTGCAAAACAATTAGAGGTAAAGAACAACTACAGCAACGTGATCTAGGAGAATCAAAGTCAATTTTTATTTAAATAGAGGTGGATTGAATTAACAAAGAGCAGCTGTTAACGAAAAACAAAAATTCGGGACCTCAGAAAGTTTGGCTGACTTGGGACTGTATAAAAAAATTAAGGAACAGCAGAAAAGTATTAGGAGAATGAATGAAGAATGGAGTGAATGTGTTTTGTGAAGAAAGAAATGTTGGAAATATGTTAGGTTTTTTTCTCTTTAGGCTTCTCTCTTGAATGCCTAATAAAAAGAATGACCAACTAAATGCTGTATTCATTTTATTTTATTAAATAAATAAACCGTAAATATACTACCCTAATTAGTATTAGCCAATTATGAAATTTCACTCGATGCGGACAAATTGTGGAATATAACCTCTCATATATACCATATAATTTATGATAGGTAAGTATAGAGACCACATCTAAAGCTATACTATATTTCAAATACGTTGAGAGCAATAAAATGTAATCTTCAGAGTTTTTGTGGTCATCTGTGGTCGTTAGTACTTAGTTAATGAATAAAGCGGGAAATGTAACGCAGAATAGCATAATATTAAATATACTAATTTGGCAATGTAAGCTTCATTGTGTTCAATTTACTTCATTACTTCAAAAGTGTTAAATAAGGTAATATTAATAGTGGGTAGTAATAATACAGTATATAAATATTAAAAATGGATCAGACGTTTACTCCAACGAAAAGAACTTCTAATAATAAATGTACTACGCATACTTTTGCATTAACAGCCAATGAAAAAGCTGTTGTGTTAAATGTGTATGATTGTTTAAAATATGACCACCCTAGTTTTGCTGTAGATGAAGCTGTACAGGAATTTTCCCAAATGACTAGAATAGGAAAATTACCAGTTATAGACTATTGCGAAAAACAAGACAGGATAAGTAGAACCTCGAAAGCATAGTATAGAAAGACCAGCCAGAGTCCTTTATAAAGACACTAAACGTGCAGTTAGAAAAAAAGTTAATTTTTTTATTTCAAAAAGGAGCTTGGCCGAAACGATAGTATTGCTTTGATAAGTAAAAAATTCTTATAGATCACTTTAAATAAAAATGTATTTTGCATAATAAAAGCATAAATGTAAATCAGTTCTACTGGAAAGTGATGTAAATTGTTTGTTTGCTGGAGAAAAAAGTTCCTAAGAACCATCAAGCAGTACTACAGGGAGCAAAAGATTTTATTTGACCTTAATTAAGGACATATTGTTCAAAAAATATGGCAAAAAGATATAAAGAAAGTCCAGATCGGTGACTGCCTAGCACACATCGAAAGTTTGTCAACGGGCATTAAAATGCCATCAGGAAAAGCGAAAAGACTTATAATTACCCATATTGGAAGTAAAGATCGTTTCGTAAAAAAAGGTTTTGAGATCATTCGTATCACGGAGATATGATCGTTATTATGGAGAAATGATAAAATTTCTTGCAGATGATTCGGTGTTCAACGCTGTCATACAATTCACGGCGCATTATATCTTGGAAAAAAACAAGAAATTATGAATTCCTTAACTGACAAGAATATTGAGTTTGAATCCAACATAATAAAAAAAGAGTTACTAGCCATAGCCAATATTCACAAATCTTGTTATTAAAAATGTCCTAGAAGATAAACGAAAAAACATAAAATTACTGTGCTGCAATTATCGCCATATCATTGCGAATTAAATCTAAATATTAATCATATTAAATTAACTTATGTATTTCATATTTACAATATTAAAAAAAAAAATAATTATGCTATTTCATTAATGTTTATTTAAATCAGATGACGAAAAATACATTCTTTTATGATTAAAACCCTAATATGCATTATTATTTAAATTTTTTTTAAAGTTTCAATAAAATTATGATACTTAATTTAATTTATATTAGAGTACCCTGCCTGTCTGCACACCTTTGTCTACCATTTTTACCTTGTACCCCTTTTGCACTCAATAAGGTTTTATAGCGGATTGGGAGAGCGGGAAGACATTTCTCATTATTGTTTTTCGTGTAAACATCACAGCTGTGTAGTGTTAAAGTCTGATGATGATGAGTGAACTCATCGAAATGCGTAACTCTTGACAAAAGATTGGCATTTTCATTAGGAGGAAAGTCTTCCCGCCCTTCCCATCCCGCTATATTATAGCCACTCCACTTCAGGAATGGACTTCTACTTACAAAAAAAAATTACTAATTAGGTTTTAATACTCTCTACCTATTTGAAATAAACTATAACTGAAATGATGGTTTTTATTCGACCGCTATTTCCACATAATATAACGGTCAGACTTATCATTTGGATACATTTCTGAGTCCAAAAAAATATATAACGAGCCCCTTTTTCTGAGAATAAAAAATGTCCTGCTATAAATTTCAATTTATCCAAACCCCTTTTCTTAAAAACAGGAAATCTTTCATTATCTCGACGGTTTAAAAAGTATAAACTAAAAGCGGCTTTTAATTCTTAAAATGCACTCACAACGTCCCGGCCAGCATTTATTTTAATCGCCTACAAAATTACCACTTAGCAACGACGTCCGGGAAAAGGGAGGAAAAAGAAATAAAACCCTAAATTCGGGGTTGCCGCATTCGAAACTCCTCGCAAAGTGGTACAATAATTCTCTTTTGCGTGAAATTTAGTTATTTCGCGTCATGATTTATGAATTGGGACTCCCACTCGGTTGCTGGAGAGTGAAAAACTTTTAAATTGTGCGGAACGTTTGAAATATGAAAGGAACAATTTTCGAAACGGAAATTTTACATTTTAACGTTATCCGATTATTATTAATCACTTACCGCTATTTGATTTGACGTCGTCCGGCCGATGGAGTTCCGGTTTACTGGCCAACATGTTTAAAGGGTGCTGCGCAGGTATCGCTCCCGATAATCCCAAAATGCTCGCTGCTGAACTTGGAGGAGCGCCACCCAAACTGGGATGAGGCATCATGGGTATTGGCGGGGCTGCGTGAGCGGGTAGCTGCGCATGCATTTGCTGCAATAGTCGTGGCAAGTCTGGTCGTTGTTGCTAAAATATAAAATACAAACAAGTTCATTAAAACATGTATATTAGGTACTCAAATAAGCAATTTATTTAACAAATTTAACCGAACTCAATTATGTTAATAATAACAAATATAGTAGTGTAATCAATAAAGGATAAGTACGAGCGCTCGGTAAATTTCAAGGGCCACCAAACAAGAGACGGGAAAAGAAAGACACTCGAAAACAAATGTTTCGAGTTAATAAAACCCTGGGGTGAGCCCGCAAGTATTTTACAATGGTCTCGAATTTTGCTACGAGAAAAGGAAAAACAATTTCGGATGTGCGGATAGAATACGAAATCACGGCTTACAGAAACGAGCCGCATAAGAGCGTTTTAGAGTTGCCTGGGAGGGTTCACATATATAGTTATTTTCCCTCACCGGAGAAGATGAAGAGTTATTCTCCTTGTTCCCTTTTGTTTTTGTACTTAGCAGTGACGTCTTGTTTGTACTCCGACATAAATTTTAACTTATAAAATAAATTTTAGCTTAAACGGTGTAAATATGTAAAAAGAGAGAGAGAGAGAGAGAGAGAGAGAGACGAGCCAATTCGAATTCCAAAGTGCTTTTCTATTAAACGCTATATTTTAATGTAATAAAATTTAAATTTCCAGCGCGCAGCGAACTTGAAAGAAAAAGCAAATTTCCTATTCACCTTTTTCTAAGTCGCTTTCGCGCTGGGTACAACGGAGAGGCGAAGAGGTGCTCCAAGTGAATAACAAAGGATTTCTTTGCCTCTCTTTCGCGATAATCCCATAAGAGAAAGAGTTTTCTGTAAATTTAAATCTCTGACGGAACACTCACCGGCTTCTCTTTATCTTGTATTAATCTTTAAAGTTTATTATCGTTTTCGTTATGTGGCAGATTATGCAAGAATAGTTTTTGCTCTAAATCTTCGGATTGAATTTAATGACATGCTTTCTTGCACAGGGAGACAAAACACCAAAAATACTCTTCTCAAATGCACACATACAATATTAATACAATCTCGCTAATTCTCTTCCCGTACATGCATAGATTGCAAGGTCTGCGGTCGTCGCATAGTAAAACGGAAAGCGGGTAGCTTTTTAAATCCCGGATTAGTCCGACATCGGCCCTTTGTTTCCCGTCTGACGGGCCTCAAAAAATCGAATGCCAAATTAAAAATCGAGCCCGGCACTCGTTTTGCTTGTTTTCCGCCCGCCTGGGTTTTTAAACGAGTTTTAGAGCACACTGATTATTCCGGATGGTTGCAAATGCTTTCTGTACGTTTTTTTTTGTTTTTGTTACTGTTGCTACTACCTGGATTAAATCATATTAATGGCGGTTTAAAGTTTCAACAACTAAGAATTTTTTTCGAGGAGACCTTTCCTCTCTAAACATTAACAACATCAGCACGTTGTTTTATTACTGTCACGCCAATGCATAATAAAAATCCCAAACTTTGGAGGTCGATATCTTGACTTCTATGAGCACTATCGGGAAAAATCTAACGGTTTTATCTTAGTTTTGTCCTTTTGAATCCAATGACACCACCCATCGAAAAATGACTTTTTCCGAATTTTCAGTGTGTGCTCTCATTCAGTTAGTTCTGCTCGAATCCCATTATAACCCGGTGTTTTCTTGAAGCCGCTGGTATAGTTAGTTCAATTTCGAAACGGGATTTTTTCATAGCGTTTTAATTTCCTTAGATATTTTCATGATGTGTACGATCAGAACAAGACATTGCCATAGATAGTTAAAATTCAATTACTGTTATTAAATATAATTATTTTATTACTGGATAATGAATCCAATATACGCATACACAAGTATTATTGACGTATAATTCGTATTAGGAATAAATAAATAAAAATGTTGCAGTGAAACATATTAAAATAAAATTTCCTGTAAAAGTTTAAATCATTTAACCCCGACTAGAATCCAGAGGGGTCCGGATGAAAAATCCAACTGTGCCCTTTGAAGCGATAAACCTATTTGGGACGTATATTACGTTCCATATAAAAGCCGGAAAATACAAGTGTTTTTTTTTTTTTAACTTTTTAGGTTGAATTTAATATAGATTGAATTATTGAAGCTCAAAAATGAATTTCACAAATGATCATGAGCGCTAAGTAATTAACGTAATTTTAACGCAATCCGAACTTATTATGCTGAAATAAATGAAATTTAACTAGAAAATTAATCCGGTAAAACTAACCCGAACTATGTTTATTTTTTCACTATACGTTCCCCCTTTAGACCCCAACGTTTGCAGGGGACTAATTGGATTATCCCGGACTAAAAAGCGCGGGCGCTTTTAAATTCGGAATTAGCCCGACATGGCGCTTTGTTCCATGTCAAGGCAAATTAATAATTGCGCGATTGTCGTAGTTTCTTTTTTGCTTTTTTTTCGGTGTTTTAGTCAATTTGAAGCGCCGCTTTAAAGCGCCGATTTTTTTTATTCGCTTTTTTATTTTGTAAGCGATATTTGGATGGAATGCATTTACGTTTTACCCGATCGATTAATGATTTCGTACCGGTGTAATCGGATTCAACGAGGTCGCAACTGGAATACTATACTTTATTCAAATCGGTTTTATAAAAAAAAAGAGTATATATTTTTCAGTTATGGCATATTTTTTCAAATAGGTGCCTAGCAATTTTTTCTTATTGAGTTTTGACTCAGGAAATTAATGAAATACTTATTAGATTCCCTTAAATAATTTAAAGAAAAATTGAATAATTCTTATAAATTACATATTTAGGTTTCACTAAAGAACAGAGAAACAAATATAATGACACATACCGCAAAAAGGGAACACAATAAAAACAACAAAAGGCCGAGTTTCCGTCACACATTTCAGGAAATTGCTCTTTCCCACCGCCACATCATGCAACACCGAAAGCAGCAAATAAAAAAAAAGAAAAAGCGAAAAGCAAATTCGCATGGAATAAAGCCATTCCACATAATTTACTTTTATTTTCTATTTTAGCGTTCCATGTTCTGGTTTTACAGGAAAAGAGCCGTGAAAAATGTGCCGGAGTGGAAAATGCCGGGCTTTGGAAAATAAAGAAAAGCGCTCGCGGAAATAAATTGGCAAAAGTGTACGAGTGGTCATATGCAAACTTTCGAACGGTCATATATTTTGCACGACTTTTTTTAAATACTAGAATTTAAACTTTTAAAACAACCCTTGCCAGAAGCTCCACATCCAGATTTTTCAACCATAAAAATTGTACTTGTAAGGATCATTTTTTTAAATGCTGTTTGTTTCTATTAAAAATGAATTTCTTAAAGTATACAGAATAAGATTCAAATCTGAATCGTCTCGCTCTATTCAGTTTCTCCGAATGGATCCAACTCGCAGAACGATCCGACTCGACTGCACCATATGGAGAAAATTTCTCCGCTCCACTTAATTTTCCTGTCGGGAATATCGGGAGCAGCAGCCGTAGTAGCAGGACCCTTCCTGCCGCGTCGATAAAGTCGAAAGGTGATTGGAATGTTGATTAGGTAAAGAATAGACTCGGAAAATATCCCGTGTGGGGTAAATCTCTGGCCCTGGGGAACGGTTTTCCAGCAACCGAGGAGAGTGAAAGGTATATTAATATTTTATGGATTTTACCGTAGAATAGTTAGATGCGAGGCGGCTCTCGTAAGGATTACATTTCATTTTGGAGTTTTCACGAGGAGAGCCTTTATTCCAGTTAGGGGTTAATACGTTGAAAGCTTTTATATATATAACATTTTTTAACAAAAATATTTTTTTTTGCAAAATCTTGTAAGAATTTTGAAAAACGCTGAAATAGGTGTCCAATCAAATCCTCCAGAGAATATGTGCACAAATTTTCAAAATTATATCTCATTAATTTTTTGAGTTATGGACATTTTCTCAATTTTCTAGGAAAAAAAAACACATTTTTTAACAAAAATATTTTTTTTTGCAAAATCTTGTACGAATTTTGAAAAACGCTGAAATAGGTGTCTAATCAAATCCTCCGGAGAATATGTGCACAAATTTTCAAAATTATATCTCATTAATTTTTTGAGTTATGGACATTTTCTCAATTTTCTAGGAAAAAAAAACACATTTTTTAACAAAAATATTTTTTTTTGCAAAATCTTGTACGAATTTTGAAAAACGCTGAAATAGGTGTCCAATCAAATCCTCCAGAGAATATGTGCACAAATTTTCAAAATTATATCTCATTAATTTTTTGAGTTATGGACATTTTCTCAATTTTCTAGGAAAAAAAAACACATTTTTTAACAAAAATATTTTTTTTTGCAAA